>NW_026889772.1:7805000-8405000 GCF_033153115.1 Saccostrea echinata
ATACATTTTTTCATCAATAATACATTTTGTTGAAGTTTTATTTTCCCTTGTGAATGATTTATTCGTTACTAATGTAGTTTAAGTTTTCCTCCAAAATTCTTAATAAATAAAACGGTATTGTGTGCTACAAATTCATGTAAATTGACAGATATTATCACCCATCAAGTACTGTATTCAATTTTAATGGAGGTAAAATAAAAGCATAATAATTAAATATTAATATTTCTAAAAAATTTTACGAGGTAACTTTTTTTCATCAATAATACACTTTGTTGAAGTTTTATTTTCCCTTGTGAATGATTTATTCGTTACTAATGTAGTTTAAGTTTTCCTCCAAAATTCTTAATAAATAAAACGGTATTGTGTGCTACAAATTCATGTAAATTGACAGATATTATCACCCATCAAGTACTGTATTCAATTTTAATGGAGGTAAAATAAAAGCATAATAATTAAATATTAATATTTCTAAAAAATTTTACGAGGTAACTTTTTTTCATCAATAATACACTTTGTTGAAGTTTTATTTTCCCTTGTGAATGATTTATTCGTTACTAATGTAGTTTAAGTTTTCCTCCAAAATTCTTAATAAATAAAACGGTATTGTGTGCTACAAATTCATGTAAATTGACAGATATTATCACCCATCAAGTACTGTATTCAATTTTAATGGAGGTAAAATAAAAGCATAATAATTAAATATTAATATTTCTAAAAAATTTTACGAGGTAACTTTTTTTCATCAATAATACACTTTGTTGAAGTTTTATTTTCCCTTGTGAATGATTTATTCGTTACTAATGTAGTTTAAGTTTTCCTCCAAAATTCTTAATAAAAAAAACGGTATTGTGTGCTACAAATTCATGTAAATTGACAGATATTATCACCCATCAAGTACTGTATTCAATTTTAATGGAGGTAAAATAAAAGCATAATAATTAAATATTAATATTTCTAAAAAATTTTACGAGGTAACTTTTTTTCATCAATAATACACTTTGTTGAAGTTTTATTTTCCCTTGTGAATGATTTATTCGTTACTAATGTAGTTTAAGTTTTCCTCCAAAATTCTTAATAAAAAAAACGGTATTGTGTGCTACAAATTCATGTAAATTGACAGATATTATCACCCATCAAGTACTGTATTCAATTTTAATGGAGGTAAAATAAAAGCATAATAATTAAATATTAATATTTCTAAAAAATTTTACGAGGTAACTTTTTTTCATCAATAATACACTTTGTTGAAGTTTTATTTTCCCTTGTGAATGATTTATTCGTTACTAATGTAGTTTAAGTTTTCCTCCAAAATTCTTAATAAATAAAACGGTATTGTGTGCTACAAATTCATGTAAATTGACAGATATTATCACCCATCAAGTACTGTATTCAATTTTAATGGAGGTAAAATAAAAGCATAATAATTAAATATTAATATTTCTAAAAAATTTTGCGAGGTAACTTTTTTTCATCAATAATACACTTTGTTGAAGTTTTATTTTCCCTTGTGAATGATTTATTCGTTACTAATGTAGTTTAAGTTTTCCTCCAAAATTCTTAATAAATAAAACGGTATTGTGTGCTCCAAATTCATGTAAATTGACAGATATTATCACCCATCAAGTACTGTATTCAATTTTTATAAAGGTAAAAATAAAAGCATAAAACATGTAATTAAATATTAATATTTCTAAAAAAAAAAATCTACGAGGTGACTTTCAAACATTTCATGTAATTTGTTCGATTTGTTTCAGTAGGTTAGAATGAATGCCCCCTTTTCAACATATGGTTCTAATGTTTATTCTTATAGCAACTATAACGACTTAAGTCTTGGGTTGTGCCTTAAACAAATATATTTTTTTCAATCGTACAATTCAAGATATAATCAGGGTTAAAAAAGTTGTAGTCAGAAATGATACAAATAATGGACAATTGCAGAGAATGTTCGAGCTCGTGGTAAAACAGTAATAAAAATACTGCCATGTTGTTCATAGATTTGTTATTTCAAAGTGCAATATAGAAATATTACCTTCCGGTTTGTACAGGGAGTGTCACCACGTCTGTCCTCCATTCTTTTGTTGTATTGCCTCGGAATAACCTTTTTAAGCATGAATCCTGACATAGGTATAAATTCCACCAACAAGAGTTTTCCCCTTTGCTTGCTATTGTGATCTGTAAAGGAAAAGGATGCTACACATTAATCAATGATAGAATACATAGAGGATATTCAATGTTTTGTAGATATGGAATTATTTACACGGTTGGGAACAAAAAAAATTTAAATATATATTTTCACTAGTCAGAAATACGAGTGAAAATATTAAAAAAAAAATCCTGTCTCACGAGTGAAATAAATTCCATATTAAACTACAAGATATTGAGTTTTCTGTTTATCACATTTTCTTTGATTTTCCCTTTGCCTCTGTCTAATCGTAACACAGTACCATTGGCTGTCATAGCTTAGTGATTGTGAGATTGAAAAATTGTCAACAATGGATTGCAACAATATATTTCGAGAAACTTTGGCAGTTTTAGTCTCTGTCAGGATGTTTTATTTACTCTATCTTATAACAGTCTAGGAAGTATTTTTCACAACAGTTTTCATAAAGGGAAGGAAAATCGAGAATTTTGCCGCATTTTTGATATTCTTTCACTCTCTGATTCCAAAAAAATCAGGTTGATTTTTTTTCACACTTTGACAAAATATCACATAACAGTATATTTTACTGTTGAAAATGTACAAAAATGTAACAAAAAATGAATTATTTTTAACTACATTTACTACAATTAACTTACAGTACATTTTGATTTATCTCCTTGCATGTTCGACAAAGCATAGTCAAATTTCTTTGTTTTGATTTCTGCAGAAAACGAGCTACGACAAAGCTTTCTTTCAAAGTAAAGCATATCTCCTACAAAGTAAAATCTATAGTCAATAGGTGACTTGCAGTTGATGGTGAAAATAACAGCGTTTTAGTTTTAATTCTACATAGATTTAATATCTAATATATAATAAGGGTATACAATGACAAGACTCAATTAATCAAACAAAATATATCAATACAACATATCTTTATGAAGGTTTCTATAAATAAGAGTATTTTGGCAAAGATGCAGACAATTGCTTATATTGTATTATAATCACCATCTCTTGTAGGATTCTAACCTTTATCATTCATTGTGTTATAATCATCATCTCCTGTAGGATTCTAACCATTATCGTTCATTGTTTTATAGTCACCATCTCCTGTAGGATTCTAACCTTTATCATTCCTGTTAGTATGTTCTGGTCCTGGTTTACCATACAAACTTGCCCGACTTATTTTGAATTCCCCACATTGATTCTTCTCGTACTGCAAAAAGCCACAGGTCTTGTTGGAGGCTACATCAAAATCACATTTCCAAAGTCCCACTTTCTCCTCTGTACAGAAATAGGAAAATACAAATAAAACTTGCACTGTTATGCTTTTGGCAATATAAAACTCATGAATCCAAAATTAACATAACTTTGAAAAATAAATACCACAATTCTCCTCGTCGTCACCATGGAAGCAGTCCTTTGCTAGGTTACATCTTTTCCATTTCTCTATACATACACCAGTTTTACACATGTACTCGGTTGATGAGCAGTTAAATTCATCTACAGATAGGAAGGTCATTCATTTATCAAAGATAATTTTGATTTTAAATTGGATTTAAAATGACCAACTTTTTTTCCAAGGGAAGTAATTGTTAATGTCTATGAAAGTACATAAAATGCCTAACAATTGATTTCTTTTTTCGATTATTTTTGATGGCTATTGAAATTTAACGTGTTAATACATCTTCTAGATTAACAAACAGTGGGGATTTCCGTTATGCATGTTATGCAATGCAGATACAAAAAATTTTTTGGATTTTTCCAGAGATAATAATTCAATATATAAAATCTCTTTCAGTGAACAGAAAAATGCAAATGGAATTTCAAAATAATTCATGTGGCGCCAATTTAAAAATGGCCTGGATAGACAGCACAGATATTTGAAACTGACGAAAACCATTAGAATAAAATTTATTAGCAGAACCTGTGGAACAGTGCATAAAACATGTATTGACAGCACAGCTACTAACTGACAAGGACAATTAGAATAAAATTTACATGAAAAATCTATAAAACAGTGTATAATTAAATGCATGAATTCCTAAAATTCATTTAATTAGGAGCACAGAATATCTTACTTTTCTAAATGTTCTAAACCGGTTTTCAACATTATACATGTTAATGGTTTCTTATAACATTATAACACCACAGACATTACATAATTATGATTAAACAGCAAAAAAAAAACTGAACAACTGATAAAAGACAAGAATCTACACGAACGGAAAGAAATATGCCTTGCAATGTAATGAAATCAGATATGTACTATATTGGGAATCTGTATTAAGCAGATGAGATCACAAATACTTTTTATTTATTCACAATGCTTGAAACAAGAGAAAATCTCGGAAATCTCTAGTTTATGACATATGGAAATCCCTGGGTGTATTTGATATAAGAGTAAAATCAATGGTCTTATACCTGATTCAGATGTCTCCGAACAATTTAAAAGCTTTGCAGATTCCAGACCAAGTAAAGAATTTAACTGCAGCCGCTGGAGGTGGATTTGTACACGAAAGTCTTCTCCAATGTGACCGATCTGAATCTTGTATTCTCGGCGATAGTGCGTGTAAAGACTATCAAAAGAGGAGAAGAAACAGTATGAAATTCCATCATGAGTAACAAATGATGAACTTCAATCTTGATTAAAAAGTACTACACAACAGTCAATATTTTTTAACTGTAAGCAAGTTTTGTTGCAGATGGGGTCGTTGTGAGATGCTATAAACTATACAGTACTAACTAAGCACTATTTTGAAGTAAGGTCGCTTATATTCGGTTATGCTTGCTGATTTGTTACGAATTCTAGGCACAAGTAAATCATGGCGCTAACTGGCGACTAATTTAGTCGCCACGGCCCCTTAAATTTATGATTGACACCTAAAAATTTTCCATAAGTCGCAAAATTGGCGACCATTTTAAACTGATTTGGCGATCGTCGAATTCCGGAAATTTTCACATTTTGAACAATTTTTCTGAAAAAGCGAAAAGAAATTTTAAAAAAATAGGAAATTATTTATAGCAATGGACATATCATGTTTTCTAAGGCACTTCATGGGTCCCTATATTCTATTAAGTTTTAAAGGTGGCGCCTTAGAAAAATTGTCTGGCGACTAAAAATTTGCATTGGCGACTAAATTTTAGAGGCCACTTAGAGGCCATAACATCGACTTAAAGTACCAGTAGTCTCCGACGAGACTTTCACTCTACTAATTTTTAGTTAACAAAGGTAGAGAAAAGAAGCACTTGGACTTGAAACTATGGCAACAACAATAAATAAAATAATGCATGATCCTTGGTTAAGTCTATTGTTGTGTCTAGTTTAATTGCAATTGGACAAAAATTTGCAGTAGGAGTAGCCTTTTGAAAGAATTCACGGAAATTTCAACTTTTAATTATCATGAAAACAGCGTTTGTTAAAATCAAATCGAATGAAATCGGATCAAAACTGAAAATTACCGTTCTGAAAGTACCGTATTTCACGGAAATTTCCATTTTGAGTAGCCATGGCAACGCCGTTAATCAAGAATTATAGATACTTATATATATATATATATATATATATATATATATATATATATATATATATATATATATATATATATATATATATATATATAATTATATATATATAAAGAATTATGTATTTCAGTGTAGTTTACTTGTATAGAAAGATTTATGGAAATTTGAACAAAACTATAGGAGGAGTAATGTTTTTTTTTTTTTAAATGTTTACAGACGCACAGAAAAACGGATGGACGGACGACGGACACCTTACTAAATATTACATAAGCTCTTTTGGTCTCTGATCAGTAGAGCTAAAACTGAAATATGATTTTTCTAGCCAAAAAGGAGAAAAACACTCCTCCATGGCCACTTCTGAAGTTTCAGAGACCCATGTTTGCTCTGAAATTAATGAACAAACGTTTCATTGCAAAAGTTTAAGGAAAACTAAAATTATTATCTCAAACTTTACATGCAATATTTATTTCTGACCTTGATCTTTTGACCTCAAAATCAACATGGGTTATTAAGGCCATGTGGAGTTGTGATATGAAATTTCATTGCAAAAGATCATTCTCGGAGCATGCTCTTGAGTATCGAATAAGTTGGGAGACATAAACACCATATGCAGGTGATAGCACAATACTAGTATTACTCCATATTAAATAAAGAAAGTTGACAATGAAAAGGCTAAAGCTATTATCGACCCTTATCGTCTATAGTCAGTAAAACATTCAAATATGAAACGGATGTGGCAGAATCTGTAGAGTCCTTTACTACGTATTTCGAGTTCACTGGGATATAAGGAAATAACTGTTGTTATTTGATTGAACGTCGTCAATATATCTGAATGTCGAGCTGAACAGTAAAGAAAACCTGAACACGATTCCCAAAAAGCAAAGATACTAGTATATGTTTGTCCGCCATACTACTCTGCATTCTCATTACCTGTATGGCCCCTACATAAGCCGTTCAATAATTTACAGTTCAGTACTAGTGTAATCAGTTTTCACCTGTGTGTACGGACGTATTCTATATATCTACTGTTAAACTTTCAATAGCGACAAAAGTTACCACGGCAGAAGAGAAAATTACCAAAGAAACTTACATCAAATACACAGGTCAGTGCAGTTTAAACAAACACAAATACGCGTAATCTACAACAAACTGTAAACAAAGGTTATGCAAGATAACCAACACGGACATGTGTCGTCCATTCCAGACAGGTACCCGTGACAAGAAAGCAGTCAGTTATAACGAATGTAAAGGGTATACACCAATGCTGATATCGGAGATTGGAAAACTCATATGGTGTATGCCTATTTACCAGTAGTATTCAGCTTTAAAATGTCTAACCTTTGCGAAAGTTTGCAGTCTGTATAGGCGCTTCATTTACATACATAATATGTAGACCAGAGCTTTTACAAGACTAGTATGATCTGCAAACCTTTGAATCATAATTGAAAACTTTGAAATATTCTTTTCCAATGCAATACATTCCATGGGCGGATACAGGATTTGTGATTAGGGGGGGCGTGGATAACTTCGTTCAGGCAGGGGGTCTGGGGGCCGCCGCCTTAAGGCCCCCAGTGGGCCCAGGGGGCGAAGCCTCCGGAAGCTCCTGGGTTTTCGTGTATTTCAAGAGTAAAACCAGGCACAATAATAGTGGTATTGGTTAGTTTATATGTACCAAAATTTGGCATTATTAATACTAATCATATCATACTTTGAATGGAGGGGGCCCAGGGGGCGAAGCCCCCGGAAGCTCCTGGGTTTTCGTGTATTTTAAGAGTAAAACGAGGCACAAAAATAGTGGTATTGGTTAGTTATATACTTAAGTATGGCATTATTAATATTAGTCATATCATAGTTTGAAAATTTGGGGGGGGGGGGCGTGCGCCCCCCACGCCCCCCCCCCCCTTAAATCCGCCAGTGCATTCATGTGTTGGTGTGATCTGAATCAAAAAAAGATATAAATAAAATAAAACTGCCTAAATTATTGGCTAAATCAGTAATCAATGCTACAATTGCAAACTGATTTTACTTACTCTCCATCTCGATTCTGACGGAAGACAGGAAAGCGTGTCCGATTAAATGACAGGATGGATACCCCTATGTATGTTTTAAAGGTGGTGGTCATTATCAGTGAAAGGTGACATTCGGAACTGAAGCTGGTCATTGCCTTTGATGTAATTGTTGTCAGCTGATCAGCATTTCTTAATACCAGACCTAAAATGTCATTAAAAAATCACACGCCCACACACCACAGTCTTACTTAGCAAAGTATGTTCAACAGTAATTTTTTCAAGTTAACATATCATAACACATAATACAAAGCCAGTCATGAAGTTTTGAAATGAGATTGACTCTTCTTTCATTTCTTTTTTACACATTAAAATGGGGGATTTAAAATCAAACATGAATTGCATGAAGCAACAAAATTGTAATAATAAATGATAAAAAAAATTATTTAAATGACTTTTTTACACTTATTTTATCCCAGTTGATGTAAACTAGATGTCCCTCTACGCAAGATAAAAAGAAATAACTCAAAATACTCGCAGAAATCATATTTCTCTCTGGTGTCAATTAATCATAACACTTATTGAAACGATGAAATGTATGGAAACTATTTGTGCAGAAAAATGAAAAAAGGCATTCAATAATTGATCCTATGAATTAATATTGCATGATTTACTCAATATAACTTTGTTGCGACCTCTCTCTCTCTCTCTCTCTCTCTCTTACCTTTCTGGGGACCCTGACAATTGAACACCTGTGTTAAGGTGTCATTACAGTCACAGAATTCGTCATATATTGTTAAATCCGATGTATTGTAACTCCAAAGGGGAAGAATTGTACCAATTGCTTGTTTTGAAAAAATGCATAGATTAAAAAGTAAATTGTTACAACGATGTAAGAGAATATAATATAATGAAAATTGATTATACTAAGAAACTAATTTTAAAACAGAACAAAGAACATATATAATAGATTGTCATACACTGTATTTTCAGATCTAAGATCTTATTTCTCTGGGCCACTCTCAATATGTAACAGTTTGTTTACAAGTAACTGACACTTCAAGTTGTTTATTTCACGTATTTAGCATATACGAGGGTTGTTTCGCGGACACATTGATTTACGGAAAATTTATTGTGTATTTTGAAGAATGACGTATGTCATGTATCTTTTGTTTATTAGTATGTAAAAAATCAGGTCCTTTTACTAAAATGTTGAAAACATACAATGATTTTCACTGTGCGGTCATAGGATTCACGGAGCAATCACTTGACGTTTTTGACGTTAGGTGACGTGACAAACTGGTTTCAGCTTTTTCACAGTTCTAAATATCTTTCACTTCTAGACTCTTCATCTCTTTCCTACATAAAAATTGGATAACTATCGAAAGACATTTTACTTTTCTTTTATGGCGTATCGGATATTAGTGAGGTCTGAAAAAATCAGTATCTGCGAAGTTGAGCGATCAGAAATGGAAACAATGCAACATCCATAGACACAACGTCCATGCGATAAGCGGATATGGGGGTATCACAGTAGTTGATAATCAAAAATGTCAATCTTTTTTCCTATCTGCAGACATATTTTTTACTAGCTCAGTGCTCCAAGACGTTCAATAACGTTGCCATTCTTGACTTTGTTTTTATACGCATTAATCAACTATAATTAGCGATAAAACAGTCATATCCCCTCCAATTTCATCAAAATTTTCGCCAAATGACTTTTCATGAATATTGTAGCGACAGGTGAAAAATCATATATCTTTATGAGCTATAACAGTGCAATTTTTAATTTCGATAAAAATGTCCATGTAATATAAACTATAGCGAAAAAGTTACATGCTCTGTGATGCATGTTTTATCTAAATGATATAGCTGTATAATTTTTTCCAAAATCATCGGAATACACCAAATCTTTGCATATTTAATGAAAATACTAGGGATGGCAATTTGTAACCGGTTAACCGATTACTCGGTCGGAACGATGGTAATCGGTTAGAAAATTTCTAATCGGTTAGTCAAAAAAAAAAATTGAATGCAATTTTCCTAAAATTCATTTTTTTTTTAAAGAAACCCCTGCATAAAAGTTGATAATTTAGCGTTTTCACATATCTGTTTAAGCTGATTTGGAGGTATTTATGGCTTTACAGTTCCAGATCGCGGAGTAATTGTTCATTTTAGTGAAGATAATTACTGTTTTTAAAAACACCATGTCGTTACCCCGATTGTCCTGTAATTCTTTAATGATATTAAATCACCGTTGAGCACTATGAATTGGTATGTGTGTCTTTTGCCGTTATCTATTAAATTATATTATTAGACAAACATTGTAAATTAAGGGAAAGTTCAGTCATAGTTTTGATTATTGTGACAATGCAAAATGAACCTGTGTGACATTAATTATCAATGCCCGACTTCTCAGACATGTTTCATGGTTTTCTTTTTTTTTTTATTGAAATTGAAATTAAATATATTTACATGTAGTTTCCTGATCAAGATAAACAGAATGTTTTTAACATCTAACTTCTTTTTCAGTCTTCTTGTGTATATGAATAGAGCTACTTGAAAAAAAAAATGTCCAGAAAATGTCTGTTTTGATACGATCAACCGGTTAATCGGTCGGAACGTCTTAACCGATTAGCAATTCTGTATTCGATTGCCATTCCTAGAAAATACATATTACATGTATTTTTATCTGCAGAATTTTTATTGGTGGGTACCAATTGCGCCCCGTTATTAGCAGACCTTTTTTGTATTCATATGAAGCAGAATTTGTCCAAAATCTTGTACGTGAAAAGAAGAAAACACTTGCTGTGACCTTCAACTCGACATTTACGAGGGGTAATCAAAAAGTTCGTGGACTAGCGCAATAAAGTTAAAACCGCTTTTGGAACATCAATGAATTTTAACACATTTAGTTAGCATCGTATTTTCGATCTATAGAATTAACCATAAATCATAATTTTTATTTTTTAATAAATTGTTAATGTTTTTGTAAGCAATGGTATGTCCAGGCGGCGCAACCTCAACTATGACGTTTTTTTTCTACCTGAGTGTAACTGAGAAAAAACTCTTTTGATATGAGCATTTGTCATAAAAAAATCCCGTTATTTCAGGCATGTTGTACAACACAATTGTTCCGTAAAATTTGCAATTTTCACCCCATTCTTTAAGTTATATGAAATTTTATCGTAAATTTTATATGGAGTGTTCAAAAAATGAAGGGCTTGAAAATGACGTCAAAAAGGGGGAGGGGTTTCTTTTTCCTACATTATACTACATCCTATAAAGTTTCGCACCTGGAAAAACTGGTATAGACCTTACCTAGGGAATGTTTAAACTGGCTACAGAAAAAGAAAATGCATCCAGAGTTCTTATTTTTAAATGCCCAGAAAGATTCAGAGAGATGAAAGATGCTCAGTTAATGTCGATTTGTAGTCAGGGTGTCAAAAGTCAGTCACGTCGAAAAGTGACGTTGATCATGTTTGGTAGAAATTGAACTCAAACAAGCTAAGTATTCTGTCATAATCGAGTGAGGATGTTTCCCTATGTATAGACCCATTTACAATATTATATGAATTAAAAGCATCTGTTCATGACATTGTAAAGTCATATAAACAAGACAGGCTTAAGTCCTTAATTAACTCCAGGTAATCTCATCAAGATAAATGTATGAGATAGAGCGAGAGAGGATATTGAGAAACAATGACGTTGTCGGACGTCATGAAACTAAACGGCGACAGCGCCGGGTGATCATATAATGTCTTTTTTATTTTAGAATAATTTGGAAAATTATCAACGTATCAAGCTAAAATTTTCAACATTTCTTAAACTTTTGTTGTTTTATGTTTCTTATAAATTTTGTAAGCACAGACTACATAGTATTAATTTTATTGCATCAGTCCACGAACTTTTTGATAACCCCTCGTAGATATATCGACGACGTATTGTCAATTAACAATGGCTATTTTCATTCTTATGTCGATACGATATATCCTGGTGAACTTGAGATAAAAGATACCACAGAGTCTGACACATCTGTTTCATATTTGGATATTTTACTTGAAAGAGACGTTAATGGTAATCTAACAACCAAGCTTTATGATAAACGTGATGACTTTAACTTTTCAATCGTCAACTTCCCTTACTTATGCAGCAATATACCTTCATCACCTGCATACGGGGTATACATGTATATCTCTCAGTTGATTCGATACGCAAGAGCATGCTCTACGTATGTACAATTTCTAAAACGAGGTAAATTATTGACAAATAAGTTGATGAAACAAGAATATCAGCTGTCTCGTTTAAAGTCATCATTTCGTAAGTTCTATGGTCGATACAATGACCTTGTCAGCAAATACAATTTATCACTGAGTCAAATGCTGACTGACGTTTTTCATACTGGTTGTTAGGCCATTATTTACACACTGAGTTGTCGACGGATTTTCCCGTTATTTCCCGATCATGACAAGGAGCACACGGCGGGTGTGACCGGTCGGCAGGGGATGCTCACTCCTCCATGGCACCTGATCCCACCTCTGATGTTTGGAGGTCCGTGTTTGCTCTGCTCCTATTTTGTATTGTATAATGGACTTTGGAGCTTGAATACTGTTCGTTATCTCCATATATTTCATTTCATGCAAATACAATAGAACTTGTCTAAATATAGTTTACGGACATCATATCATGCCTAATGTAATATCAGAGGAGTAAGTATGAACTCTGAGGCGTTTCGGAGTTAATTTGCAAAATTTATAAATTTTTAAGTATAGATGTCTCAGTTGATTTAATTGTATCGCCTTCGAAGCTACTGAATTTGATGTCTTTTGAACTGTTTATAGTAAAATTAAGCCCCCATTGCATAAACTTTACTTGTTCTGTTGTTTGTTTAACGTCTCTTCGAGAAATTTTCACTCATATTGAGAATCCACCACTTGCCGCTGGAGGGCTGCAAATTTAGACCTGTACTCGGCAATTACAGCCTTTGAGTAGCAAAGGATCTTTTTCGTGCTAGAACCTACAATTGTACCGCGACACGGGACCTCGGTTTATACCTTTTTCTCCGAAGGACCGGTCTCCAAGTCCCACACTGGGATTCGAACCCGCGACGAAGGGAAACGCTCTAGCCATCTAGCCATGCGGGCGACCTTAAACTTCACTAATGGCATTGTTTAAAAAGAATATTTCGTACTCTCAATGAGAACAATTATTATCTATTGAATCATGAAAAGATACCATACCTGTCGACTGCTCATAAAAGACTTAAAAATTACTAATATCTTATGATTTTTATTTTTTACCTATTTCTAAGATATGAATTCCCTATATCAACAGTATTCTTAAAAGTATGAATAAAATATACAAAAAATTATGTTGCTTATCACAATACGTCTTATACAATTATAGCAGGTTAATGACCTTTGACCTACTTTTTATAAATATTTTTACTCGCTTACTCTGTAATACACACAATATAAACCTTGAAAGGTAGGACTTGAAATTAGATTTTTTTCCCTTTAGAATAGCCTAAATATTTTTTGAAATCTTCACTGATCTTTATTTATGTAATTGTAAGTAATTGAATATTACCCTTTATCATTTGATCTTTAGAAGATTATTCTTTGGTGAAAAATAACGAACAGTGATCAATTTCAGTTGGGATGAGGTGCCTTAGGGGAAAACCATCTCTTGTTGACTAGTCATACCCACCGTGAGTCCACTGTATTGAGCAAGTAAACGGATAGTCAAAATGTGAAAATTAATGGCTGGCCATCAAGTATCTTTGTATTTAATTCGGACAAATGCTTTCAATTGCAATTAAGAAAGTTTGAGACCAGATCTTCAATTCTTCGTCCCCAAGCCCTATTTGATCAGAGATGATCTAGCAGAAATGATTAAGACTGCCTTCATATATCGAAATCATTAATTAATCTAATTAATAATTAAGTACCAGTCCACATAAAAATCAGACAAAATTGTATGAAAGTGATACATGAAGGTTTTCAGAATTCGATGATTTTTCACTCATAAATTTCTCTTGTAATATGAACAATGTATGTAAAATGAAAAATGTTTTGAGTCATGGTTACCATGGAAACCCGGCCAAAGAAATTTCCTTAGCAACCGGCAATTTTTTCCATGTTGATGGACAAAAATTCACCTATCTTTAAGGCTTAAAATAAAATTTTAATACCATGAAAATTATTCTCAATTACTGGTGTAATAAAGATACACATTTAAAGTGTTTTAATAATGCAATGAAAGAAATTTAGGTCTTAAGTTAGTTCTGTGCTAGCCATTGGAAGGTACACATGTTTTGCAATTTCTGCTGATTCAGCATTTTTCGTGATTTTGGCAATATTCAAGGCCAAATTTAAAAAAAGGCCAGATTAATACAGCTGTTGCGTGTATTTCACATAAAAGCAGATGAATTTCTCTTTCAGAATTTGAAGTCAAATCCATGGGCCTTTTTGAAAATTGAATTTGTTGCCTAGCAACAAATATGGGCATTTTGATACATAAAATGAGAAACAATGTAAAAAGTTTACGGAAAAATCAAATGAATTGTTATCTACAAAAACGAAAAACAAATTTTAAAATAGTAGAATTAAAGGACTTCCTAGCAAATTATTGAATATTGTATAATTATTTATCTCCATAGCAACAACAGGTTCTCCATAGCAACGGGCAAAGAAAGTCAATTTTGACATGTATTCATGTAATCTTATTAAAAATTTATTCAAATTAAGTCAGAAAAATGTCGTTGAGCAAAATTGACAATGAAATGTTGGTCTTATTAAAGTTTTTGTGGTACTTAATCAACCCATAGCAACGATTCCCAGTACATGACGACCAATGTGCACTATGCCTCCTGTAAAACAGATTTGACTTTGAGATCGTATTGTTTGTCATGGAATTGAATATTCAAGTAATGTGCTGATAATTGTATATGCTGAGTGTGTGGAAAGAATGTAAAATGTTGTAGCAAATTATTGAATATCGTACATTGACTTATTTCCATAGCAACAACAACACTTCCCCATAGCAACGAGGCAAAGAAACTTAATTTTGACACATATTCATGTAAACCTGTAAAATCTATCTAAATCAAGTCACAAATATGTGTTTGAGAAAAATTGACATTGTCGTGTTTGTTTTAGGAAAATATTTTTGTACTCATTTAACCCATAGCAACGATTCCTAACACATAGCCAGCAATTTTGTCAGTATGGGATTCATTCTCTGTAACCGCTGTATTGAAAGATTTGGCACTCGTCACAGATTTCGGGGATACATGTACGACTCTCAAATAAACACTACAGAAAGCATTACAATGTAACAATTATTCCTCATAAAAATAAATCGATAAATAAAAAGAATATCGTTACTATGGAAACGTATCTAATAATATTTGGTAAGAGGATTCAAATTGAGTAGGAAGATCAGGATTTAATTATTCTATTTATACTTATTACAGATTGCAGAGTTTTCTTTTCAAACAGTTAGAGGATAAACACGTTTGTTCATATCTAAATATAGAGTTTTATGCATCAATAACCTCGAGTAATGCTTAGGTCACATTTATTAAATGATTTAAGCCGATGGTCGGGCGACCAAATTATTATCGTATCGTCGGCTGAAAAACTTAATCAGACGATTCTAGTATCGGGCGATGCAGAGTAGTCACATTAAGGACATTGGCAAGTCAAGGTTTTCCGGAGAAAAAAGGTTTAATACATGGGTTTTTTTACTTATGAAATAGTGATTGAGAGTGATCTCCCGTGTAGAATTCTCTAAACGGTGAAAACCAATTAAAGCCAATGTTTACAGAGGTAAACAAAAGCACATGTACTTCCTTCAATGGGTAGAATCATCTATACAGCAAGAAAGAAAAGTAGTAATGGCTTTTTTATACATTGTATTCAGGGGACAAAGAACCAACAGGTCGTCATTTACCATAGTTGTGCTCAGTATGCTGGGAAGAGCAAAGATGTGATATATGCTGAAAGGTAGACAGACTGAGATCAATTCCTATGTTGTATGAAGGAAGCAGCATTTAGTAACAACGAATAAAAATTGAAATAAATCCATGCCAATATTTTTATAACAATGTGTTTCAATCAATTTAGTCAATTAAATGATAGAATCAATCAATCAGTCTGACTCTCTTGACCATTATGAATAATATGTAATTATAGCTGTTAAGGGAAGTAACTCCAAAAAAAAAGATCGGTGCTGGTATGTCCATGCCTTATATATACATTTTCAGTCAAAATATCTATAAGTCATAGGAAATGAAGATACAGTAATGTATATAATACAAAAACTAAATGAAATAAGTGGGTTTTGGAGAAATATTATGATGAAAAATTATGTAGGTCCCTTTTATCAACATTTTACATACCGGTAGGAAATGCATTGAGAATTGCAAAAACACTGATATGACAAAATCTAAAAAGGAAGGTTGGCTTGGTAGGTTAAACAATCCAGAATATAGCCTGCTTAATACAATTAAACCTACTCAAGAGTTCTTGAAAAATTCTATACGATAACCAGGAACTTTGCCAATGTCCTTTTAATTCCTAGGAACACCGATGCCTTTACATGTTACAAATCGCTAAGTAGGCCAACCCTTACCCGATCATCGTTTGCTGAGCCGCTGTTTGATTTTCACCGTCGGCTGACATTTTATGAAAACCCAATCCTGAAATGTCGATCGACCTACGACCGACATGACAAACTGTCTTGCGATGGTTGGACAATGATCCTTATATTGACAATGATGCCTTATAATTTCCATCCTAGCAATGTTGAAGGAATCGGCCACCAACGCAGAAAAAAGTATAACTTGTCCCGACAGACACAAAATTGGCCGGTTGACGCAAAAAGAAGAACTCAAAATCAGACAAGACAACACCCGATGAACTGCCGACTGTCCCCCGAAGAATCCTATTTTTGTTTCAAAAAACTTCGGCCATTGGTCATTTTTGGAAATGTGACTTGGATTTAAAGTTTTCGAAAGACTAAAAGAATAACGTAGACTTAAAAACAGGTTGTGTTAAACAAATTTAAATTAAATTTGAAACCAACAATATCATACATTTAAAATATGGAACAAAACGTTTTAGGGGAATCTATGTATTAAATATCTGTTTTTGCTTTTTATCTGCTATTGTATGCATTATTTATTTATGTACGTTTGAATTTTTTTTTTTTTTTTTTTGAATTTCTCACTAAAAAACTATATCTCCCTTCAGGATTTCTTTTTGTAAATAAGGGGTCATGGGCCACAAGTCTCACCTGAATCTATCTGTTCCTGCTGTTATTTGAATATTTTCGCTATATATTTTTAAGAAGTTGAAATGACCCTTTCCTAAATTAATATGATCATGCCAGATTACCTATCGGGTCCATGATTTTGGCAAACTGAATCTGCACTGAATGAGGTGCTTGGTTATCAATATACTTATAATCTTCTTTAAGATTTTTTCCCCGAATGGCATCTTCTCAGGCCTTTCCGGCAAGCCCCGAAAATACATTTAATGTATTTAAATCACTGGATATTAAAAATTTGTACAAAATGAAGTGATATGTAATTTTATAATTTATGTAAATATTTAATAAACATAGTTGATTGTTCCTTCTGTGGTATATTTTAATATCTTTACATTCAATGAAGATCAGTTGCATACTCCATTGTAAAAAAGTCTCCCTACATTTATTCAAATGTTTCTTAAAATGGGTTATCATAGACGCCTACGTACATGTAACAAATTCGAGGTTGTTTTTTCCACTTGTCCCTCCCCCCCTTTAAACCTCATCCAATTCTTAAGACCATGATATGAAATAACTTGGATTTACACAGAGACAAAAAAGTACAGTGAAACCTGTCTAATCCGACATACACTGGGAGACAAATTTTGTGTCAGATTAGACAGGAAGTCGGATTGCACAGTGTGAAAAATAAAACGAAAATAGTAAAATGGGAATGAAATTTAATGTCGGAATCCACAGTGTGACGGATTGCACAGGTGTCGGATTAGACAGTTTTCACTGTATATGTCAGCTTCTTAACAACAAGTAAAAGATACAAGCTTATATCTGATCTTTTGAAAAACAGAAATTATCTCAAATGAACACAATATATGCTAGATCAACATTACCAGGGTTAAGGGTTTTATTAGGTGTATAGAGTATAATTTTATGTGCTTGCTCACTTAATCTCTACCTTTTCTTTCACTGCATTTCATTTCCGGTATATTGCATAGCATTTCCGACATTTTTTAATTTCATTTACGACAACTTTTTTTTTCATTTCCGACAATTTTTTGTATTTCCAGAATATTTGCAGGATATCTTTCTGGCAATTTTATGTTAGCCAAATAGGTGGAAATAGAATTTTTAAAGAATTAATTTCAAACTACGTTTTCAAAATATAAATAAAAACATATAATACAATACATTTATACAGGTAGCATTAAGATTTATAGCATTTTTCCCTGTGCTGCATGTACATGCATATGTGATGTCTTTGTTTTTAAAAACATAAAAACATTCTTCTGTCTTCAGAGAATCTCTTCAACGATGATGGTTTTTTCATGGCCATAGGAACCGGGGGAGCACGGGGGCCCGTGCCCCCCCCCCCCAATAATTTTGCCAATATATAGAATACTATAGAAAACTTCGCTACAATATGTTTGTGCCTTCTCAATAATAAAGTCTGATGACCTTTTTTGCCAAAGAATTTTTGGTAGTTGATAGTGCCTCCCAAATGAAAGTGTTTGGTTGCCCCCCACCCCCCTCAACTGAAATTGCTTCCTATGGGCCTGTTTTTACGTCGACTGGTTTCTGTATGCCTTATAATTTATATCCTAGCATATCTGATTTCAAACGTAAATCTGAACATTTAAAAAAAGGAGATGACGAAAGTTCACAATACTTACATGTGTCTCAGGGAATCTTTTTAATCATTATTTTGGCTTCAAGCAAAACTCATTATTTGGATTTCAATGATTTCTCCATGATTTATTGATTAAAATTTTTCATAAGTGAAGTCTTCAATCCTGCTTTCATTGCAGAAAAGTACTACTTGAAAAAATGTCGGAGATAAAAACTTTAAAATGTTGGAAATAAAAGATGAAAATTTCAAAAAATTCCGGAGATGAAATGCAGCCATTGAAACTATGCCCATAATATCGTGCACATGTCTTGGAGTTAATCCACAATACACACTAATATGTGTGTACAAGTTACATGAAAAACATTATTTATGGAATACATCCTTATTTTGGTAACAGATCAGAGATAGATGTAAGGAGTAGGTGAACAAGGCGTGCAGAATGCCTATAGCTTCAGATATGTAAAAAACCAAATTCAATTTGTGAAATTAGTATTAGTAAATTTCTTTTTATTGAAATTCCTGAAATTATGATAAAACTTTTCCGAGGAAAATTTTCCCGGCAAAAATTATACTGTTATTAAAAATTAATGGGGTATTCATGGGGATCGAACCCCCTAGCAATAAAAATCCTGAGTATCATTTTCCTTTGATACCAACGCGCTAACCACTACGCTATACAACTCCTGATAAATAGTGGCATTTAAATCATGTTTGTGATATGACCCTTGACTAAATGGACTTAAAGTATTTCTTAGAGGATGCGAATGTTGTGTCATAAAAGTGTATTTTTAAGGTATAGTGGGTCTTTGCTCCTTGTCTTTGTTTACCAAAAATGTATATTTTTATGCAAACTTTGACGGTAACCTTTCAATAAAATGGAGCGATGACCCACTCATATCAAAAAAATGTGTTATAGTATGAGAAAATGATCGTTTTGCCATCTTTAGTGTGTGTGTATGCTATTTCATAGGCAAATAATTTCAATCTTCGTGAGATTTTTGCAAATTGTGGAAATTTTACATAAAGTATACTTTAATGTTAGATGATATATCAAAGAAAATTTTGTAATTGAGATTTAATTTTTCACCTTTATGTTTGTTACACTATAGGCACTTCGCTTGCCTTGTTCGCCGATCTTCTTTGTATCAGTAATTTGAGGAATCTTGATCAATTCATTTTAGAGAGCTTTAATAAGTTACACTTCTGAATTTACACAGAGGGCTAAAATGGTACATGCACTGGTCGAAGTGGGAGTAAAAAAAAAAGAGATTTGTTGTTACATTCATTCTTAATGAAATTAATTCTTCTTAACTTTTCAAGTGTTGTTACTTAAGGTGTATAAAGCAATAAAATACTTTGAAAAGACCTGCTACATGCTTTAGTTGTCTGTATTGCAGAATTTGTTTTACATTCCATTCGACATCATTCATACCTACTTTGAACTGGAATGTTTTTTCGGTGAATTATGAATTTTTATGTTTAGTTGCTAAGGGGATTGCATATTGCCATGGCTTAATTATTAGGAGATTGCATGTTGCCATGACCACAACTGATAGAACATTTTATATTCTTTCCGCTCTCTCAACACATACAATCATCAACACATTAATTGAATATTCATTTCCATCACAAACAATATCATCCCAAAGTCAAATCTGTCTTACAGGAGGCATAGTGCACATTGGTTGTCATGTACTGGTAATAGTTGCCATGGGTTGATTAAGTATACCAAAAATAAACTTTAATAAGACCAACATTCATTGTCAATTTTGCTCAACGACATTTTTCTGACTTAATTTGAATAAATATTAATAAGATTACATGAATACATATCAAAATTAACTTTCTTTGCCCGTTGCTATGGAGAACCTGTTGTTGCTATGGAGATAAATAATTATACAATATTCAATAATTTGCTAGGAAGTCCAAATTTAATACTACTATTTTAAGATTTGTTTTTCGTTTTTGTAGATAACAATTCATTTGATTTTTCCGTAAACTTTTTACATTGTTTCTCATTTTATGTATCAAAATGCCCATATTTGTTGCTAGGCAACAGATTCAATTTTCAAAAAGGCCCATGGATTTGACTTCAAATTCTGAAAGAGAAATTCATCTGCTTTTATGTGAAATACACGCAACAGCTGTATTAATCTGGCCTTTTTTTAAATTTGGCCTTGAATATTGCCAAAATCACGAAAAATGCTGAATCAGCAGAAATTGCAAAACATGTGTACCTTCCAATGGCTAGCACAGAACTAACTTAAGACCTAAATTTCTTTCATTGCATTATTAAAACACTTTAAATGTGTATCTTTATTACACCAGTAATTGAGAATAATTTTCATGGTATTAAAATTTTATTTTAAGCCTTAAAGATAGGTGAATTTTTGTCCATCAACATGGAAAAAATTGCCGGTTGCTAAGGAAATTTCTTTGGCCGGGTTTCCATGGTAACCATGACTCAAAACATTTTTCATTTTACATACATTGTTCATAGTTCAAAACAAATCTATGTGTGGAAAATCATCAAATTCTGAGAACCCTCATATATCACCCTTTGTCTGATTTTTATGTGGACTGGTACTTAATTACTGGATGCATGTCCACTCATTACTCCCAAGGGACGAATGGATTTACTTCTTCTTTTTTTTTTACATTCATTTTTCTACTGTGAAATGCACTGTTAAGTCTGGTTGTGTGCCATACTTAATTGCATATCTATGCCATTACTGCATATCTGTGCCATTAATATTAATTTGGTATAAAGCTATATTTAATGGGGAAAAAAATGCATGTAACCTTGATACAACATTTTTAAAGAAGTTACCTGCATAACTATTAACTTCGAAGGGACTACTACATGTAATCAGAAACATTTTTAATACTTAGCAATTTTTAAGTTTAAATGACCTGGATTTAAATTATTTTTTAATCGAAAGACTACCGAAGCAAGAAGACTAGCAATATAACCAGTATGCATTGTCTCTTTTCCTCATTAGCTCTACTGGTCAGAGACTAGAAGAGCTTATGCGATAGTAAGGTGTCCGTCGTCCGTCCGTCTGTCTGTCTGTCCGTCTGTAAACAATTTTTCAAAACGCTACTCCTCCTACAGTTTTGGTCCGATTTCAACATAACTTGGCACATAAGTAGACTATACTAAGATACATAATTCTGTGTATCGGTTTTTGATTTCAATGTTGCCAAGGTTACTAAAAATAGAGATTGTTAGGAAATACTTTCAAAACGCTACTCCTCCTACGGTTTTGGTCTGACTTCAATATAACTTGGCACACAAGGAGCCTACACTAAGATACATCATTCTTTATATCGGTTTTTGAATTCGATGAATGGTGTTGCCATGGTTACTAAAAATAGAAATTTTCTTGAAATACTTTCAAAATGCTACTCCTCCTACAGTTTTGGTCTGATTTCAGTATAACTTGGCACACAAGTAGACTACACATAATTCTCTCTACCAGTTTTGGATTTCGATGAACATTGTTGCCATTGTTACTAAAAATAGAAAATTCCTTGAAATACTTTCAAAACGCTACTCCTCCTACACTTTTTGTCTGATTTCAGTATAACTTGGCATAGAAGTAGACTACACTGAGATGCATTATTGTTGTTATTGGTTTTATTGATTTTGTTGAATGATGTTGCCTTGGTTACTTAAATCGAACTTTCTGTAAAATTGTTTTAAAAGGCTACTCCTCCTACAGTTTTAGTCTGATTGCAATCAATCTTGCCACAAAAAGAGACTAAACCAAGGATCATTATTCTATTTATTGCTGTTGCAAAGTTTCAAGTCCAAGTGCTACTTTTATCTTCCTTTATAAGTACAACCAGTAGAGCTACAGTCTCATTAGAGACTTCTGGTTTTTGTATCTAGTTCATGGTTGCTTTAAGAATAAATTAACCAGCAATCAGCTACATATACAACGCGTCTATTGAAATATATAGGTCACCCAAGCATATTTACCACATGTGAGATGGTGTAATATTATATAATAAACACTCAGAAAGAAGTACTTCACTCAAGTACAAGTGATTGTGGTAGCCTAGTTCTTATAAGAGGCCCTGTTTTGATTTTTTTTTCTCAGTGCTGTGTTAAAACAGACGTTTAACATAGGAACTGTGTTCAAGCGACCCGTAATCACGAGTCCTGATGACATGACCTTGAAAACGGAGGTCAAGTGTCACGGTATGCGTTTGCAAGGTAAAGAATCCTCATAGCTATGGCGTAAGCAGCATGCATGGGTCAAATTTTAGGCACTTTACAAGACTGATGACGTCTCTCAAGTGGTTATGAACTCTCGAATGGGACATCAAACAACATAAAACAAACACATACATGTTTTTATTTATGACTTTGAACGAATGTTTGGTGACTGATATAGACGCTATAAAAATCACTTGAGATAACCATCATCTGAGCTGCTTTCTCAACAGAAGACTACTGAAACACTTCAGGTTAGACAAAACAATCACCTGACCCATTTTCTATTTTGAGCATGCGTGACAAAAGATCAGGCTAGACTTGGTCCCTAATTGATGACCAATAAAGATTCAAATCAAATACATGTACGTATTAAAAGATAAAACTATCTGCTTCAAAATATTTTATTAGGTATGAAAAGGTCATGAGCCTGTTATAGAAAAGTCCTTCTGCTTAACTGTACATAAAAAGGAGAGAAAGAGTGACATCCAGATATCAGTAGACACCAAGCTCCTGGATCATGAAACTTCAGTTTTTGCGCTAAAATTATTTAGAAGTTACACAGACCAAAACAAAAATGCTATTCACCTCTGTATCATAAAACACCTGTTGTCTGCATATTATGTTTATTTCAGAGGTTAATATGCATTAAATTCATTATAATATTATAATATTCATTAAAATTTGAACTTAAGGATGACCTTTACTCAGATGGCAAAATAATTCCACTGATGTAATATGAAAGACCACCCATTGACCATTGCAGACCTATGGTTGAACGTGCTAATTTTCACTTTCAAATATAAAGATAGTGATCTGTTTTTCATGCCAATAGCCTAATGAGGATTTCTCAACAAAAAAAAAAAAATTAGGAAAAATCCCCCAAAATTTTGCACTATGTCTAAGATTTTTTTCTTGGCAAAATACAACAAGTAATTAAATTCTTTGAGTCATGGAATGTAATGGAGACAATAAAATACACAATGAGAGATTGGGAAATGAACTTGCTATATACTCCTGTCCGAATTTCCTTTGTCAATGTTCTTAATCCTACCCATTTTAATCTAATATTACAGAAACCGAATGATGGAAACAACTATCTTTAGCTTCAATTTACTTATACATAACCCTAACCCTAACCCTGTATTTCCCATTTTCTGTTGATATCAAATTTATATCAGTGTTTTTTAAAAATGCCGTCTGGAATGGCTTTTGTTCATTTTTTCAGATCCCCCCCCCCCCCATTGCACACTTGCCAATTACTGAGATCGGCTTCGGCCGATCCCAGTTGATTTCATATGCGGCATCCGGCAAATTTAAATATCTGCGCACATATTACACCACGCACAACTTTTTTTACTAATGACTGACAGCTTCAAATAATTTTTTTTAGAACTTTTGAAGTACTAACAAACATTATTGTAAAGCATTTACCTTGGGATGCAGACGTTTATTCAGTTACATGGTGAATACACTTACATTATTCTTACATGCATAAGAATTTCATTCGGATGTACACTTCTCTCAAGAGTTCATTGGTGTTTCGGAAAGCAACGAAAATATTCAAGTCAAATCGAATCAAGAAAGCGCGACGCACATGTATCTTTTTCTATTTATAGCATTGTGGACATCTTTTATAAAGAAGTTTCCAATAGTTTCATGTTTTCAGTTTGGAAGAAATTTGAATTTTTCCGTTATGATGATTTAAAAAAAAAGTGCTTGACACATCAATTCGCTATTACATTACAGGAAATCACATAATTGCCCCCAATCTACATGTACCTACGATTACGTCGACGCTATCCCTAATTAGAGAATGTGTCGATTGATTTTCACACGGTTCATAATTCGTTTGGAGTTTAGTGGAAAACATTCATTGAGCAAATTACGTACAAGGTTATTCAAACTATTTTCTTAGCAGTAACTTTGCTGGAGAAATAGACGTCGGAACCGGGGATGGCGGGGGGGGGGGGGGGGTAGCCCCGTTTTTTGCAAAGATAGACATAATATATCATTGAAAATTGGGGCTTTGTCCCCAAACTTTTTTTTTTTTTGGTTCGTTTAGCCCCCCCCCCTTTTCAATCCTAGGGGAAATCTTCCTGAACATAATTTATGATCCTGTTAACAAAATCGTTTACAAAATTGACAAGGTGCATTCATGAATACTAAAGTTTTATTTCATTGCAACTTTAATTAAGAACTCTGGAAAAAAAATGAAAGTTAATTTATCTTCAGAGTAATTTTTCTTTTCAAAGGTTTAGCATGTTTGATTTCATGTCTCTTATCCCATTAAAAAAAGTCCACATTACATTTTTCAATGTTTTTCCGAAGAAAAAAAAACTTTTTTAAAGGTAGCATACTGCACGGGTCATATTTTTTCATATAACAACAATGCCCTCTTAAAATTTGTTCTATTATTTGAATTTGGTAAATTAAGAAAAGCATGTTAATATGGCTACCCTTTACACGCCGTACTCAGTTGAGAAATACTGTGAAATTAAAAATAATTATATATATACATACATACTCATAGAAAAAAATATTAATTTAAGTTAATTAAAAGGAAAAAGTTACTAACTTATTTCAAGACATTTCATAAAGCTGACTTTATGATCCCATTCCGATCATTCCTTTAAAAGGAATTCTTGTTTGAAATAATATGAGCTTTAACAAAAATAAACATAGATATCTAATTCTTATTGAAACATCGTTAGAATATTTTTGTCAAGAAAAAAAGATAATAAAGAAATAGGCCGAATTTCCTGTGCACTGCGCTGTGACCAAGTGAACGGTATATATATGGGGTCTGTACAGGTAACGAAAAATGCATTCAGTAAAAGGCGGACAAACATAGATGAATAGCGGTCAGCTTTAAGTCTAAGTCTGTCTCATGACCCCGGGGCCAGGTAAAGCGATCTCGTTGTTTCCTTTATCTGTTCCGGCGACACAATAACACAATATTTTTTCCGAGGCCAAGAGTAGTTTTGCGGTGTTTGGTGGCTGTATTTCTGGCACGTTTTTCGATCTGAATTCATATGATCTTTATTATAATAATGTAGTAGGGATTTTTACTTTCAAAAATTAAAATTAACCTACCCAGCAAAGTTCTAATGCCTTCTGACAATTCATGTTACATCAAAAATCTTTCTGGTGTTTTAGAAATCGGTTATTTTTCACATAGCTCTCGTTAATTTAACTTGACGTAGGTTTCGTAAAAATAATTAAGATTTTATTGAGTTATCTCTAATGTTCGTCTAAAATTCTCTCGTGAATCATTACAGGATAATTTTTCGATGCAATATAAATCTTAACCTTTTTCCATTTTGTCATTTTACTTCATTTCCCTGGTTTAACGATTAGTTTTCCCCCAGTATGCTTCGCAAGTAGTTTTGCGATTGCAACTGCAATTATCTTGTCTCATTCGAATTTAAATTGATATAGTTCAAAAATACCTCTCTCAATGGCCACGCAATTCTTCCAAACAATCCTTAAACTAGTTGAAGCATTTGCATCGTAGACGACAATGATCTTAAAATTGTAACTTCTTCTTCCGATGAAAGAGAATTTCTTTGTGCCATAACTTCTGCAATAAGTGGGAAATATACTTTCCAGAAGCTGGACTTAAGTGTACCTTTGGCAATGCAAGGTATAATGAAGCTGTTGACATGAAATATCATGAAAAGTATATCAAAGAACACATTTGTTCACTGTATTGAATACATGCATAATGAACTACTGTAATGAAGAACATGATGATATTTTTGTTTTAGAAATATTAATTATTATTATATGATTGAATAATTCTGATCTCTGATTGGCTGAGATCCAACAATGTAGAAATATTCACCTGCACGTGACCTTCCAGATGAATATAAAGATCTATTTTCTCTGCACTGGTCTAAAAATAGATTGGGAAATTCCAAATTGATACAAATAGCTTTGCAAAGCTATTTCACTTGCTACCGACTTCCACTCAGGTGAACATAACATAAGGAAATATATAATTTGGGGTGGGGGTGGTTGGGGGGGGGGGGTGCAGGGGGATGTCCCCATCCCCCATCCAAAACACTTTTTTTCTGAATGCAAATTTTTACGTTTAATTTACACTAAAAATATTCATTGAAAGGCTGGTCCCCCCTAACGGACCTTAATCTCCCATCTCTAACCTAACTCCAGCCCCAAAACAAAATTTGAAGTTAAGGGAATTCTCTTTTCGTGAGAGCTAAAGAGCTTATCAAAGATTTTTTTTCAGTTGTCAGTTTTCCCTGAAAATGCCCCCCCCCCCCCCAAAAAAAAATTGATTCTTTAAAAGGGCCTGATAAAATGTCTTTTTTTTCCATAGCAACTAAAGTAGATTTTTAAAAATCAAAATAATATGACTGGTAATGTTTATTTAACCCTGTCTCCCTCATTGCATTTGGCTAGGACTTCAGCAAATGTAAACGTCAAGTAAGATGGTGCAATGGCATGAACTGCTTAATGAGACAGTTTGTATCATTGAATCATATAATAAAACAATTATTGCTGTTTTTGAGGTCAATACGATGATTTAGCCACCTTCAAAGTATAATATTCACCTCGCCCTTTGGGATCGGTGAATATTGTACTCCTCAGGTTGCTAAATCATCTTATTGACCTCAAAACAGCAATAATTGTATATTATTACATTTCTCCGATTTTCTCGTCTCTGAGATAATGCCGATTCGGCGTAAGACATTAAATAGAGAATAATAGATACCCTTTTCCATAACACACCCTATATATCAGCCCAAATCACCAATATCTGCCAGAGGGCCAAAAGCCCGAGGGCTGATACAGGATGTGATATGGAAAAGGGTATGTTATATTATGTATATTACATACTTAGTAATAACATACAGCATACATCTACTCAAGCAAGTACAAATAAATAATCAAAGACTACCTTACGATATCAAATTCCAGTAAAATTACATGTAAATACACATTTTTTTCCTGAGAATTTAAAAAAACAAGAGGCCCAAGGGCCTTAACGGTCACCTGAGTATAATACAACAATTTAGAGGATCCATAGAGTATAAAATGAACTGAAAGGTAAAGCTTTGTTGCCCAAAAGCAAGAAAAATAGGGTGATCAGGATCAACAAAATAATTATTCACTGATAGTTTATGAATTAGGTTCTAATCTGTTCCCCATTTACCACTATCACTATACAGTGTATTAAAAACCTATCAGTGCTTCTGTACTATTATAATTTCTTGTTCAAATCTCTTACATTGGCCTCTCTTGGTCTTTGATAAACATTTAATAAGACAAGTTATTTTTGTTCCATTTTTATTTATCTATTACTTACAAGTCTATCTGATCATTAAAACTATGAAAATACTTTTTGTATTATACAATAAAAATTCTTGCTTAATTCTCTTATTCTATTAACCTTTCAAGTACATTGTTTACAGTGATTAATTATCAAAAGTAAATGGCAAAGGGGAATAACTCCTCTCAGTAGCATACAAATTAATAGAGCCCTGGCCAGGACTAGAACACTTGAACAAATGGTCCAGATGTTCAAAATCTGGTAAAAATACCCTTCCTTTTTAAAACTTTTAATCTTTTGCCTCTGATATGCCCAAGTGCAGAGAAAATTTTTAAAGAAATAATGAAGTTTTACTTCAGATTCACTATATTATCAATAGAGCCCCCCCCCCTCCCCACCAAGAAACACTAGAGTCTCTCACCCTGGGACCAGAAGTTTGCTCATCATAAGTAATCACTTTGTTTTTCTGCTTAACACTAAGGGGCAGACAGGATTATTTAATAGAATTAATGCATTTTCACTATATTATCAAGAGCCCCACCCTTACACCAGCACATCTGACCCGGGTCATGCAATTCACTACTCTGGAAGAAGCACTCTTGCTCATCATAACTATATACTTAGCTTCTTTGCTTTTTAACCAGAAGCAGAAAAGAATATTTTCAAAGAAATTTTGCTTTTTCACTATATAATCAATAGAGTCCCCCCCCCCAACCTTTTCACTAGAACCCTTAACCCTGGGACCATGAAATTCACAATTTTGGA
This sequence comes from Saccostrea echinata, assembly GCF_033153115.1. Classification (NCBI taxonomy): domain Eukaryota; kingdom Metazoa; phylum Mollusca; class Bivalvia; order Ostreida; family Ostreidae; genus Saccostrea; species Saccostrea echinata. The sequence continues at coordinate 7,833,852 of NW_026889772.1, forward strand.
AGAGGCATCCTTGTGTATCATAACAATGTATTTAGTTTATCTAAATAGTACCCAGGGGCAGAGAAGAAGATTTTCGAAGAAAAAATTCACCTTCACTACAGGATCTATAATAGCCCCACCCTAGAACCAGAACCCCTGTCCCTGGGGCCATGAATTTCACAATTTTGGAAGAGGCATCATTGCTTATCATAACAATGTACTTAGTTTGTTTCAAAAATACCCAGGAGCAGAGAACAAGATTTTTAAAGCATTAATGCATTTTCACTATATAATAAATAGAGCCCGGCCCTAACATCAGAACCCCTGATTCAAGGGTCATGAAAATCACTATTTTGGAAGAGTCACCGTTCCTAATATCATAACTATGTATTTAATTAGTTTCAATAATACCCAGGAGAAGAGAAGAAGATTTTCAAAAAATAATGCACATTCACTATATGATCTGTATAGCCCCGCCCTAGCACCAGATCCCCTAGCCCTGGGGCCATGAATTTCACAATTTTGGTAGAGTCATCCTCGCTTATCATAACTATGTATTTGATTTGTTTCAATAATACCCAGGAGTAGAGAAGAAGATTTTCAAAGAAATAATGCACTTTCACTATATGATCTATATAACCCCGCCCTAGCACCAGAACCCCTGACCCTGGGGCTATGAATTTCACAATTTTGGTAGAGTCACCCTTGCTTATCATAACTATGTGTTCAATTTGTTTCAATAATACCCAGGTGTAGAGAAGAAGATTTTCAAAGAAATAATGCACTTTCACTATATGATCTATATAGCCCCCCCCCCCCCGCACCAGAACCCCTGACCCTGGGGGCATGAATTTCACAATTTTGGTAGAGTCACTCTTGCTTATCATAACTATGTATTTAATTTGTTTCAATAATACCCAGGAGTAGAGAAGAAGATTTTCAAAGAAATAATGCACTTTCACTATATGATCTGTATAGCCCCACCTAGCACCAGAACCCCTGACCCTGGGGCCATGCATTTCACAATTTTGATAGAGTCACCCTTGCTTATCATAACTATGTATTCAATTTGTTTCAATAATACCCAGGAGTAGAGAAGAAGATTTTCAAAGAAATAATGCACTTTCACTATATGATCTGTATAGCCCCACCCTAGCACCAGAACCCCTGACCCTGGGGCCATGAATTTCACAATTTTGGTAGAGTCACCCTTGCTTATCATAACTATGTATTCAATAATACCCAGGAGTAGAAAAGAAGATTTTCAAAGAAATAATGCACTTTCACTATATGATCTATATAGCCCCCCCCCCCCCCTCAGCACCAGAACCCCTTACCCTGGGGCCATGAATTTCACAATTTCGGAATTTCGGTAGAATCACTCTTGCTTAACATAATTATGTATTTAATTTGTTTAAACAATACCCAGAAGTATAGAGGAAGATTTTCAAAGAAATAATGCACTTTCACTATATGATCTATATAGCCCCCCCTCCCCACCTAGCAACAGAACCCCTGACCCTGGGGCTATGAATTTCACAATTTTGGTAGAGTTACTCTTGCTTATCATAACTATGTATTTAATTTGTTTCAATAATACCCAGGAGTAGAGAAGAAGATTTTCAAAGAAATAATGCACTTTCACTATATGATTTATATAACCCCACCCTAGCAACAGAACCCCTGACCCTGGGGCCATGAATTTCACAATTTTGGTAGAGTCACCCTTACTTATCATAACTATGTATTCAATTTGTTCCAATAATACCCAGGAGTAGAGAAGAAGATTTTCAAAAAAATAATGCACTTTCACTATATGATCTATATAGCCCCGCCCTAGCACCAGAACCCCTTACCCTGGGGCCATGAATTTCACAACTTTGGTAGAGGGCTCAATGCTTATTACAATCATGCCAACAGTTTGACTGCTTGATGTCCAGGAGTAAAGAAGAAGATTTTTAAAGATTGCATTAATTTTGGTGGTTTTAGCCCAACCCCTCAGGCCCCAGGGGGGCAGGGACCATGATATTCAAAAATTTTGTTCCCCTTCACACATAGATGCCATATGCTAAAATTGGCTGAAATTGGTTCAGCGGTTTCAGAGAAGAAGCTGAAAATGTTCAAATGTTAACAAACGACGCACGACGGACGACGCACGACGACGGACGAAAACAGATAGCAATAAGTCACCTGAGTGACTCAGGTGACCTAAAAATTAGATGTATTATCACAACTACTCTTTTTTAAATGTTTAATCTACAAGGGGTGTCTACAAGGGGTGTAATATAAATCCATATCAGCCCTGCAGGATCCGTATCAGCCCTGGAAGCTGATACGGATATTGTGACATCAGGCATATCGCACAGGGTGTTGCTCATACGCGGAACGGAAAACGGAACGGAAAGCGGAACGAAACGGAAAATATGATGTCAAGTTTTTCATTATGAACAGGTATAATTCAGACATAGGAAGCAGTATTCTTTATCTAATACATGTAGTTCAAATTCAATTAAAAATTATCGTAAAAATGTGATTTATTCATGATTTTTCCCCCTCAAAACATGTGGCATATACATGCAATGCTCAATAAAATACACATTAATTAGATTCACATCCCAATTATCTATCAGAATGTCTCATTTATCACTAATCCCTATTTGAATTTAAAAAATGGATTATTCGTTCAAAGACAAAATCATCATTATTGATGAAAGGGGCAATGTTGTTTTGAAACAGGCGGAGAGAAAGAGAAAGACAGAGTATATATACATTTGTGTTAGAGACAATTATCAATGGCATTAAGGATTTTTTTTCTAAAAAGTTTATCACAACTACAGGAGTGTTGATGCAGTCCACATGGACCTGAAACGGGGATTTAAAAAAGATAGCATAGATGTATATGACCAAATTGTTCAAAACAGCGCAAACTGATTGCACAGAATAACGTAAAGATGGATGGGGAAATTACATATTTTCGAGAAAATTTAGAGCTGTTATTTATATTTTAGTATTGGGTAGGGGGGTGTGCAGAGATGTACGTTATCCACGCTTAAGGTACATGCATACATGTACATATGCATTGAAAGTTATGAAATTTTTATTTTTCGCTCATACAGTTCATAAGGATATCGATAATCTGCCTTTCATATTGATCAGAGTGATCTTCAATAAAATTTCCCACTCATCCATACATGTATTTTACCACAACATGTTACATGTATATAATATACATATCATATATGTACGGCATTAGATATTTTCTGTTCCGTTTTCCGTACCCTTTGTCTATATGTACAGAGATCTTCATGAATAAGAGAATGAACATGACTAAATCAACTCGTATTTTAATAATTAAGGATAAAATATGTAAAATTTATATAACGTATACCGTTTCTGGTATGATTTTTATATTTTTAATGATTTAACCTGGAATCATTTTTTCCGTTTTCCGTTCTGTTCCGCGTTTTAGCAACACCCATATCGCACATGCAAAAACCTGCATTTATTACGAAGTATGTAATGTTCAATCTTTAAGGACATTCAGAATAGAATTAAAAATGAAAGGTAAATGTGTGCAACCCTTGTTCTCTTAGACTGCCTTTCTATCTAATAATTTCAACGAGGAATAAAAACCGCCTATTTTCTATGCATAAGTATGTGAAAAATATTCTATGTTTTGTCTTGAATTCGATGACTGCTGCCCTTAACTGAATTAAAAGCTTTTATTATAAATAGAATACTGATCGTCCGTAACAACAACTTCAATTTCTAACAAAAAATTGCATTTATAAAAAATATTTATTACCTAGTATAAAATTCTTTAAATGCTACTTGGCGCAAGGTTTCAGTTCCGTTGGTTTTTACAAAAGCCCTCACGATCCCAATAACATTATCGATTTTCAGGTCCATTCTACAGCATTTACCACTTCCAAGTATAGTTGAGGAGGTCATAATTACTGCAGAGCTGTTAAAGCCTACAAATATCATGTACACTTCATTTACAAATGAACAATCTGTGAAAGTATTTTCGAGAAATTAAGATATCAAAATAACTTAATTGCTTACCGTCACAAACAAATTCCGTGTCATTTTTGCAGGCTGATGTTGACCATATGGGATCTAGAGGGAGGAAATGGTTTTTAAAAAAACATAAAAGCTTTAAAATCATCAAAATATTTATTTATTATTAATCATTTTAGTTATCAAGCAGCGTAATCTTTATTGTGAAATCAAAATAAGTTTATAAATAATTAAAATCCTTTTATTTCTTTCAAAATTCGGAGAGAATAAAAGGAAGTTTAAGGAATTTATGCATTTGCATTTTATGATAAATAGAGCGACAACCTTGCCAATTAATCAAGTTTGTTTGCTAAAAACCCAGGGGAGAGATTTGTTTGAGTGCTTTTCTAACGTTACTTCGAAAAAGCTTCACTCATATTGAGACGCCACCACTTGCAGGTGGAGGGCTGCAAATTCAGAGTACAGTACTCGGCACATACGGTCTTTGAGCAGTGAGGGATCTTTTGCGTGCCAGCACCTACAGCGACCTCGATTTATACAGTCCTCGATTTATACTGTCCCATCCAGAGAACCGGTCTCCAAATCACACAGTGGATTTGAGTTCGAGACTTAAGGACATCTCCTTACTCCGCGACTTTTGAGCCAACGCTCTAACCACTGCGCCACGCGGACGACTCGATCCAAGGGGCAGAGATTTTCAGAGAATTAGTGCATTTTAGTACATAATCAATAGAGATCCTCCTAATACCAGAACCCCAGACCCAGGAGCTAAATTTCACAATTTTGAAGGAGACGTCCTTGCTCATCGTAACCATACAAATTGTTTCTCTGCTGAATCACTCTGTGACCAATAGAACCCCGCCCGAACACCAAAACCCCCGACCCTGGAACTAGGAATTTCATAATTAACGAAGAGGCAATCTCATCCCATATAATCATGCAATTGTATGTTTGTTAATATCCAGGGGCAAAGGAGAAGAATTTCAAAGAATTAAGTAATGAATTTTCACTATATAATGAAAAAAACTCCGCCCTTACACCAGAACCTCTGACACAAGGACTATAAATTTGACAATTTTGGAATAAGCACCCTTAGCTTGCTCATCAGAATGTTTACATTTTCACTATATGATCAATACAGCTTCGCCCTAACTCCAGGCCTCCTGGCCCTGGGGCCCTTAAATCCTCGATTTTGGTAGAGGGTTCAATAGCTATTATAATCATACCAACAGTTTGACTGGTTGATGTCCAGAAGGAAAGAAAAAAGATTTTTAAAGATTACATAAATTCTAATGGTTTTAGTCCCACCCCTCAGACCCAAAGAGCGGGGCAATGAAATTTACAATTTTTGTATCCCTTCACCCGTGGATGCTTTATGCATAAATTGGTTGAAGTTGGTTCAGCAGTACCAGAGAAGAAACTGGAAATGTTCAATTATTAATGTACGACACGATGACGAACGAAAACAGATAGCAAAATCGTACAACAGTAAAAATCTTACAAACGAGCCTCAGACTTATTGGCATATTTAATCACATACATGTATCTTCTTATGAGATGACTGAGTATGTGTTTTGAGAATGTTGCAATACTTATTATTTTCACTGATTTAGATAAAAAGCTTTGTACATACTCGTCTTAATTTTTTTATTAATCATTATTCGTCTATGTTGTTTCCTTCTCCAAATAAGTTGTTACTTTTTCTGCTGAACATAAAATTGATATTGACATTTTCTACTTTCTTGGTTTGCAAAATTAAACCTTTCAGCTCACGAGCTAGGGGGGAAAGTATTAGCTCGCCAGATGTGGTGAGGTATGCCAAGTATGAATGATTTTAATAATTTAAACATAAAAACAAAAAATCGTCGATACTTGTCATCCTTTATCATGACAGTTATTTAAACGATAAAAAAATGGAAATATTAAATAAATATCTTTGTTCTGGCTACAATTATCTTGTGCAGATACCATTGAATTTATTCAGTGTTGAGGTGTGTACTACTGTTAAGTGATATCATCTAAATACACGTGGCTAGCAGGCTTGCAGACAGTGAGTTTAAATGTTTGCAAGGAAAAAAAAATCCAACGGTAGTGATTAAACCTAATCATAAGATTTAAAAATACCGTACCTGTTCTTATTTTCAGGCACTGATTTTAAATTGTTGCCAATTCTCGGAATATCCGACAATAAAGATCCTAAGGCCTAGTATCTAAAGATTTCCATATTCTAACGAAACGATTACAATTTTTGTAGTATCAAAATATTATATTGTCTTTTATAATATTATCTACATTTTTAATTATTATAATGAAATTAGAATAAGGGTAAACCAAAAAAAGTAAATAAAAATCCTTTTAAATTGTTATTACATGTACATATGGAGAGGAATTTAATTTTCAGCAAAAAAAATTCTTTTCCGCGACAAGTCATGCCATTATTCCACGATTTAAATGCCGTTATTTCACAATTTAATTTTATTCTTTTCCATTTTTGATTTCAATATGTACATTCACCCCTTTCGTTTGGAAACGTAAACCAGTGACTAAAATATCTACAGAATGAACTTTTATAACAGTTGCAATTGTGGCTTTGCACACTTTTCCTACGATATATTGCCACTATTGGTGAGAAACATCGCTATTCTTTAAACATTGTCTTTTCTTCACGTTTATCCAATGTACCATTGTACCTTGGTTAAGTATGCAAAATTTCCACTACGTCTGAAACTTATCACCAACTTGGCACTCTCATCTTTTTCATGCCAGCACGAACCTCGGTTTATACAGTCTCATCCGAAGGACCGGTCTCAGTATCACAGTGGATTCGAACCCGCGATGTAAGGATCAATTCCTTACTCCACAACCCTAGAGCAAACCCTTCTTTCTACATAGGTTTTATGCATTAATTTAAGAAGCAGTAGTATGTTTGGAGCATATATGAAAACACACTTAAAACATTCAATTTTACGTTCATTATACACGATAAAAGAGTCGTAAAAACTCAGTTTAAATAAATCAATATTTACTCGATAAGAAAGTTTCTCCCTGCTGGTTTTTGTATATAAATAGACCCGGAAAGCCATATATGTAAAATCCGGCAATATCTTCAGCCCTTAGCTAGTGAAGCAGAGTATTCTTAATATTAATTAAATTCTTATCTCCCGTTGTTCAGCCATTAATAAATGCATCATTTGCTTTTCTGAATAATTAATAATACTACTTCATGGAACTCACATATGTAATTTACGCTCGAGAGTTGATATTTTTCAGTTATATGGAGCAGTAAAGTAAGGTTAAAAATAAAAGACTATTTATGAACATTGCAATTATCCCCAAAATTGTAATGGCTAGAGTAAAGCTAGCATTGGAAATTTGCCGAATAGTAAATCTATAACCTAGATAGACAATTTATGAGTTATCTTAACCTGGTGCCAGACCTATATAAGGGGAGGAAGAGCAGTATAACTATTGTATCACCCAAAATCGACAAACTTGTCAGGAGGCGAAAAAATACAACAGTTTGTTAATAAGGCAAGTAAAGAAATTCCGGTGCATTGTAATAGTTCCTTATTATTTATTGATTGCAGTATCAGGCTGTCCGGCACTGAGACAAAAAAAATAGGGCGAATTTTTTTTTTCACAAATAATACTTCAAATGCAAGACATTAGTACAGCAAGGGCATCTTGACACTGGTCATATGCCTTTCATTGCATAATCTAAGCAAGAGGCCCATGGTTCACAACGCTATCTTGAGTCCCTTTGGGTCAGCATTTTTAAAATTTCCCTCTTTAATTTCATAAATATATGTACTAAGACTCCATGTTGTGGGCTAAAATCTAGACTATGTGTGTGTGTGTGTGTGTATATGTATGTATATATAGAATTTCCTTTAGAATTGAACATTTTTCAGGAATTTTAGCGAAACTATTTTTTTCAAGAATTTTAGAACGCTGGACAGCCTGCGTGCAGTCTATTAATCCAGTGTGGTAAAAATTCAAATATTCAGCCAATATCGCTTTTAAAAAAATCCATTTCTTATATATACATGTACATATAAAAGCATATTTTTTCATGTAGGTAATACATGTACATTTGAGAGGAAATCATCATTTGCTTGTCATCTAAGAGCAATATTTTTAATGATCTATATTATTTGCTTGTCATTTGAGAGAAAAACCTTATTCTTTTGAATTTAACAGTTATATGTCATTTAATTTTAAAATCAAGTTTATACAAATAAAATTAAAATAATTATATTTTATATTTGATTTAATGCACTCGGTATTATAGAATCTTTATTAAGCCTACCAATATATAAGAACAATTGAAATAACTAAACAGGTGTTTTCCTGATGATACACCCTGGTATTCAACATGTACTTCTATACTGATCTGAGAAAATTCAACATGTACTTCTATACTGATCTGAGAAATCTAAAATTCATGTCTTTTATTTTTACCCTCTCTCTAAATGTTCAGACATACAGTGTGTACCCGGATTACGTAGATTAAATCCGTCATTTAGTTTCTTGCAGAGTTAAGTTTAATTTACAGTTTTAACCAGCGAACATTTTCTTTCATACTTTAATACTAAATATACAACGCGAAACTTTGAATCTTTTCGACATGTTGGATTGGAATAGATAAAAAAATCTTCCTACCAGTCAAATAGATGATCAAAGTTGGGAGTCCATAAACAAGCGAGTCGCCCGTGTTATTAGTGTTGATCACATACGTACAGATACTGAGTCCTGTTTGAGTTCTATCCACAAACAGTTGAGAAATGTCAGTGTCTGTCATCTCTAATTCTGTTGCCTTTCCATACGCCGAAGTAAAATACGCCTCGCAATTAGATTTAAGGTCATATTGTTGCTTTTTACTAACCGTCATATTACCCAGATGTCTCGGAATTTCGAGTTTCACTGTACCTAAACTTTTGCCACGAAGCGCAGGAAAAAAACCGTCCGCAGTAAATCTGACAAAGTCCACTGTCTCGTTAACAGGCTCTATGTACATTAGTTGCAGTGTTTGTATCAGAGGCTCTTGACTCAAAAACTCATAATCCGATAGGCTATCTCCTACACTGATGATAAGCACTATAAACGATCTCAAGAAATCCATCCTCCGCTACTGACAAAACCGATCTGATGATTTAGCCTCATCAACACACGATCACAATTAAACATGTAGCTTGTTGGGTTTTGTTCTCATATTGCATTAATTATTCTGTCAATAAAAATGTGATTGATGCTCCATTTTTGGAACTGACAATACTTTGATGTAAATATTTAATTACATATTTCTTTTCGCTGTTTCTGATGTGATAACGTCTACTTAAATGATTTATTGAAGTGCATAGACACAAAATGATTGTTAGATACAATCCTTGCTAAAGGTTCAATAAAGTGTATCTTCAGTAACAATTAACGTTGTGTTACACAGCTGTTATATGAAATGGCAACAACAGTCAAATATTTTCGGCGCATTTAATATTTAATCAGTATTTTCAATTAGCTATTGTAAGTAAAATATGCTATATCATCGTCGACTGCAATCACTCTTTTAAATTCATATGTCACTATGATACTTACTTTGTTATATTTAGTAAAACGAAATATTTTCCCAAGATCTTTCCCTTTGGCCTCTTGTGTATAATCAAATCACTTGATATTCAGACTTAAAATTCAAATTTTTAAGGAATTAAAAAAAAAAAAAACAAATAAATAAATCGAGCTCAAATAGAAATGGTGCATAGTATACGAAAGCAAAGCTATATAATATTATCACATTTTCTTTTTCTCACCTTTTCAGATGTGTGAGTTACCAGTGATGCTGGAAGTCAGTGGTTAGGGAGCCAGGAAACAGTTCCATCCAATGTATTCATGAAAATGGATCAAATAAGAAATTAAATGTTCAATCCAAAAGTAACATTTTTTGTCAACACCTTTTTGCTGATGTAAAACAAACTAATAATTAAATTCATTCTTGACATACAAATTCATAATTAGATAGTGGATGAATATGACACAAATCTTTATATTCTACATTTTGAAGTGTCATACAACAAGGTCATTAAATATAAATCAAATTAATTTCAAAATGTTAAAATGTTCTCTCTTTTTTTTTTTGAAGATAAAAAGAAAACATGTAGTTTAACACAAAAATTTTATATTTCACTCTTTATTATGTTATCACCGGTGACTCTGTAAGTGTCAGTATCCTACTTTCTATCAAAGTTTGAATGTTTTGAAAGGCATTTTATAAATGATCATGTTAAATGAAGGATATCGCACACGATTTTGCCTTTGTGCCCATGTTCTCTTATTCAACAAAAACGTGGTCCCGATTATATAAATTAACTCCGTTTTTGCCAGTGCAGTGATCTTTGTGTAAAGAAGAACTTCCATAGGATCGCCATTAAAAAATTCTGCCAGTGAATTCTAACATGCCCAAATGATGTTTTGGTCAAGGTCATGATATACCTGAAGCTCACCAATAAACCTTGAGGTACAGAGGTAGGTATAAACACTTTCAATGTTTCTTTGTAAGAAAGTTATAGACTGGTCACAAATGTATTTTTTTTTTCTGCCAGTGACCTTGAACTTGTTCAAATGAACCTTGGTCAAGGTCAAGACATATTCCAAGGCCAAAAGCAATATTTGTATGTTGTTTAACGTCTCGTTCGAGAATTATTCACTCATTTAAAGACAACATCTGCTTTAGATGAAGTGCCAAAAATTTTGACCTATGGATGACGCCTAGGACGGTAGCATTGGGGTATCATTATCGTGCTAACGCCTACAGGGGACCTCGGTTTTCAAAGTCTCATCCAAAATACTGGAAGTGACTTTTACTTCTAGTTTGACCTCCTGATCACGAAACAAGCACCAGGCTGCTACCACATAAAAGCGGATGTGTACTGAACACAATGGCTGAACTATTCCCCTTTTTTCAAATTGATTGCTATTCTTAGACTAGCAGCAGCTTTGCTATAATGAAACAAATGATATAACTAGTATATGTTTGACATCATGCACATTTGTAACGTCAAAAGCGTCATTAAAACGCAATAAGTTCATACCCAGCTATTGGAATATATATTATATCTTTCATATTGTGAATATTTGGTTCAAAATGTAGATGCATAAATTGTCACGTTGAATATAATTATAGGTTGACATTATCTATTGTCATCCAATTCACTGGTATCGTTTTCAGCATCTTTAGCATCATGCGTTAACATGTGTAGAATGTTTTATTATATTTCCTTGTCTACTTTCACTTTCTACATTTCTTCTTTTTCACTAATTATTATTTGTTTTCCGCTGGTTTGTACTTCCATTAAAAATGGCAAGTATATAAGAAATATATTTTTGACATTATTTCTTTCGTTGTCTACGCGCAAAAACGTTAAAAATTGAATACGAGAGTTGTCCTATAAAATCGTTGACAAGTTATCTAGAGTGAAAAATAATCATTACTGCGTTCCAAACTTTGGTACATTTTTCATCAATATACATTGCAAATTTCAAATAGATATATGCTCAAATAAACAAAAGGAACGACTTTACTTTACCGGTCCCCAGAAAAACGCGCTAAAATATAGTGTCTCCGTAGGCGACTTCAGTATATATGAGATCGCGTGAGCGATCGAAAAATATTAAAAGTATGAGGATTTTAGCCTTTTTGACCCCAAAATCGAATTCTACGGATAAAAGTTTAGTTTAAAACTTCGTTTTTAAACGAAGTTTTTAACCATGTTTTCTGAAAAAAAGTGATTAATATTGTTTATTCAGTGAAAAGGAGACGAAAAATAATTGTCAACGAAGCGCGTGCGGCGCATGCTTAGTGCCGTTTCTTTCGTACTTAGCCAATTTTTTCATGTAAACAAACCAAAGAGATTCGTGAAAGCTGAATTTAGATCTTGCAAAAAATACAGATATGCAACTGAATTTCCTAAATTATCTAAAAAAAACAAAAAAAAAAAAACAACAACAAAAAAAAAAACAAGAAACCCTAATCCCTCGGATGATATGCGAGGACTAACCCAAATCTCCCGGGCGGATGCTAGACTATCCCATTTGCGAGGACTAACCCTTATCTCTCGGATGGATGCGAGACTAACCCTAATCAGTTGAAAACTTGTGCAAGGACTAACCCTAATCTCTCAGGTGGGTGCAAGACTAACCCTAACCAGTCAAAAATGTGCAAGAATAACCCTTATCAGTTGAGTGACGTAAATCTTACGTCATAGTGCAATGAGCGCGCGGATCTTGCGGATCTGGGGACCGGTAAAGTAAAGTCTACCCAAACAAAATATGAGATTTTATTACATTTTCAACAGTGAAACACTGTAATTTATTTACTGAATAAAAGTGATATTCTGACACAGTGAGAAAGGATATCAAAATATGGTATTCTCACAGTGAGAATATCAGAAGTACGGCAAAACTCACGGTTTTCCTTCCCTTCACGAAGAGTGTTTTTTTTTTTTTTTTTTTTTTTTTTTTTTTTTTTTTTTTAAATCACTGGCCTGTTATAAGATAGAGTTAATGAACCATCCTGACAGAGACTGATAGTTATGCTACCAAGGTTTTTCCAAATATGTCGTTAAAAATCCATGTTTACAACGTTTTTCAATCTCGCAATCGCTTAGCTATGACGTTTCAACCGCTCAACTATGACGTCACAGCCTATGATACTGAGTAAAGAAAAGACAGAGGCAAAGGGAATAACTAAGAAAATGTAATAAACAGAAAATTCAATGTTTTGTAGATGAATATGGAATTTATTTCACTCGTGAGACAGGATTTTTTGATATTTTCACTCGTGCTTCGCACTCGTGAAAATATCAAAAAATCCTGTCCCACTCGTGAAATAAATTCCATATTCATCTACAAAACATTGAATATCCTCTATTTATGTTATGTGTGGTATCGCCTTACGGGCACGGGTGATAACCTCAAAGTATCAAAAGAAGCGTTAGATGTACGCTTCCTCTTTGTTAAAAAAAGATTTTCCCTTTATTCCTCCATAAACAGTCGTGGAACCAATCTTGCACACACATGGGAACTTCTGAAAATGTATTAGTAAGTTATTGACGGTACTATCATTCAACTAAATAGGCTATCTTATATCGGCGGTCTCCACTGACAGCGTCTTTCGCTATTGCCAGTAGCTGTTTATCCGTATGTTTGTTCTACCCGTGGACTAGATCAAAAAGCTCCCGCTTTAAAAACTCCCCATTTCACTAAGGTTCTTCTGTTGTCATTTAAAGTCTCTTAGGGCGTCATTACTACATTTAATTAAACTGAACTACTCTCCGATGCGCTGTAACGTCGTGTGTTGTGTTTACCACTTTCCCATTTCAAATGCTCGGAAAACTGCCAGAAAAGGAAATGCCTTAAAATTTTCCAAAATACGACATAAAAGATAGTGGTTATAAAATTAAATAGTTAATATCCCAACTTTGTCTATTTATACTTTTTATTTCGAAATAATACTCATGTATTCTCTAATGAAACCCTGGTTTTTTGATCGTGCGCTGTAGGACCGCACCCTGTGTACATTCAAGCATAATGATTTTATTTTTGTCTATATTTTATGGAAAAATTTTTTAGATGGACTTAAGGGAGCCGACTGGGGTTTTATTGTGTGAAAACTACTATAGGGAAACTCTTTAATTTTATACTATATGTACCTTACATTGACTTCAGTATATATGCCAAGTTTAGTGAAAATCTACCGTCTGGTTATTTTTTAGGGACCATCTTAAAATACAGGTACATTTACTATAGGATTATATAGGAAAATACCATTTTTTCGCACTTAGGAGAAAATTATACAAATACTACTATAGACTTTTTGCTCAAATTACATTATTTGATGGATAATACTATATTGTACATTTTGGGCAAGAAACACAAAATTCTACCGTTTGGTTTCCAGAGGGGGCATCTCAAAATTCATGATATTTTCCTGTTTTTATTGTGTACAACAAAACATGACATATACCACAGATTTACATAAAAAGTTATAAAAATGATTGCTAGATTCTCAATTTCCTATATTTAGAATTTCAAGAGCATATGTTTTATACTTTTTTATTTTATGGCATAATTAATGACCTCGCTTAAAGAACTTCGGTTATTCATAACGTCAAAAACACACTATTACGACGTCTGTCTACCCATCATTTGAAAAATCGTTTAAAAATCAGTTATTTAAAAACGTAATTAAATTTTTTTTTAACCTGAGAATTCCTAAATTTGTTAATTTTTATAAATTATGTAAAAATAGTTGCTTTCAAAGAGTAAATACGCTTTATTTTACTATGCTGCGCGAAGTATTGCGCAATGAAAACCCCAGTCGGCCCCCTTAAATGTGATAAATAAACATTTGCTGAAAAATTTTAGCTTAGTGCGCCCATTATTTTTCGTTAAAAAAGCTTTGTATACAATTTTACCGGACAACCGTCGTATGTAACAATTAGACTAGCGCTAGACATTCAAGTTTTGCTGTTTTCTCAAAGACGGGCTGAACTGTTTTTTCTATTTTTTTAAACTATAAAATAAAATATATTTGCATATTCCGAAAACATTTTTTTTCTATAACAAGTCAGAAAAGAGCTCACATCATAACAAGTCAGGAAAGAGCTCACATCAATGTGATATATGTCTCGTAAAATATTGTAATACCTTTGTGTCATAGTAAAAAACACTAGACATCAAAATCACTCTTCCAATCTCTCCAAATACTTGCTTTGCATAAAATATGAAGATAACGAGCAATAATACAACTCAAAAATCAATCGAAAAATACAAATTGGGAGCAAACACGGCAAAAACATCAGGGGGTGGTGTCAGGTGCCAAGGAGGAGTAAGCATCCCGTCAACTGGTCACATCCGCCGTGTGCTCCTTGTTACGATCGAGCAATGGGAAAAAAATCTGTAGAAAATTCAGCGAGAAAATAATGGCCTAACAATTTGTATGAAAAAAACATTGTGACTTAATGATGGATTGTATTTGCTGACAGTCATTGTATCGACATAGAATTTACAATTTTGAACGAGACTGTTGATATAAATTCTTTCTTGTATTCTCAACTTATCAATAAATAGGGGAGGGGTTAACAATGGAAAAACTAATGCTTGTCATATAGTTTAATATTTGGCCATGGCTATATTCAATAGAACATCCAAATATGAAACAGATGTGACACACCATGAGGTTTTTTATTTCAAATCATTAGGATACATTGAGCCTTCAAATGAATGTAAATTAGTAGTTTTAATTGATTCAACTTTGTCGATATATCAAAAAGTCGAATCGAAGGCCAAAGCAGCCATCTTTTTTTTATGTATAAGTTTAGAATTTATAAGAATATCAAAACAGATTGGTTAGTAGTGGAGCCCATTTGTACCCATTGAATTTGCCCATTTGTACCCATTGAATTTCTAAGAGAATGTTAGACGACCTGGTCCAAAGACCATAAACTGAAAATAGGCTTAAATCAAAATTTAGATTATGATCTTTATTTAACAAAAATCTTTAAATAGTGGCATGTATACGAGGGTTGTTCGAAAAGTTCGTGGACGATGTCAATCTTTGCTCTACTACTTCCAAGAAATTTAAAATAAGCACAATATCATGTGTAAAAATATTTGTTTTGTTGATCTGTGAAATTTCATTCCATTCGATTTGATAGAAATTAATTTACTTCATTTTAAAATCAACATGTTTTGTAACCACGGCGCACACTTAAAAGCAATGTAACATCAAAAACAATGCGTCAAGAGTTTCTTAAAAATTCTATCCCTATGCATTCACACAGTATAGTCTTATACCCACGTATTAAAAACCTTTTTCAATCACTTGACTTTTATTTTTCTAACAATTGTTCTCGTTTAATAATTTCCTTTGTTAATGTTTAATTTCTTTTATACCGCTTAACTGTGCTTTGGCAAGATCAGCAACTCTGAAGCACCTAGATGTCTTTCCATGACGTTCCAACTTTTTAAAGTTTTCGTTCAGATTTTTACAGTACCGTTTCTTCACAGATTGTCCTCGTCCGATACAGAGTTTCTGTCACTCAAATACCGCCTCTACTATTTACACACACATGCACTACTCGCTTGTGGCATGTTTTCTGAATCCTCCAACATTTTTAGCGTTTATTCAGGATTTTCCCCGAGTATAACACAAAACTGCATCGTTATCTGCTGCTCCGTGACGTTCTACAACGTCATCGTTTTTGTCGTTTTCAATGAGGACTACCTATTTTCTCAAATTGAATTCTTTTTAACGAAGCAAAATATTAAGCCATAATTTGGAAAACGAATCGATGTAACAGTTCTTAATTTAACCGTCTAGGATTTTTTTCGTTTTTGCTCCATTTTACAGAGAAGATGACTACAGACATTATTTAGTGTATTGTTTGTAAATTACTTAATTTTGACCTGCGCCGCGATCCGATTTTTGCAGTTTTTAATTCTGGATAAGTTTTAAATAAATCATGATATTTTTGAAAAATTTAATACAAATCATTTAAATTTATTGCTAAAATATTTCTACCAAATTTGGATAACATATGACGTTAAATAAAAAAGATATGACAGAAGTCCACGAACTTTCCGAACAACCCTCGTATGTATTTAAATACTTGAATAAGCATGCTGAATTTTTTTTTATTTCCAAAACTACTAGTACATCTTAATTCAAAAATTTACTTATTTAACATTTTGACTGTAAGTCTGTTATCAGTTAATGGTCTTGGAGCCAGATCTTCAAAGATACCATCGAATTTCGTCATGGTCCGATGTTTCTTGACAGAGTTATCCCTCTTGAACGTACAAAAATTAAGAAATTTTCAATTTCCGCTCGCTAACTTTTGTAGGGATGTATGTATAAGGTTGAAATTGCATTTGCAGGTATTTTACCAGAAAATGCAGGTCAAGTTCGAATTAGGTTATGGTCCGATGATTTTTTGACAGATTTATCCCTCTTCAACTTAGAAAAAAAAAAGAAATTTTTAGTTTCCGCTCTCTAACTTTTGAAGGGATGTATGTATAAGATTAAAAGCATTTGCAGGTATTTTACCAGAAAATACAGGTCAAGTTTCGAGTTTGGTCATGGTCCGATGATTTTTGACAGGGTAATCCCTCTTAAACTCAGGGAAAAAAAGAAATTTTCAGTTTCTGCTCTCTAACTTTTGTAGGGACTTATGTATTAGGTTGGAATTCCATAAGCAGGTTGTTTACCACAAAATACAGGTCAATTTCGAATTTGGTCATGAATTGGACCGATAAATTTTTACAGTTATCCCTCATGAACTTAGAAAAAAAATAATTTATAGTTTCCGCTTACTTTTTTAGGGATGTATGTATACTGTTGAAATTTCATGTGCAGGTACTTTACCAAAAAATACAGGTCAAGTTCGAATTTGGTCGTGGTCCGATGATTTTGACAGAGTTATCCCTCTTGAACTTAAAAAAAGAGAAATTTTCAGTTTCCGCTCTCTGACTTTTGTAAGGATGTATGTTTTGTTGAAAGGTTGAAATTTGCATATGCAGGTATTTTACCAGAAAATACATGTCAAGTTCGGATATAAATTTAAAACTAAATTTGACGTTTGAAATTCTGCCATTCGTGGCGTTACGACACATCTAGTTTACCGTTATTTTGTAGAAGATCAAATGAAAATTCCTATGATCCATTTTCATTGAAGCATGATGCCAAAAACCTGGGGCTTTATTAAGGTCTTCCGTCTCCAACGGAAGACCTTATTGTTTTCGTTCGGTTTCTTTTTCCCTATTATTATTATTCTTCCAACCAATTTTGTACATGCGATTTCTCAGAAACGGCTGAGCCGATTTACATCAAACTTTCAGATATAAAAAATATTCTATTGATCTTAATAGGTTTTTCTGTTTTTTGATGACGTCACTTCCGGTCGTGAGATATGGACGATTTTCTGATTTTCAGAGGGTCGGCTTGTCCTGGGTGTTCTCCTAAACGAATAGAGATAAAGGGATAAGATTTTCAGTGAAGATAGAGGAAAGACTGTAGATGTGCCATTTGGCATCTATATCTTTCCAGCTCAAAAGGCGCCGCAGCTCGCCTGGTCTCGAAAAATAGGCTCACAAGCATCTCGCAAAATTTGACGTGTTTTCTTTTATATCTTTTTACCTGTTAATATTTTGTTAAAATATATATGGCAAAAGATGTGGAAATTGATAAGATCTTTCATTTGTTATCATGAAAAAAGGGCTGATCCCTCAAATCAGGGGCTCAGAGGGGCCAAAAGATTTTCATTTATAACTCTTTAACGATCAATATTTTCTTATAAATTACTGAAGCAAAAATGTTTATCCTAATAATTTGTAACTATATCTTTTAAAATAAAGATCATATTCTACGTAATAAGGGGCCAGCAGGGGCCAGAATGCTAAATCTTTAAAGCTTTATATCTCAAAAAGGGGAAATATTTTGATAAGCAATACTGAACAAAAGATGGTCAGAATAATATTTTAAACAATATGCATTCTTTCAATTTTTGCAAAACGGTCCCATTAAGGACTTAAAGGGCTGGCCCCTAAATATTTCAATACAGCATATCTCGAAAACGAAAATAAATTTCTGAATAGTTGTTGAACAAAAAGTCTTCAAAATCACAAGATCTTTTATTTGATATCAAGAAAAAGGGCTGACCCCTCAAATTAGGGGTTCAAAGGGGCCAAAAGCCTTTCATCTTTAACTCTTTAACGATCAATAATTTGTAATACATTACTGAAGCAAAGATACTTATCTTAACGATTTACAACAATATATGATACCCCCGTGGGGACCCGGGGTGATAAAAATAGGTCCCTGGCACCCCTTGCATGTCGTAAAAGGCGACTAAATGGGGCAACCTGTTGGCCGTGGGTTGCGACCCGTGTTGGTGGAGAAGGGGATCCTGGTGGCCGAGGTCTGCGGGTGCTGGGTGTAAAGCACCTGTCTGACCAACACTCCACTTTGGCCCCATATTCATCTAGACGGGAGGTCAAGTTTGGCCCGACTTGATCAATCGGCTGGTCACGCCGAGCTTGTAATATCTATATGCCTTAAGTATTGATGTTTTTGCAATGTCCTATTCAACAATTGTTCACATTTTTTGCAACTTACCAATACGCCGACGTTTCCATATTGATATTTAAATTAAGCGGTGGCTTAGGGTCAATCAGGCATATCATGTCTGAGTATAATTTCTTTGTATCCTCTTGGTGTCGGTCTTACTGGATGTCCGTTTGACTAGATATCGCCCTTGTTGGCGCTCCGAGGCGGGCGGGGAGCAAGGATTCTGAACTTCCTTTGTATAACCATGGCTTCTTCTAAAAAACGTTCTTACCCATCAGATTTAGACTCCTTCAATGATGAGCAATTAAAAACTGTTGCGGAACACTGGCCCCGCTTCATCACACTTGAAGCACAGTTATCAGATCAGCAAAAAAAGCCTTTAACAAAAATATCGCCTTTTATTATACAAAAAGGCATACAAGGAATTATTGGTACTCCCAAATCTGTGAAAAAGTTGAAATCTGGAGCTCTACTTATTGACGTAAGCAAGAAACAACATTCAGTTTCATTGTTGGCTCTTAAAATCTTGGCAGATATCCCGGTACTCGGAAAAGTTCACAGTGGACTAAACCAGAGTAAAGGTATCTTGTTTGACAGGGATCACGACCTGGATGGTATTCCTGAACAGGAAATCCAACATGAATTGGAATCCCAGGGAGTGATCTTTGTTAAACGGTTCACAAAAAAGCGTAATGAAATGATTGAACCTACAAACAATTACCTTTTGACATTTGCTATGCCGACTCTCCCAACTTATATAAAAGTGGGACTGTACCAAATGAAAATTGAAACATTTGTACCCAACCCTTTGCGTTGCTTTAAATGCCAGCGATTTGGGCATGGGCAAATGAATTGTAAAGGCTCGGAAACATGCTTCAGGTGTGGTGAGGAGGGGCATGACGCCAAAACTTGTCAGAATGACCCAAAGTGTAAAAACTGCAAGGGAGAGCACATGGCGTCTTCAAAACAATGCCCATTGTGGAAAAAAGAAAAAGAAAGTTAAAGTAGAAAAACGAATACCTTATCCAGAGGCAAAAAAACTAGTTAACATGTATAGTGTTCCGACACCTAAATTGACATCATATGCAACAGTTTTGAAAACATCCTCATTGAAGGATATGTCCACACAGGTCTGCGAGAATGATATTCTCCAACAGACCTCTTCTTCAAAAGTGTCTTTGTCATCTAATGACAAAGGTAAAACGAAAACAGTGCCTGCTTCTGCGGGCCCTGCAGCTGCGGCTGCGCCAAAACCTGTAGCTGCGGCTGTATCCAGGCCTTCAGCTACTTCTAGACCATCTGGGAGACAGAACACGTCTCCTTCCAAAAATTCCAAAAAACAGTTGATTGATCGGATACCAAAGGATACAACAGACCCCGTTGCTTTACATAATAAATTCGGGGCCCTTGAAGAAATGGATTTTACAAAATCACATTCATCTTCTTCAAAAGACCGAAACCTTTCCCCAAAAAAGAATAATGGGAGGATATCCCCTATCACCCACAATAAATAAAAATGAATCATCCTACAATTATTCAGTGGAATTGTCGAGGTTTTAGAGTTAATTTTAACGAATTATCTTTACTTATTAGGGACCATTGCCCAGTAGCAATATGTCTTCAAGAAACACATCTAAAAGAAACCGATAAGATAAGTGTTAAAAAGTATATTATGTATAACCATTTTGCTCCGACTGAAAGAGCCTCTGGTGGTTCTTCTTTGGCAATACATAACAAATATATTCATAGTCAGATAAATTTAAAAACAAATTTACAAGCAATAGCCATACGTCTTACTCTTGATAAAACAATTACACTTTGTTCTGTATATATCCCTCCAAATTATCATTTACAGTCTCAAGAATTAACGGAATTAATTCAACAACTTCCTGCCCCCTTTCTTCTCATGGGAGACTTCAATGCCCATAATCCGCTGTGGGGTGGTGATAGAATAACAGATAAAGGTAAAAAACTGGAAGATGCTTTATCTCATCACAATTTATGTATATTAAATGACGGTTCAAACACTTATTTACATCCAGGAAATGGTTCATATTCCTCGATAGATATCAGTATAGTGGACCCTTCTTTACTTTTAGATTTCGATTGGTCCGTACATGACGATCTGTGCGGAAGCGATCATTTCCCTATCATTATTAAACAAAACAAACCTTCAAACAACAGTTATTCAACACTGGAAATTAAACAAGGCTGATTGGACTCAATTTGGATACTTATGTTCACAAAATATTTCGGCGGATAAATTTGAAAATCATCCTGACCCTATTCAAAAATTTACTGAAATTTTATTAAACACGGCAAATGAGTGCATACCTAAAACCTCAACGAATTCTACTAGAATCAAAAAACCATGGTTTACAGAAGAATGCGATGCAGCTATTAAAGTTCGCAAAAAAGCAGAAAGACTTTTTCACAAATCACCATCTTCTATAAATCTTAATAATTTTCGGATATTCCGAGCAAAAGCCCGAAGAACTATAAATTACAGTAAAAGAAAGTCTTGGAAAAATTTTGTTTCAAATCTCAATTCACATACACCTATTCACAAGATCTGGAATGCTATAAGAAAAATAAAAGGAAAAGGTTCAGGTGAAAAATATCAACATCTTAATGTTGGAAATCAAATTGTCACAGATCAAAAAGAAATTTCAAATGAAATAGCCGAAGCAATTGCTAGAAATTCCTCAACAAATAAGATGAGCGATAATTTTATAACTTATAAAAATTCAAAGGAAATGAAAGCATTAGATTTCACTTCTGAAAACAAAAAATGTTATAATGAACCATTTACTTTCGATGAATTACAAAAATCCTTAGATAAATCCCATGATACAGCAGTGGGACCGGATCAGATTCATTATCAATTAATTAAACACCTTCCAAAAAGCAGCAAAGAATGTCTTTTGCAAATTTTTAATACGATCTGGGAAAAAGGTAATTTTCCACAATCCTGGACACAGGCAACGATTATTCCTATTCCAAAGCCTGAAAAGGACCATGCAGATCCAAATAACTATAGACCAATTGCTTTAACAAGCTGCATATGCAAAACCATGGAACGGATGATCAATGAACGCTTGATATGGTTTCTTGAAACTAATAATATTATAACAAATATACAATGTGGTTTTAGAAAAAACCGAAGTACAATAGACCATCTAGTAAGGCTGGAAACCTATATTCGAGATGCCTTTGTTAAAAAAGAACATGCAGTATCTATATTTTTTGATTTGGAAAAAGCATACGATACTACTTGGAAATATGGTGTCATGAGAGATCTTTTTAATATTGGCCTCAAAGGAAATTTACCCATATTTATCAAGAATTTTTTAAATGACAGAAATTTTAATGTACGTTTAGGGTCTACAACCTCAAACAATTATAACCAAGAAATGGGTGTACCGCAGGGAAGAATCCTTTCAGTCACATTATTTAGTATAAAAATAAACAGTTTAGCTGAAGTACTTAAAAATGACATGCTTGGGAGTTTATATGTCCTTTGTTACAAATCCAAAAATATGAAATCAATTGAGCGAAAATTACAGTTTTGTCTAAACAAAATACAAAATTGGGCCGAAGAGAATGGTTTTAAATTTTCAAAAAACAAACCTGCATGCGTACATTTCTGTTCCAAACGAAAAGCCCATGATGATCCGCATTTGCAATTAGATGGCGATACAATAAAAGTACTTAAAGAGATTAAATTTTTAGGTGTCATATTTGATAAAAAAAAAAACTGTCCTTTATTCCTCATATCAAAATGCTTAAAGAAAAATGTACTAAAGCTCTAGATGTTATTATAATATTATTACTAAATGGGGAGCGGATAAGAGTACTCTTCTTAAACTCTATCGCTCTTTAGTAAGATCAAAATTAGATTATGGCAGTATTGTATATGGATCAGCAAGAACCTCTTACCTAAAAGCGCTTGACGCAATCCACCATCAAGGACTTCGGCTCTGCTTAGGGGCTTTTCGAACTTCCCCTGTAAACAGTTTATATGTTGAAGCAAATGAGCCTCCTCTCGATTTAAGAAGAATAAAACTACTTTACAATATTTCATAAAATTGAAAGCCAATAGAGATAACCCAGCATTTGACTGTGTGTTTCATCCACAGCATGAAGATTTATATAATAAAAAGAACAAAATGCATTAAACCAATTGGTCTTAGATATAAAAATCATATCAGGGATTCCGAGCTACCTTTGAATATCGTAAAATCTACTACTCGTTCCGAAATACCGCCATGGAAATTAATTAAACCAGTTGTAAATACTGCCCTAACAGAATTAATAAAGTCGGAAACAAATCCCATCGTTTTCAAACAAAAATTAGCAGAACTTAAACAATCCAAACATTCCGCAATCGAGATTTATACAGATGGTTCAAAAGACAAAAATAAAGTTGCTGCCGCTGCAGTGGTTGAAAATAATGTGTTTTTTACCCGACTTCCAAATGAAGCAACAATTTTTACAGCCGAAGCAAAGGCAATACAACTTGCATTTGACTATATACAATCATCTTGTGATAACTTGTTTACAATTTTTTCAGACTCCCTCTCCTGTTTACAATCCATAAACGGTATGAACATTGATCACCCATACATATAGATATCTTAATCAAATACCATAATTTCATTAATCAAGGTAAAATTGTTGAATTTTGTTGGATTCCAAGTCATATTGGTATCTCTGGAAACACTAAGGCTGATAGTGCTGCGAAAAATGCACTTCAGTATGAAATTGTTCACTTTAAAATTCCTTATACTGATTTAAAATATTTAGTAAAAATTATGTAGATTCTCTTTGGCAAATATTTATGGATTTTTGCGATGATAATAAACTCTATACAATACAGAACAAAGTCAATCAATCATCTGATTTCGGCCTGAAACGTCAGGACGAAGTCATTATATCAAGATTACGCATCGGACATTCAAGGTTTACTCATTCATATTTACTTAACAGGGGACATCAACCTGAATGTATCTCGTGTGACTGTGCAATAACTATACAACATATACTATTAGAATGTTCCGATTTCTCGCCTATACGTAGTAGACTCTTAAATAATGTGCATACAATGCATGATCTTTTTAAAAACACTAATCCTTTTACAATTTTAAAGTTCTTACAAGAAACTGATTTTTACAGTAAGATTTAAATGAATACATTTTAAATAACGATTGTTTGTGATAAATAATTTAG
Organism: Saccostrea echinata; assembly: GCF_033153115.1. Taxonomy (NCBI): domain Eukaryota; kingdom Metazoa; phylum Mollusca; class Bivalvia; order Ostreida; family Ostreidae; genus Saccostrea; species Saccostrea echinata. The sequence continues at coordinate 7,858,198 of NW_026889772.1, forward strand.
CTGCTTGTATAAATTTTTAATTTTAAGGTCCGTCGGATGGGACTTTAAATGGTGCCCCGTGTCAAGGATTACAACCCCCTTGGCACGCAAAAGATCGTTTTTCTGGTTTTCGAAAAAGAGTAGGCTCACTGGGGGCCGCCAGAGAAACCCAAAACTTTCAAAACTGGTCACATGACATAACTTTTTATCGCCGGTATATGGCTGAAATAGTGCCGATTCGGCGTAAAACATTAATCAATCAATCAATCAATATATGATAAGATTCTGATCATATGTTACGTAATAAGGGGTCACAAAGGGCCAGAATGCTTGATCTTTGACGCTTTATATCTCGAAAAGGGAGAATATTTTGATAAGCAACACTGAACATAAAATGGCCAGGACAATGTTCTTAACAATATGCATCCTTTCAATTTTTCTCAAACTGTCCCATTAAGGACTTGGAGGGGTGGCCCCTAAATATTTCAATACAGCATATCTCCACAACGAAAAGAAATCTCTGAATAGTTGTTGAACAAGAAGTCTTCAAAATCACAAGACCTTTCAATTGATATCAGGAAAAAGGGGCTGATCCCTAAAACTATGGGCTCTTAGGCGCAAAAAGCATGTCATCTATAGCTCTTTGATAATCTTACATAAATCAAAAGAATGAAATCTAATTAGGGAAGTCTATATATTATTATCTTTTAACAAAAATCATAGTCAAAATCATATCTCATCTTACCGAAAAATCGGACGGAAGACCCACTCGTTGCTCGCAACGAGATCTCATCTAGTTGTTCGTTATTTTTCGTAAGCCATAATTGTATAGAGTATTAAAAATGGTTTTGGGCAATAGATTATGGGGAAAATTTGATTTCAATTTTTCTAAGTTATTTTGATTTGAGAATCCGCAAGTGATATTTACCGCTTATGAATACTGAAGCTGAATACGTCCGAATTTCTCTTTCACACCAGGTAATGTTTTGTGAGGAGTAAAGTTAGATCTTAGAAACTAAATAGTATAGTTGCTGTTCCCTGCAATGTTCTTTAATTTCTTCATACAATGTTTCAGTAAAGATGATGGTAAAGGGTAAATTGTTAATCTTATAATAATTTCTAATTTCTTGATGCGATGTCTTGATGAAAACTTCAAAACGTTATCCAACAAAAATTAAAATTCTGATCTAGTGCATCACTAATGTTACCTACAAGTATATTGGTTATACAGCTTGGGTCTCTCACTTTCTAGTTTGCCTTCAAAAAGTCACAAAGTCTGTTATCTAATAAGTTTTCACTATTGTGAGAAGGAAGTGGGTAACATCATTTTTTTCTCATGAACTTTGTATTTGTAAGTTAGAAAAGCTGTCTTTGGTCATGTCCGATTCCTGGATCTTTGTAAAGTATACATCTGATGAGTTGAGAATCAATACACTCTTTTCTATCCTTTTGTAATTTGATAAGTTGATGCTTCTCATCTTATGTTTTGCTTTCACTACCGCCTGCCGTCACGATAGCTCAGTCGAGAGTTCGCTCCTTGATCGGAAGGTCGTGTGTTCGAATCACGGCCACGACTGGCCAAAGTCGATAAAAATAGGTAGCAACTGTTCTTCCGCCAAGCTCTCGGCACTTTGAAGTGAAAGTTGCGGGTCTTTAGGATGAGACCTTAAAAACCGAGGCCCCGTGTCACGGTAGGCGTCGACACGACAAAGAACCCCCACTGCTCAATGGCCCTGAGTGCCGAGCAAAGGTCTAAATTTGAAGCTCTTCAGCAGTATATGGTGACGTCTCTATATGAGTGAAAAATTCTCGAAGGGGACATAAAACAACATACAATCAATCACTATCGCCTACTTGTACCAAGATGCATCTGACTGCAATTCCATGTCCTTCGCGGCGCGACGAGGTCTGAGTTCGATTTTTGTTCGACGCGCCAAACCTGCGACGTAAACATAGGTAGTGAATGTTCTTCGCCAAGCGCCAGGCATTAGAAGTGAAAGTCACAGGTCTTTCGGATATGACCTATAAAACGAAGGTCCCGTGTCACGATAAAGAATCCTCACTGCTCAATTGCCCTGAATGCCGAGTATAGCCCTTTACCTGAAAATTTTCGAAAGGAACGTTAAATAACAAACAATCAATCAAACATGTCCTTTGTAATAGTGCATGATTGGCAATAATCAAATATGGAGATAACGAACAGTACTCAAGTTCAAATGTTTATAGAAAATTACAAATCAGTACCAAAGCAAACACGGACCTCTAAATGTATCCGAGGTCGGATCAGGTGCCATGGGGAAGTAAGCATTTCCTGCCGACCGGTCACACCTTCCGTGTGCTCCTTGTCATGAAAAGTCCGTAGACAATTCAGTCTATAAATAATGGCCTAACAATTAGTATGAAAACATCATTAACATTCGGATATCACGACGATTGATGTATACAAATACCATTCCCTCTGTAGGCTTCGTGACATCTTCCAGATCTTTACATAAACTTCCCGATCTATACATAGAGAGGGTCATTATGTTGAGTTTCCTTTTACTTCCTCGCGCTCCAAATTGGGTCTGCGGCTCAGATCTGTGAAATAGAAATGGCATATTATTGGTTTCTTCTCTTTTTACAAAGTAGATACACATGGTCAAATACATTTAGAGATAGCAGTGTAGAATAGAACAGCCATCCCTTGTATATAATCAAAACACCAAGCGTACGACCCATGATCACTGAGTATTCTTTGGAACGTCTTTGCATATCAGTATGACTGGAATTATCACGATACATTGTAGATATATATAGCGAACATTATCACATCTACATTGAATGGATTCTCTTCCTTGTTTCTTTGGCTGGTAATTTTTTAAACAAATTGAATAACATGCCCATTGTTTCTGTTTTTTAAGTCTTAGCCATTTAAGTTATATTGTTTACTGCAACGCTTGTTTTTGTTTTGATTTCATGTAATAATACATTGAAAGTGTTTATAATGCTTGTAAATTACATTGCAAAATCTTATTTAATCGTAGGTTATTAAATTATACTTACCTCAATTTATTAATCTCTGGTAATTCTGTGAGAAAACGAAATTCATAGTTAGAATTTTTTCACTCAAATGGAGACGCCACCACTTGCCGGTGGAGGGCTGCAAATTTTGACCTATACTCGGCACTCAGGGCCATTGAGCAGTGAGGAATCTTTATCGTGTCAGCACCTACTGCGACACGGGACCTCGGTTTATACAGTCTCATCCGAAGGACCGGCCTCCACGTCCTGCAATGGGATTCGAACCCGCGACGTAAGAATCAACTCCTTACACCGCGATTCTAGAGCTGACGCTCTAACCTCTGCGCCACGCAGGCGACTGTGAAAAACGTGAAGATAACGACAAGTGATCGATCTATTAAAACAAATATCTCCTGCATATGGTGTTTATGTCTCACAATTTATTTGATACTCGGTAGGTTATTGACAAACAAGTTGACGAAACAAGAAAACAACAGTTTCGTTTAAAGTCATCATTTCGTAAGTTCTTAGCTGCAGAACTGTAGCTCTCCGGAAAAAAAAAATATTGACAGACCGGATCGGATAGCTACAGTGTCACCCGTTCAAAAAATGTATATTTATTGCGCACAAAAAGTCCACTATTTCTCGATTATTTCTCCGTGTTTTTCAAACTGCCATCTCAAAATATCACCAAATGTGTATTCCTGACTTACTAGTATTATTTTACTATTTCCACAACAAAACATTCTCTATAACCATTGTTTTAAAATAGCCCCCCTGGGCCTGGAATTGATACCATCGAAAATTTTGCCTATTTATACTGCCATTTTGAGTGGTAAGATAATATTTGGTCAAACGCTCTTCATGCAGATGTCAACTAAAAAAATAGTTGATAGAGGTTTAAGGATTTTTTTGCAATCGAGCTTTTGAGCAATTGAGGTAAGAATTTAGGAAATTAATCCAGACCACGCGCATCTTTTTGAGCGCAATATATATACGTTTTTTTCTATGGGTGGTCCTGTGGCTCTCTTGTCGTTCATCCCAATTTTTTCAGACCAGCGAGCTACAGATCTACAGCTAGTAAGTTCTATGGTCCATACAATGACCTTGTCAGCAAATACAATCTATCATTAAGCAAAATGCTGACTGACGTTTTTCATACTAATTTTAGGTCATTATTTATACAATGAATTGTCTCCAGATTTTTCCGTTATTTTCCGATCATGACAAGGAGCACACGGCAGGTGTGACCGGTCGGCGGGGATGCTTACTCCTCCATGGCACCTGATCCCACCTCTGATGTTTTTGGAGGTCTGTGTTTGCTCTCCTCCTGATTCGTATTGTTTGAATGGACTTCTGAGCTTGAATACTGTTCGTTATATCCATGAAATATATGGAGATAACGAACAGTATTCAAGCTCAAAAGTCCATTAAACAGTACAAAATAGGAGGAGAGCAAACACGGACCTCGAAAAACATCAGAGGTGGGATCAGGTGCCATGGAGGAGTAAGCATCCCCTGCCGACAGGTCACACCCGCCGTGTGCTCCTCATCAATTTGTTTGTCAATAATTTACCTCCTTTTAGAAATTGTACATACGTAGAACATGCTCTTGCGTATCGAATCAACAGAGAGATATAAACCCCGTATCAGTTGATGGAGGTGTATTGATGCATAAGTAAGGGAAGTTGACGATTGAAAAGTTAAAGTCATCACGTTTATCATATCCATATATTCAAGAGTATGCTCCCAGTACAATCATTTTTTTAATAATGAAAAAGAAATTTGGTCTGCTACTCCATTTGTCACACTGCATTTTCTTGCAGCAAACCATTCTATGATTTCCCCTTTTACTTTTCAACAAGAAGCTCACGCATTACTTTGATAGCTGCAGTCTATGGCAGTAAAGGTTTTCACAGTATAATTTGCCCAAAATTCCTATGACTCCAAAGGCAGAAGTTATAGGAGTAAAATTCATTAATGGAAAAATGTACAGCCATGGTGTTGAAGTTGAGTTATGTTGACAACTGCTATTGATGCTTTGCTGAGTTTTTTCACTAACTTTCAGTCAAATGTTGTTTTGATAGGCACAATATCAAATCATAATTTGACTGTCATTTTCTTTTCAATGCATTATAATCTTATTCTAAAACATGTTTTTCACAATACATAGCTGGGTTCGTTGATACTAGATATTTGTTCAAAATTTTTGATAATTTATAATCTTGCATTCATAGTCAATATATTTCGTCAAATTACCATGCACATGATGCAGTATAAGATCCTTCAGCTTTAAATACACTTGTTTAAATGTTGACATAGACATCTACAGTGCTCATTTTTCAGCTGCTTCTTTTTCAATTTTTGAATGCACTAGAAAGTCATTTTTATATAGAGGAGCAGAAAAACTTGTCTTCTTTAGAACATTTGGTTACAGATACATGTAGGGTTGTCAGTAGCGGCATGATAAACAAATTTGTTGGAAATATCTGAATTACAAATACTTGCAGCTTACTTACTCCAAAAATCCAAGTGAAGGAATTCTGAATCTCTGTCAGAACCCAGGCAAAACACTGTACGAGTAACAACATTTCAGTAAGTGGTTTCATTATTTACCAAAAGTTTGCTTCAAAGGTTGAAAAGTTAGTTAAGATTGCTTTTACTTAAATGTAAATCATTTTGTCTGAGGTTTTCTCAAAAACCACCGAACATAGAAGCATGAAATTTTCAGTGATTATAGAGCAACATATGTAGAAGTGAATTTCGTATTTCATTACCAACAGAAATACAATAAGCCGATGCACGCTATGGCCCGAAAAAACGTCCTACCGAGAATTTTAAAATTTCTAACACTTTTTCTCTAATATTTCTTTATCTCTAAATATTTGTTAAATAATGCAGAGCAAATGTATTGCAGAATTACAAGATCTTTCCATCCGGCCCCTAAAAAGGGGGCCTAAAGAGGTCGAATGTTTTTTTTTTAATATCTCAAAAAATATTGAGAATTTGTAATCCATCAAAGAAGCTAAGTTGTTCAAAATAACAAGCTGCAGCTAGTGAGATCGTCAAAAGAATTCCGGTCACAGGAAGTCGTAAAAATTGCTGATTTTCACAGATATTGGCATGGGATTTTATTATAAATGTAGCAAATGATATCCGACCTTGTTTATCTATCGAGTATCGGCACTTTCAACCGCAAAGCAGTCAGAAATGACTCATGACATAAAATTAAATGTTAAAGTCACCCAGGACCCCCGACCTTATTTTCTGTCGATTGGCGTCACTTGCGTCACTTCCGGTTAAACCAGAAGTGGTCATAAATTAATTCACGTATACAAGTTCAGATTTCAATCATAAAAATACACTTATAAGAGGGTTGTCCCAGAAAAACGCGAACTTTTTGAATATTTCAGACACTATTCGACCAAAACTAATAATTTTTTGCACGTTGTTGAAAAATGATATTTTCGATATTTTGAGAAAATATTTTAGGCTTGTGATGCCATAAGTATATAAAAACAGCATTTAAAGGGTGTTAAATATCGGTGGTCGGCGCATGGCAATTTTTTGACTTTTAAAAGTAGCATTGTCAATGAAGTTTTCTTTATTGCCAGGTTATAATGCCAGGAAATATAATGTCACAAAATTTACCTCCTAATACTCTTTGATCTGGTGAACTCATGTATAAGAATTCATTAATTTGATATCATTAATGACAAATATATGACGTTATATGCCAAAACACTTTTAATTAGACATTGTCAAAAATGGTGAAGTTTGGCGATAATGCGGAGCACCAAATTATTAAGCAGTATACTGTGTTGAGAGGATATGACTCCTATCCATACGATAAAAGAGATGTTTACGATGGAAAAACATAAACATAAATCTCGGACACAGGTTTATCCCTCGTTGAAGACGTCTGAGGATGGCTTGACTGGTTATCCAATAGAAGGGGCCTTTTGTAGACCAACAAACATGAAGACAAACTGAAAGTCAGGAGCTGGACGTCATAGGCCTAAATGAAGGTCGCCGCTAAACAATGCGAACTGTTGGGTTTATGATCGGGATTGTGAAATTGTCTATTAAAAGAATTAATTCCGCAATCTTTTGGTAACACTAGTATTTGAGATGTATAACTTGGTAAATAAAAGAAACTTAAATACAGTGCCGAATTCTGCTTAAACGAATTTTATAAGAAGCACATTTCCAGAACAAATATACAAACGTCACGAGCTGCGTTTTGACGTCGTCAGTGTTGCGCCGACAACTGATTTGTAAGATTCATTTATCTGAGAGAAAAATATTATTTATGGAGATATTTCGTTGAAATTTTTATGCATTATTAAAAAAAATATTGATTTTGATGTATGCCAATTTTCAACTTAATAGTATTAATGAAACAAAAGATATTGAAAATGTTCACGTATTTCTGGGACAACCCTCGTATTCACACAAATATTCATTGAAATTTATTATTTAAAAATTCTATATTTAAAAACAATTAGTGGCAACATTGAAGTTACATCTTCAGCCTTAAGTTTTATACTACTTTCACTTTATTAATTTGAAGTAATTTCTAAACATTAGAGTTCAACTTTGTAAAAAAAAAAAAAATGGCATACCCCATCCCCTATCTAACTTAATGAGGCTAGCATTTCATTCTAATTGCAACTACATTTAACTCAAACTATACACACTGGCGAGAATTTATATTAACAGTTTATTAATATTAGTTTACTTGACAAATTGTAACTATCAACGAACTTGTTTAGCAATAGTACCCTTATTACTGAGAGTTAACGCTTGCTTTAACAATTTGTTATAATGTTGCTTCAAGGTCATATTTGAAATGTTGAGGTCACCGTCGGATTAAACATATTTACAATCTGTACATTCACAAATAATATTAATTTGATACGTAGCAAAATAATTATTCTGGTGGCTTTTGAAATTAGTGGAAGAATTGGTGAAATCTATTATGAAACAGCTTTCGCACATTACAAACAATTTTGTTTTAAACCTTTTCTTCATGGTTCGTCATTCATCGGAATTTTGTTTGAAACTAAACACACTGACCAAACATAACGAATAAGAGGCTGGGCTACAATGACTTTGGCTCTGCTGTTCTTCATCAGCAGATTTTTTCCCTATTTAATTTCATAATAACAACGCCATATTTTGGATTGAAATCCAGCCTTATGGGAACTATGATTTAACCAAAGTTGAATACACACAACTTTGAAAGGCTTCAATTTCAATATGATCAACATGGCCCTGCTATTCTAGAGATTTTATTATACACATGCATTGTGTTATACTGGTATCCCTAATTTTGTCTCAAACCTTATCTTCAGGAATCATCACTTAAAAACAAATATTGAAGACAACTTATGTCTATGATTTAGAGAATGGTTTTGTCACTCTTGATAGGATTCCCCTATGTACTCTCTTGTAAAAATCTCATCCCCTATTGTAGCCTCGACCTATTCCCTAGGGCCCTGATCTGAACAGACTTGAATCTAAACTACCTGAAAATGCTTGCATATTAAAATGATTATAATGGTTTTGCTCTTCATTTAAGATGATTTGAACAAACTCGAATATAACCTATACCTGATGATGCTTCCATAAAAAAATGACTCATCATAGCTTTGCTGATCATGTGAAGAAGATTTAAATAGATTTTTCCCCTATATTCCTAACAAAACTTTGATTCCCTATTGTTGGCATCCTACTCCCAAGGGTCATGATTTTGAACAGACTTGAATCTACAGTGTGTTATAAAATTCATGTTATCAGGCCCAGTGTTTACCTAGAAAAAGGTTTTAATTGATGCCGTTAAATTTACACTAATTCTTAATTATCTCTGCTTGAAAGAGGTCGTAACCCCCTTCATATGAACAAACTTGAATCCTTTTTACCCAAGGATACTTTGTATCAAGTTAGGTTGAAAGTGGCCCAGTGGTTCTAGAGTCTAGAGAAGAAGACGAAATTTTGAAAAGTTTACAAAAACAACCATGACAACGGACAAATTTTGATCTTGGGCTTAAAAGTTTATTGTGACATAATAAAGCAAGACTTCAACTTCCTAATATTATTTCAGTAAAGTTTTGCCTCGGTGAAATATAAACCAAAGATTTCATACCTGTCAATGCATGTTTTATTTATTATTATATGGTAAGATATATTATCTAACAATCTATACTTATAAATCAATAAATCTTGCAAATAAACTCCGAACAGCTTGCACCAGAGTTTAAACTTATTCCTCTAAGAATACACTAGGTATGAGGTGATGTCCGTAAACTATATTTAGATTTCACTCACATAGTAATTATCGTAAATTTAATTAAAAATCTGTTTTCGATAAACAGCCCTGAAATAGCAAACAAGAGGCCCAATGGCCTTAACGTCACCTGAGTATAATACAACACTTAAAAGGATCCATATAAGTATACAACAAAATTAATAATAGATGAAGCAATGTTGCCCAAGAATTTCAAAAATCTGGTAACGATACCCTTGCTTATTGTAAGGTGCGAGACCCGAGTGATCTCCTTAGGATCATACTTGGTTTTCCCAAGTCTTACAGGGATGATAATGAATGCAAAATATACAAATACAATGTACACTTGCCTATATTGTGTTATTTATTCAATGAATACAGACATGTTTTTGTCACTTGCCTAGTGCTACAATTCAGTACACACAGACTTGGATATACAACATGGCTATTTGCCACTTGTCACAAATTACAATAAGTCACCCTGACTCTGTGATTTTTTATTCACTTTGATAAAGTATAAAACAACTCATCCTCGCAAAGTCAAGGTTTTGTGATTTTGGAACTCCACACAAACCCTTGACATAAGTCGTTATTTAAAAGTTGGGCTTGTGGTTACACATGACGTAATGGGTAATTATAAACTAACCAATGAGAATATATTTTTTAAATCCGTCGTTATCAAATTGCCCAAACTTAAGAGCATATCTTTTGTGATTGTAAGAAGGACGATCTTCAAAAAATTAATCCCCGATGTTTTATTTAAATTAACTAGTCACAAATCCTACACTATTGACACTTTCCATCTTAAAAACGAGTCATATTTGTTTACAAAAACTTAACCTACAATAAATGCTGTTTTCTGATAGGTTCCAGTCCTAGACCAGGAACAAATGAAATAGTAGGTTTCTAGCCCAACTTTTACATAACGACTTAAGTCACGGGTTTGTGTGGAGTTCCGAAATCACAAAACCTTGACATTGTGAGGAGGAAAACAACTTCGTCCAGTCTCTTGTCAACCATGACTCTACCAGTGACAATAACTCGTCTACTGTCTAACAGACCACCACAGTGTAAACATACTATGTACAATTACAACTTTTGCTAAATATATAAATAATCTTTAAGTCAATCTTTTATATTGCTTTCCAGGCAAGAATCTGACTTTGAGAATGCTTTGCTCATTTAAACCAAACATCATTTTTATTTTGTTTCTCTCTCTCTCTCTATACTGTAAAAATAATGTTTAAGCTGTGTTTAATTTTTAAACTAACCTGTTTTCAGATTAAACACAATATGTTTAAACACTAAACATCAGCGTTTAATCTATAAACTCTGCTATTTAATTTGATGTTCAACAAGTGACGTGTTTAATTTTCCCATTAGTGTTCAAATGCAATAAATCCCATGTGAATTAACATTGTTTTCTCAGTTTTTGTATGCAGAAAATATAATTTGATATTTTCATAATTTCCCTAATTTAACAAATGATTATGTTCACCACATTATGACACAAATACAAAAATGAAAGTAGACAGAGAGTACCTTGATTTTAAACAATATTAAAAGCATTATTACGTGACGTTTGTTTAGTACTATGATTCATATGCCAAATATATAATATCATCTGCATTAATAAAACAGGAAAAGAAAATAGTGAGCCAAATCATTTGATTCTATCAATATTTTAATCACAGGTGTTTAACACGCATGTTCAATTCTAAATCATTAATATTTATAAATTAAACACATAACATTTACACTGACTTGTCAAATTAAACACCAATAATATTAATTATATGACGTCATAATATTCCATCCAAACGCCGAGACACACAGAGATATACGAACAAGGAACAACAAAAGAGGTATAATTTCATTATTTTGTTAAAGATTGAACAAAATATGTATTAGAAACACAAGAAATGGCTAACTATTGTAAACTGTCCATTTTCAATTGGAACATTTTAAAAAGAAAGATGTTCTATAGTTAGTTTCCAGTGCAATGCGGCCACAGCGCGAAACGCTCAGTCAGGATAGATTGAAGCCTACTCTCTTTTGCTTTTTACTTTTGATTTTTATGATGAGCCGTATGCTGAACATTTCTTGCGCTGTTTTAGCTCAAAAGACTTTGTTGCATATAGAAATCATGTGGTCCGTATACACAGATCCGATCCCATGTTCATCGTACACTGTTGCGTAAATGAATGTTCCTTTAGTACCAAAAAGTGGTCTACATACAGATGACATGTCAATAGAAAACACAAGGATTTTCTTTTCCAAAACAAAAAATGAAGTTGCTCCTTTAGACAATGAGTCTGATGATGATGTAAAATTCTAATCATATCATGTTTTATGAATTGTATATTTCAAGTTTAAGTCGCTCGATTCGCTCACCCTTAAGTGCCTCTTTCACCTCAGGAAAAGATGTTTGATGAATGTCTGAAATGTCCTGATTTTCACATGCAGTTTCCAGATCACTGACTTGTCGCTTTACATCCTGGATTTCTTCTCGAACACCCTTTATGTCCATGGACATGATAGCGAAGCATTCCGCAAGATCTTTTCCTTCAAATCGTTTTTTTAATCCATCCAGGGAAGCATGATTATGATTACTAGATGGGCTTTTGTTCACTTCCATTTTAGGGTCGCTAAAGGTGAACTCCTTGTCCGCCATTAAGATCGTGCGTGACACGTAGTAGTCAAATTATTAGGATAATATATTTAGCACCAGAGTTTTGCTTCCTGCTTATCACTCTAAATTTCTAACACAAATACAATTGATAATTGGACACTGCACATATAGGCCAGACAAACGTGTGAAAGAGCAAATACAACTGGAAATATCCCAGGAGCTCAAAAATACCACTCACCCCAGCATTTGTCAACCGGAAGTCTTTCGCGGTATTGATGGGTCAAATGACGAGCGGCCGAGAGAAACAAAAAAGAAGGTGAGACAATTCTTGAACACAGATTTAAAGTTTGAGGAGCCGTTTGCTAATGGAGTGCTTTTTCAAGCTGTCCATCGCTTGCCGGGTGGGCCAGAAGGAAAAAGAAACAATCGTAAGATTTAACAGCCTTATTGAACGTGAGGAGGTACTTGAAGGGGCTAAAAAATTAAAGAGTGGATCAGGATATTGGGTATCGCCGGACCTCCCTCGTGAAATAAGCGACCTAAGGGCAAAACTCTTAAAGGAAAGATTCGCAATGCCGCCAGAGGTTAGAAGTAGGACAAAACTTATATATATCAAAGAATTCCCCTTTGTGATGCTAAAAAAAATAGATTGTCCGGTTCAGTGACTCCGATACCCATGTTTACCAGATGTGCATGTACTCAGTTACGTGGAGAAATAAGACCTACATTTTCATTGATAAATATCACTGTTTTTTTTAAGAATGACGATTGAGTTGTAATCACCAATGAAAACAGTTAACTTATCTATGAGTTAAACATTATATGTTCATATTATCGATTTGTTAAGTATAAGAGTGTGAAATATGTAAATTTAACGTATGTCTTTTTTTTTAATATCCTAGGGCTTCAAAAAGCGGAAGTTTCTTTTTGGATGGGAGGGGGTTTATATCAGAATGCGGGAGGGTTTTACACTATGAAAACTGTCTACATGTATATACAAACAACCATCAAACTGACTGCAGAAATAACTAACAATCTCTTCATCTTCTTCTTGTTATTATATGAATGATTTAATTATTGGTTGCCAAAATTGTCGGGGACTTGCTTCAAATAACATTAAACGTAGAGATATTTTTAATAGATGTCGAGATAAATTTGATATTACTTTCTTGATAGATACACATAGCACGACAGAAACACAAACCATCTGGAAAACTGAATGGGGATTTAAAGGGGTGTTTAGTTCAAACAGTAGCAGCAGCAGAGGAGTTGCAATCTTATTTAAAAACTCCTTTGAATTTGAAATATGCAAAGAAATTATTGACACAAATGGGAATTTCATTATTTTAGATTTAAAATGTTTCAATAAAAATTTAACCTTAGTTGCTTTATACGGTCCGAATGAGGATAATCCAAACTTTTATTCTTCATTTCATCGCAAGATAGAAGCAATTGGGAATGACTCTATTATAATCGGGGGAGATTTTAATGTACCGTTAGACTATCAAAAAGATACTAGCAACTACAAACATCAAAACATTCCTAACGCCAGAGGACGTATTTTAGAAATGATACCAGATTTAGATCAGATTGATATATGGAGGGAAAATAACCCTGATATATCTAGATTTACATGGCATGGCTCGAAGAGCAAGCAGGCTAGATTAGATTACTTCTTAATCTCCGCTGATCTCCAACTTTGTACGATGAAATCTGACATCGGGTATGCGTACAAGTCTGATCACTCTTTTATTGAAATTTGCTTCAAGTTCACAAACCAAATTCGAGGAAGAGGCAGCTGAAAATTTAATAATAGTTTACTATATGATCAGACCTATGTCCAAATTGTTAAAGAATGCATTTCAGAAACTATTTCTCAATATGATACAAATAATAGCTGTACAATTAGTGATCAATATTTGGGAAACTTTAAAATTAATGATAAGAGGCAAAACTATATCATATACCTCATTTAAGAAACGCAGTAGAGATAAAACAGAGGAAGGGCTTGAGAAAAAATTACAAAGTCTGTATGAAAAGCCCCTTTCAGAGGAAATTAAATTAGAAACCGTTAAAACAGAAAATGAGTTAAAGCAAATAAAAGAAGACAAAGTGAAAGGTATTGTTATCAGGGCAAAGGCAAAATGGAATGTAGAAGGGGAGAAAAGTACCAAGTATTTCTGTAACCTGGAGAAACGAAATTATACAGAAAAAACATCCCCAAAATTATAATTGATGACTTTGAAATCACACAACTTTCGGAAATTTTAAAGGCTCAGGAAATTTTTTATAAAGAGTTGTATACTGCCGGTGATCACATAATAACAAAAGAACATGATGAAATTTTTTTTGACAATAAAAATGAGTATATTGAAAAGCTTACAGAAGATGAAAAAAATGAACTAGAAGGACTAATCACAAAAGAGGAACTTCTTTTTGCATTACAAAATGCAAAAAACGGAAAATCACCGGGACTTGATGGTTTTACATATGAATTCTATAAATTCTTCTGGAAAGATATATTTAAGTATTTACTTAACTCTATAAACTATGCGTATTCTATAGATTCCCTGTCGGTTTCACAAAGACAGGGAGTGATAACCTGCCTTCCTAAAAGTGGCAAATCAAAACTGAATTTAAAGAATTGGCGACCGATATCTCTTCTTAATGTGGATTATAAGTTAACTTCTGCATGCATTGCAAACAGGGTTAAAAAATAAAATTCAAAACTTGTAAGTCAAACACAGGCGGGTTTCATTAAAAGCAGGTATATCGGAGAATGCACTCGTCTTATTTATGATCTGATTCAAAAAACAGAGGAAGAAAATATTCCTGGCATACTTTTATTATTAGATTTTGAAAAAGCTTTTGATACCGTCAATTGGAACTTTATTTTTAAAACTTTAGAATTTTTCAACTTTGGGAGATCAATAATTAAATGGTTCAAACTACTCTATCACGATATATCTAGCTGTGTGCTTAACAATGGTCATTTTTCGTCTTTTTTTACAATAGGAAGAGGTGTAAGACAGGGGGACCCTCTTTCGCCTTATCTATTTATTCTAGTGGTAGAGCTCCTCAGCGCCTCCTTAAAAAACAATCCAGATATTAAGGGAATTAATATTAATGATTCAGAGTATCTAGTCAGCCAATATGCAGACGATACCTCTCTAGCGCTCGCAGACGATGAAAAATCCCTTAATTTAGCATTAAAATGTATAAACTCCTTTGCTGCTTGCTCTGGACTAAAACCTAATTTTGAAAAAACACAGGCTTTATGGATTGGTGCAAAAAGGGGCTGTGGTCAAGAGATTAACACAAAAGAAAACATAATGTGGAACCATGATGGTAAATTTAAACTCTTAGGTATAACTTTTGAACTAAACAAACCTGATATTACTTATAGTAATTATGAGGAAAAGTTACAAGCGGTCAAAAAGCTTATTCATGATTGGTCTTTTAGAAACCTCACACTTATTGGAAAAGTCACAGTGCTCAAAACATTGGTTTTACCAATTCTTGTTCAACTTTTTACAGTTCTCCCGGACCCACCTGCAGATTTTTTAAGGAAACTTCAAAATATGTTTTTTGAATTCATATGGGAAGGCAAACCAGACAAGATCAAACGTACAGTTCTATATAATTCAACAGAAAACGGAGGGCTTAAGGTTCCTCATCTAGCATCCTTCTGTCAAGCTTTGAAAACATCATGGGTCAAGAAAGTACTTGACTCTTCTATCAATTCTCCATGGAAACTCTTGCTCTCGGACACGACACAAAAATTCGGAAATGAAAAAAATGTGGTATTTCAGATATGAAGGTTTAGAAACCATTTCAAACAAATTTAATCCATTCTGGAAAAGTGTATTAATAGCTTGGGGAAAGGTTGGTCAAAACTCTACCACATCCCCTTGTGAAATTTTAAGTCAACCACTATGGCTTAATAATGATATCAAAGTAGGGAAAAAATACGTATTTAAACGAAAATGGATAGCCAATGGTATTTTTTTCATTAATGACTTAATCATGGAAAATGGCGATTTCATGAATTTCATACAATTTAAAAATACATACAATTTAAACATAAATTTCGTTGAATATAACGGACTATTATCAGCAATCCTTAAATATTGGAAGCAAACGATTAAACATCACCAAAAATTGAATGAAATTAAAAGTGAAAATATTTTGAAACTTCAAAAAAATATGAAAGTTACAAAACACTTTTATATAAAGTTTGTTGAAAAGATAACAGAGTCCCCCTCAATGGCTTTAAAGAAATGGGAGGAAAAACTTTCAATACATATTAATGAAAATAAATGGAAAGACTCTTTTTCTTTACCCTTTTTAATAACAAAGGACACAAAGCTTCGATGCTTTCAGTTTAAGCTTTTACATCAAATAATTTTTACAAATAGCAAACTTATGAAATGCAAATTAGCCGAAACAGAACTTTGTTCTTTTTGCCATGATACTAAAGAAACAATTATTCATCTATTGTGCTTGTGTCCATATTCCGTTACTTTATGGTCTAATTTAAGAGATAAACTTCGAAATACATGTGGTTTAAGTATTAAATTTACTGCTGAAGAAATCATATTTGGATATAAAAGTTCTAGTGAAACTGAATTCAGAACTTTGAACATAATCATTCTGGTTGCAAAGCAATATATAATGAATTGTAAATGGAAAAATATAACACCGTCTTTTTATGCTTATTTGGAAGTACTTAGATATTATAGAAATATAGAGCTTTTTTCCTCCTTTTCTCTCTCTCATAAGAAAGCAGACACGATAAAGCAAAATTGGGATTTTTTGAAAACATTTCTCAGTCAGTGAAGATTTAAATGTTACGAAAAAAAAAATGCTGTCTATTTTTCAAAATTGTTCAAATGGATCTCTTTTATCTATCATATAGAATATTTGTTTTTATGCCATTCTATCGTAGTTTTGTAATGTTTGTATAAAAATGCATGTTATGACGGAAATAAAAATATGAATGACAAAAAAAAAATGTTTTATGAATTGTAACGTACCCGAGACTTTCAATGTAGTACTGTTGTCAATAAAATAATAACTTTTGCAAGTTTCAATTAATTTATTTGAGAGAATATTATAGAGATTGGTACAATATGAAATATATTTTAATACCAATAAATCTTAGTTGGTTTGTTATATTTCCATATGATTATGCAGGACGAACTTAAACGGAAAAGGGAGGGGGGAGGATAAAAAAATGTCTGGCACCCAACAGACTGTTTATTACTGTTATCTAGTTGTTGTGTTTGGTGTCTAATAGAAACTGCTGCCCAAACTTGCATTTTGTTTCTCTCAATTCTCATCGTGTGTTAATTATTACCACTCGTCCCCCGACTCCAACTGGTAAATCTTGGTATATATATATATATACTATTTTCACCGGAACCCCAATGTTACCAATATAAATCATGACGTCGTACCCAACTTGACGTCATACCTTTGGTGACCTGCACCGGAAATGTGGCTTTACCAAATGGCGATCCAGTAAACAAAACTGATTATGTAAAAATACGTTAATCTATTGAGTGCCAGCGAGAATAAATAAATCAGAACAAAGTAGAAAACACCAAGGGTCAATTGCAGGTATATATTTTGTCACAAAACGAGTGATGCGCTATTTTATTGTTTATTTTCCTTGCACCATGTCACCAACACGTGTTCCAAATTCTACACGTATCCGTAAGCTGTCATCTTCGTAGTAGATACTAGTCAGCATACAAAGGTGTCATCAATCTTTTTTTATAACTCATGTTCATTGTATCATCAATAATCTGCACTCGTTCTAATATTACTTACTTAATTCTTGTAATTTACACAAGAACGCAACTCTGGAAAACGAAAGTAGACAAAATACAAATGATCATGGACCTGCATATTACATGTACATGTACACCACCCCCCTCCAAAACCAAAAGTTCGTCCTCGAACTTGGGATTTATAGGTAAGTTAACAATTTAAATAAATTAATTTTATATTCATATACTCACCAACTAAGATGAACAATAATTTATATATAACAATATAGCAATATGATTTCATAACTTAAATTGATATAAATTTGCATTTGACATAATATCATATTATAATAAAACATTCATGGATTATATTAAATTGCATTAATAACACACAACAACGTTTGCAATAAATAGAATTAATTTAGTCAAAGTTCAAAGAATGTCTTTGTTTTTCACACTTTACACACTACATAATCAGTCCTCGAGAATAAAACTTTGTCTGGCTGATACTTGAGTAGAAATGTCCCTCTTTCCAGGATGGTGGCCCAAATCCGATGAAGAAAAAGATGTTTGGGGGCTGATTCCCGCATCAAGCGATATTCAGGATCCGGGATAATGGCACTTTTCAGGCTGTAATATCTGCCATCTGGAAACCGCATTTCCTCGAGTTTGGTGATGGCCCCAATCCCAGTTGTCCAAGATACCGTCCGCCCAGGTAACTTCTTGGCTTCTTGGTTCGCTCTTCTCAAGAGGCAGCCAACAAAGTCGGTCTTAATCCTGCTTGGGGCACCAGCAAAGAAGATACGGGGGTCATTAGCTATATGGCTGGATGCCTCCTCTGGCCTGGACTTTTCACACTTATGTAACACGTAGGCTGGTGATGACGCGTAAGTGGAGGTGTCAGGCGCAGAATGTACAGCAGGAACAACTGGAACAGGATCATTCGGCAAGTGGGCGATTGGGATGCAGTTTCCAGAAGGAGGAGAAACATCAGTTGTTGATGGAGGTACTTCAGAAGAAGGTACAGAAGGCTCATCCAAGAGAGCGAGGAGGGCACTTGTAGGGGAAACGGGTACAGCGGCAGATTCCTCAGGCAAGGAAGGTCCCTTAGTCTTCTCTTTAACGACTTTCCGTGGTGGATCAGGGAACAAATCCGGCATCGAAAGAAGATCCAAGGCCAAGGAACTGGACTGCTGCTCTCCATCCAACCCATAGAGATGTACCGGGGCAGGACTTCTTCCAAGAGAGATAGACACAGAGGGGCTTCTCAAGGGGGTAAGTATCTTCTTGGGAGATGTCTTTTCCTTGTCCTTTGACGCTTCTCTTCCCTCTGATCTGTTTTGACTAATTTCCCGTCCTTTTTAGGGGAATTCTCATAGTGGCGCTTGTTTGCTTTCCTTGGGGATCTGTGATGGGAGATCGTGCGGGGCCTGTATTCAGGAAAAGCTGGACTGGGAGAGCGGTCGCGTACTCTGGGACGAGGGCATATGGTATAAGCTACCGTTCTTCCCTTATGATGTCTGTCATAGTGTTCTTTCATAAGATATTTTCTGCTACATGGTAACTCGTATTTGCATGTGGTACAAATCATAATGTCTCCATGCATATCCTGATAATGTCTCATCATCTGCTTTCTTGAAGGAAACGTTTTAGAACAAAGCCTGCAATCCCACCTACAAGAATTGATGAATTTTATTAGTGATGATAGTCGTTAATTCAACTTGGCTCATGTTGAATATTTTTTTTCTTCAGAACATAGCATAATGCTGTTGGGTGCCAGTCTTTGGAATTCAGGAACAACTTTAATGGTGGAATAAAAAGGAAAGGGGTGCATAAGGCATCATTCATCCAGAGGTACTTCATACATGATGGAAAGAGGTAATTCTAGGTATCATAATCTGGAATTTAAATGCATATGTGATTATGTCATACCTCAGCTCCTCTTCATCCGTATTCTTCACACAAAAATCCGTAAAACAACAAAATAAAATCTCTTTAATACCAACTAGGTTTATCAAACCCAGTGGATTAACAATCAGTACTATAACAAGTACTCAGAGCAGTGAGTGGCCAATTCACTAACTCTTAACACACTCTGAAAACAGTATAATATCATCAGACCCTTACACTCTGACCCATATTTCCATACTGTCCAGAACAAAAAATAAAATAAAATATGTAATTATCATTTCTATGTGAAAAATCTTCTTTTTCAGGAACTGGATATACATTCCTTCCAATTTTTATTTACTGTGGTTTGTACCATTTAGTTGTTTTCCTACCCTTGTAAGGTAAGAGTCGATCAATATGGTAAATTTTGGCTATGGAATTTTTAGATCTTTTAATCAAATATGTCAAATCATCAATTCTCTTGACGACAACATAAGGCCCTTTCCATCTGTAAGATAGTTTTTGAGAAACTCCCTTTTTCCTAGAAGTGTCATGGAGCCAAACAGCTTGTCCTTCTTTGTAAATTTTCCTTTTAGATTTAACATCATACTGTTTCTTTTGATATATGGCACTTCGTTTAAGTTTTTCCCTACCGAGATCATGTATTTGACAAAGCTTCTTTTTCAATTTTGTAATGTAATTCTCTTCATCTGAACATTGGTTACTTCCAGGTACAGGTTCCCTTATAACAGCTCTCATAGGAATGGTTATCTCCCTACCCAGTATCATGGCGTTTGGTGTCTGTCCAGTACTAGATTTTACAGAGGCTCTGTAAGCCATAAGAACCTGAGGCAGAAACTGGTCCCATTGGTCTTGGTTTTTATGACAGTATATAGATAGCATGTCACCTAAGGTTCTGTTAAATCTTTCTACATTCCCATTTGATTGAGGGTGATAACTAGTTGTTCGAGTCTTGTCAATTTGCAGCAGATCAAACATTTCTTGAAGAACATTGGATTCAAAGTTCCGACCCTGATCGGAATGGATTTGTAATGGAGTGCCGAAACGACAAACAAAATTATCTACAAAAGCCTTGGCTACAGTATTTGCTTCCTGGTCTGGAAGAGCTACAGCTTTAGTCCATTTTGAAAAACAATCAACCATAACTAATATGTATTTATTTCCTTGTTTGGTTATATCCAGAGCAACTCTCTCCATGGGTTCTCCAACATAAGATCCGAGTGGGGCATGGTTTTTCTTCTTTGATTGTTTGCGGGCTGCACAATGGTCACAGGAATAGCAGTAATCTTCAACATAGTTTTTCAAAGAAGGCCAGTAAAAGCCTTGTATTATTCTTTCTAATGTTTTCTCAGAACCAAGATGTCCTGCAGAGGGTATATCATGATAATGGTGGAGTACCTGTTTTTGTAGTGATTCAGGAACAACAAGTTGATCTATAGAGGAGATACCATCATCATCTTCCCATTTGCGATACAAAATACCTGACATTACCTGTAACCTATCCCAGTGACGCCACAAGGTCTTCAAAATTCCAGACTGGTTAGAAATGGATTTCCAGGAGGGCCTGTCCCCATCTTCCTTGGCTATTAAAATTGGTCCTATATTGCAATCCTCTAGTTGTTTTTGCCTTATAGTGTTTGGCTCCCATCCCTCTAATAGAAATTGAACCTCCCTTAAATCTGTATTTGGATAGTTTATTTTTGTCTGTCCCCTTGTAGTAACTCTGACAGCTCCATCTGTTATTTGTTTAGGTAGTATTTCTGGTTCCTGTTCATTGTCCTGCCTGACGCAAACCTTGCAGGGGTTTCTTGACATGGCGTCAGCATTTGTACGTTTTCTACCAGGCCTATGGGTAACTGTTAGATCATAGTTCTCAATTTCTTGTAACCATCTAGCCATTTGTCCCGTGGGATTCTTTAAATTCCTTACCCAACTCACAGCAGAGTTATCGGTGCGGATAAGGACTTTCTGACCATACAAGTGAGAATGGAAATGTTTCAGGGCATTGACAACAGCTAATAATTCTTTTCTGGTTATGCAATAGGATTGTTCATACTTATTCATAGCTTTACTCATGTAGGCAATGACATGTTCTCCATCGTCATGCAGTTGAGATAGAACAGCGCCTGTTGCACGGTCAGAGGCATCTGTATCAAGGATAAATGTTTTTCTCGGGATTGGGTAAGCTAATACAGGTGGGGTCATTAATACTGTTTTAAGAGAATCGAAAGCCTGTTGACAGTCATCTGTCCAAATAAAGGAATTTTTCTCGCAAAGTTTGTGTAATGGTTTAGCAGTGTTGGCAAATCCAGGTACAAATCTTCTATAATAGGAGCAAAGTCCTAAAAATGACCTAACATCTTTTGCTGTCTTTGGAATTGGCCAGCTTTTGATAACCTCTGTTTTGTCTGGATCAGTTTGGACCCCTTCTTCTGACACAACATGCCCTAAAAATTTAACAGATTTTTGAAAAAGATTACATTTTGAAGGTTTCAGCTTTAAGTTTGCATCCCTCAGCCTTTCAAAAATATTTTCTAGTCTTTGTAGGGCCTCGGCAAAGGTGGAACCTGGTACGATAATGTCATCCATGTACAATAAACTTCCCACTGCAACCCGCGTAATACATCTTCTAAGAGGCGACTAAGAGTGCTTGGACTGTTGCATAACCCGAATGGCATGACCTTGAAATGAAAGAGACCAAGGCTGGTGGAAAATGCAGTTTTCTCCTTGTGTTCCTCTGCCATACCAACTTGCCAAAAGCCTGAGTTCAAATCCATAGAACTGAACCATTTTGAATTGGTCAGAGAATCTAGGCAATCGTCCACCCGGGGTAAGGGATCAGCATCCTTAATTGTAATTTCGTTTAATTTCCTGTAGTCTATGCAAAAGCGGATTGAACCATCCTTTTTAGGAACAAGTACAATAGCACTAAACCAAGCACTCCTAGAGGCTCAATTATACCATTATCTAGCATTTTCTTTACTTCTTCCTGTTCAGATTTCTTTTTACCTATTGGTAATCTGCGCGGTTGTGTTCTAATTGGAGGGGCATTACCGGTTTCGATTCTGTGGACCACTCTATCAGTTCTGCCAATATCTTGATTGTTTCTTGAGAAGACATCTTCGTATCTGAAAAGCAATTGCTTTAGCTGCTTGGTTTCTTCTGTTGTTAGATGAAAGGAACTGCGCTGTAATAGGTCTTTGAGATGTTCAGGAAAATCAACTTTCTTCTCAGAGCCGACGACTCTAGCATTCATTTGCTGGTCACATTTAGAGGGATCTGTAATTAAAGAGCTACAACAACCAAGATGAGTATTTGGGTACAGCTTTATTTCTTTGTCTGAAAAAATTATAACATCCACCATCTGATTATTTGAAATTGAATTAATTATCCCCGGAGTAAGAAGAACTCCTTTCTTTTCCATCAACTCAACTGATGGTTCAATAAGGGCTGTTTCAGATAACTTGCATGCATAAGGAATGTTGACTGGGATCATCATCTGGGACTGGGGTGGTAAACTAGTTGTTTCTTTCACTTGTACTCTGCATACCATTGCAGCATTGCCACCTGTCCAGCAGTTCAAAGTCTCATCGCCTATAACAAACTGTAATTTCTAGTAATCTATTTTACAGGCATATTTCAAGAGGAAATCCTGTCCTAAAATAATGTCTTGAGTGATGTCACAGACCAGTACAGGAATCTGGTATACAGCTTGTCTGAATTGTACAGGAATTTCTGCACTGCCATGAATTACTAGATCATTGCCATTTACATCTCTTAATTTCTTTATGACATAGTGTAATGGGATTGGTTCATTTGATAAAATTGACTAGACAGCAATGTTGACGTGGAGCCGCTGTCAATGAGAAAATTAGCAACATTTTTCCCAATTGATGCTGTTACATAAAATCCATTGTCCCATATATATTCCCAGTTCTCCAGAATAACCAAGTCTCACATCCAAAAGCTTGCAACCATCTAAAACAGGCCCTTTTTCCTCCATCCTCTCTGGGATTACTGAGAAGATGGCCTTGCGTTTCCCTGGAACTGTCCATTGGGTCGCCCTGCCATATAAGGTCTCTGAGGTGGAGGCATGTATCTCTGATTGTTTCTCTGCATCTGTCCCTTTTTGTTCATTGGGCATTCTCTGTAGAAATGGTTTGGCCTTTTGCAAAGGAAACAAGTTCGATCTACTGTAGCTTTGTTTGAAACATTTTTTTTCTCGAGCTTCTCAATTCTGTTCATCAATTCTTTAAACATTTTCTGGACCTCAGAGTTATTTGTCTTTGAAGTAGTCTCGGCGGCCACAACACGAACACTAGGCTTCTTCAGAGTTTGGTCTCCCAGAATGCCTTCATATCTTTCTATTACATCTATTGCTTCTGATACAGTTTGATAATTACGATCTATACATCTGCATTTCATTTCTAAGATAATGGTCTTGTATAATTGGTTGAGCGCTATGGCCTCTTGCGCAATAGTGTCAAGCCCAACATATGCCTTTTGAGCGATTTGTCTTAAATCATCCCCCAAAGCTGCTATTGACTCCCCGGGTTGCCGTTTTCTTGACTCGAACCTCGCTAGCCACCTGTTTTGCTGCCGCAAACTACCGAATCTCTGACCCAATTTCATCAAAAGTAAATCTCGTAAACATTTCGTTCAGATGTCCCCAAGCTCATAAAAAATGTACGCGCTGCTCCCCTTGCTGACAAAGCTAGAACCTTTTCTCTGTTGTCCCATTTCCCTAATTCAGCACAAACCTGGAAGTGGCATAAATATTCGTCCCAATCGGCACTGCCGTCATACGTTTCTGGTTTCAGAGAAGGTGGGCGTCTACCAGATGAAACAGGTCTCATCATTCTATCTATATATCTTCCATCGCATTCATCCATAACATCACTTTGACCAATATGTAACTCTGATTTCGATTCTTGTAACTGCTCATCATCGTCACCTCGAACGGCATTGAACTGACCTTCATCGTCAGGAGAGTCTGCCATGATATTTTTTTATAACCTAATATGATTTACTTATATTTCTTTGTTTTGTTTAATTTCAGAACAAATGAAGTGTAGATTCGACCACTGGATCCCGAAAAAAATTTACAGGATCCCACCGCTGCCACCAAAATTTGTAACGTACCCGAGACTTTCAATGTAGTACTGTTGTCAATAAAATAATAATTGTTGCAAGTTTCAATTAATTTATTTGAGAGAATATTATAGAGATTGGTACAATATGAAATATATTTTAATACCAATAAATCTTAGTTGGTTTGTTATATTTCCATATGATTATGCAGGACGAACTTAAACGGAAGGAAAAAGGGAGGGGGGAGGATAAAAAAAATGACTGGCACCCAACAGACTGTTTATTACTGTTATCTAGTTGTTGTGTTTGGTGTCTAATAGAAACTGTTGCCCAAACTTACATTTTGTTTCTCTCAATTCTCAACCCGACTCCAACTGGTAAATCCTGGTATATATATACTATTTTCACCGGAACCCCAATGTTACCAATATAAATCATGACGTAGTACCCAACTTGACGTCATACCTTTGGTGACCTGCACCGGAAGTGTGGCTTTACCAAATGGCGATCCAGTAAACAAAACTGTAAATGTAAAAATACGTTAATCTATTGAGTGCCAGCGAGAATGAATAAGGAATTGCAGGAATATATTTTGTCACAAAACGAGTGATGAGCTATTTTATTGTTTATTTTCCTTGCACCATGTCACCAACACGTGTTCCAAATTCTACACGTATCCGTAAGCTGTCATCTTCGTAATAGATACTAGTCAGCATACAAAGGTGTCATCAATCTTTTTTTATAATTCATATTCATTGTATCATCAATAATCTGCACTCGTTCTAATATTACTTACTTAATTCTTGTAATTTACACAAGAACGCAACTCTGGAAAACGAAAGTAGACAAAATACAAATGACCACGGACCTGCATATTCTGGTCCTCAGAGAGAATAATAACTGTTTCAAAATAAATGAGTCGAAAAATTAAACACGTTTAAGTGATTATTTATATGGTGATTTAAACACGTTTAAGTGTTTAAAAATTGCGACTTAAACATGTTTATGTGTTTATTATCTGTTGCATCGAATAAACATGTTTAAGTTTTTAGGTTGAACGTGTTTATAAATAAAACAGGAAGGGTTTAATTTTTAATTAAACACATAAGATGTTTAATCTATTAAACTTCTTGTGTTTATCTAGTGTTTAACCTCTAAACAGGATGCGTTTATATAGTGTTTAATAATTAAAAAGAATACAAAATGAGTATTTAAAATTTAAACCCTGTGTATTTAGTGTTTAACACTTCAACGTGTTTATTTCTTAATCACGTTGAAGTGTTTATTATCTGTGGTAATTTGGTGTTTATTTTTAAAACACTTACTTATATATACATAACATTCTTTCTTGTATTCTCATTCAATCAAATAATCTGATAATTAGATTAAGTACAAGGATTTCTTGATAAACAACATCTAGCAAAGAGGAGTAACTCTCATTTGCTTCATTATTACAACTGTGTACTCTGTTTGCCTCCTAGATACCCAGGAACAAAGAAAAGGCATATTTAATTATAATTTTATAATTTAATTTTGTTTGTATTCTAGCCTCTGATTGGTTAATACCAAAAAGGAACACAAATTATTTTATTGTTTATGGCATCGTCGTTGCTAAAACTTTCACATTTAATACGATATCATTCTGTTAAAGCAAACTTTGCATTATATGAAGTAGGGATATTTGAACTAATATTGTTGTCGGCGAACTCAAGTTTAACAACAACCGCTTTCGTGTAGAAATCATGATTAAATCATTTTTATTAAACAAAAAACAAAATATATAATTACAATTGATGTTAAAAATTATTGTTTATTTATTATTTAATTACAAGTACCTTGTCTGGCTTTACAATGGTGATCTAGATAGCGACAACCAATTAGTCGTTTCACTGACCACATGCACCTGTGGCGGTATATCGAGATAATTGACACTTTGAAATGGACGTTTGTTGTGAAAACAGGGTGGCGGATGGCGGTATGCGAATTTGGCGTTATAAAGAAAATTTTATATAGCAGGAAAAACGTTCTTAAAAATTATGGCGGTATTGCGAGAATGGCGATGAATCGAATGGCAATAATTCGAGAATTGACTGTATATCGAAAGACTATTCGTGATCGGAAGATCGAGTGTTCGAATCACAGCCGCAACTGACCTAAGTCGATAAAAAAAGGTAGCAACTATTCCTTCGCTAAGCGCTCGGCACTTTGAAGGTAAAGTTGCGGGTCCTTCGGATGAGATCTTAAAAACCGAGGCCCCGTGTCACTGTAGGCGTTGGCACGATAAAGAACCCTCACTGTTCAATGGCGCAGAGTGCCGAGTAAAGGTCTAAATTTGAAACCTTTCATCGGTATATGGTGACGTCTCTATATGAGCGAAAAACTCTCGGCACTCAGGGCCATCGAACAGTTAGGGATCTTTTTCCTGCCAGCACCTACTGTGACACGGGACCTCGGTTTATACGGCCCACAGTGGGATTCGAACCCGCAACATAAGGTTCACCTCCTTACTCCGCGACTCTAGAGCGAACGCTCTAACCACTGCGCCACGCGGGCGACTAAAAAATCTCTTATTGTGGCCTTCAACTCGACATTTAGATATATCGACGACGTAATATCAACAATAATTATTTTAATTTTTTTTAATCTGAATTAATTATATTCTTAAACACAAAAGGGTCCAGTCTTGTATTCCATTTCAATTTAAAGACTACACCTTGTATTTATTACAAATATACATCGACTATTGCTTCCAAACTTTTTAATTACAAGAAAACTTTACAGGGCCTGGATATCGAATATCTGAAACATAATCCTCCATCATGTTCATGTTCTTCTTCACCCTATAACTATAGTCCTGAAGGACACGTTATTACTGGTGACGTAAATATAAAGTTAATAATGAGGACCTTAGATCACTAATTTTAAAAGGTCTTAAATATAGGGAACCCCGAACCCCGTAGGAATTGTGGAATAAGTTTGTGCTGTTTTGCACAATTTGGTCATATACGTGTATGCTATCTTTCTTCAATCCCCGTTTCAGGTTCCTGTGGATTGCATCAACACTCCTGTAGTTGTAATACACTGGGTTTTTTTTTTAAATTGTTTCCTTAATGCCAGTGATCGTTGTCTCTAACACAAATGTATATGTACTCTGTTTTTCTCTTTCTTTCCGTCTGTTTCAAAACAACATTGCCCCTTTTATAATCAATAATGATGATGTTGTCTTTGACGAATAAGCCATTTTTTAAATTCAGATTTGGATGAGTGATAAGTGCAGGCATGGATCCAGGAATTTCCCCCCCCCCCCGTAAAGTCCTTTCCCAAACGTGAAAACCTATTTGGGGGGAGGGGGTAGAGTCGTTGACTTCTAAAGCTCAATATTTCTGACTTTTCGTACCAACTTTATACAGATCCGCGTTTTCGAGGGGGGTCCGCGTTTTCTAAGGGGGGTTGGGGTTGGTCCAAGTTCACTTTTAGTTGGTTTAGTATATACATTTAATAATTCTGCAAATTTCGGGGGGGGGGGGGTCCGGACCCCCCCCCCCCCCTAGATCCGCGCATGAAGTGAGACATTCTGATAGATAATGGGATGTGAGTCTAATTTATGTGTATTTTATTGACCATTGCATGTATATATGCCACATGTTTTGAGGAAAAAAAATCATGAATAAATCACATTGTTACGATAACTTTTAATTAGATATGATTTACATGCATTAGATAAAGAATATTGCTTCCTAAGTCTGAATTATACCTGTGCTTAGTGAAAACTTGACATCAAATTTTCCGTTTTCCGTTCCGTTCCGCGTTTTAGCAACACCCATAAATATTATGGATTCTGTAGAGGATTACGCCAGGCGATGGGCCAGACATGAAAAAGAGACCTGTGCTCGACACTTTGTCAGAAATGGATTAATTGTATCAGATGTATGTTAAAATCGCGCATTAAAAGATTGAGGGGCAATATGAGAACCATCTATCCTTCTGTATTCAATAATCCAGAAGTGAAAAAAGAATTAGATTATATGATCAGTACGTACTGGGCCCTGCTGACAAAGCAGGTAACAACATTGTCTTTGTTTTTAAGGCTCAATATATTTCTATAATTCTACAAGTGGTAATTCAACTTATACTCATAGTTCCCTTTCTAAGGAAGAAATTCTTCAAAATCATATGTCAGTTTTGAATATTTTTAATATTCCGAACAACCAAAATGAATCTGAATTATCATATCTATATTGGATTCCGAAACTTCATAAAAATCCTTACAAACAAAGATACATAGCGGGTTCCAGTAAATGTTCAACCAAGCCTCTTTCTTTACTCCTCACTAAGATATTAACAGAAGTGAAGGAGAAACTTCAAGAGTACTGTGCAACAATATATTCCAGAAGTGGCGTAAATCAGATATGGATACTTAACAATTCCAAGGAACTTTTGGAAAATTTGAAATCACAAGATTTTACCAAAATCAACAGCTTAAAAACTTACGACTTTTCAACTTTATACACAACCATTCCCCACGATAAATTAAAGTCCAGGCTTTTTGATATCATTGACAGCTGCTTTCTCAATAAAAATGGAACTCGTAAATTTACTTA
This sequence comes from Saccostrea echinata, assembly GCF_033153115.1. Classification (NCBI taxonomy): domain Eukaryota; kingdom Metazoa; phylum Mollusca; class Bivalvia; order Ostreida; family Ostreidae; genus Saccostrea; species Saccostrea echinata. The sequence continues at coordinate 7,887,478 of NW_026889772.1, forward strand.
CCTTGTCATTGGTCATTTGCAAATTATTTTGTTAAAAAACATTCTGATTGTACACCCAAGTACTCTGAAGTTGGCATTAAAAAGATGCTTGAGTTTCTGATTGACAATATCTATGTGGTTTTTGGACAATATCTATGTGGTTTTTGGAGACCAGGTCTTCCAACAATCTATTGGAATTGCTGTGGGTACCAATTGCACCCCGTTATTAGCAGACATTTTTTTTGTATTCATATGAAGCAGAATTTGTCCAAAATCTTATACGTGAAAAGAAGAAAACACTTGCTGTGGCCTTCAACTCGACATTTTGATACATCGACGACGTATTGTCAATTAACAATGGTTATTTCCATTCTTATGTCGATACGATATATCCCGGTGAGCTTGAGATAAAAGATACCACAGAGTCTGACACATCTGATTCATATTTGGATATTCTACTTGAAAAAGACGTTAATGGTAATCTATCAACCAAGCTTTATGATAAACTTGATGACTTTAACTTTTCAATCTTCAACTAGTCGCCCGCGTGGCGCAGTGGTTAGAGCGTCTGCTCTAGAGTCGCGAAGTAAGGAGTTGATCCTTAAGTCGCGGGTTCGAATCCCACTGTGGGACGTGGAGACCGATCCTTCGGATGAGACCGTATAAACCGAGGTCCCATGTCGCAGTAGGTGCTGGCACGAAAAAGATCCCTCACTGCTCAATGGCCGTAAGTGCCGAGTATAGGACAAAATTTGCAGCTCTCCACTGGCAAGTGGTGGCGTCTCCATATGAGTGAAAAATTCTCGAGAGGGACGTTAAACAACATACAAACAAACAAAATCAATCTTCAACTTCCCTTACTTATGCAGCAACATACTTTCATCACCTGAATACGGGGTTTATATCTCTCAATTGATTCGATACGCAAGATCATGCTCTACGTATGTACAATTTCTAAAACGAGGTAAATTATTGACAAACAAGTTAATGAAACAAGAATATCAACAGTCTCGTTTAAAGTCATCATTTCTTAAGTTCTATGGTCGATACAATGACCTTGTCAGCAAATTCTGTAACTCATCAAGATAACTCACATACCAAAAATCAGCTTAATTTCTGCAAGCGTTTAGAAAAAAAGTGCGGAAAACCAAGTGGGACAGGCTGACAGACGGACGGACAGACTCACAGGAAACCTATAGTCCCCTCCGGTTTCACCGGTAGGGGACTAATAAGAGCACCCAAAGTACAATATCTTTAACATAGTTTAAAAGGTATCAAATAAACGTCAATCAATAAATTGATATTTTTCAAGTTTTTTACAAAAAGGGGGGATATCTAACTTACTGCGGCATTTTGAACAAAATATTTTTCTTACTATAAGACTGTAATTAATTGTCAGTAAAAACTAGAATATATTTTATTAGTCTGTAGTGGTAAAAATAAAATTCCCCGCGCTTGCGCAGGGTTTCATCTAGTTTAAATATAAATGGGTAATATTACTTGAACGATACAGGACATAAAAATGTGTTAATTATGAAATCAATTGGAAGAAACATAAAATTAATGTTTTATTTGTTGTGATAAATTTTATCGTGGAAATTTTGACGGAAGTGCAAGATATATCTGTTACATGTATCATACGACTAAGAGAGTAATGTTTTCCCACTGTCTTTTAATCCCAGTTTTAATTGATCTGATGTTCAAGTGAAAGGGAAAAAAACTAATAAGATTCGTTACCCACGAGATTCGAAATCGCTCTTAGGTAATGTCCATAAATATTCTGTTACCGAACACAACGCCACTCGGTCTTGTACCAGGGAATCTATTTATTCTTTTTTTGTTCTCCCAATACGCCATATGTCATTAACATTCATAAAAGATTTAAAATTATCAACAAATTTTGATTCACTGCAAAAATATACTAGTTTAGTTTGACTGAATCGATAACTTGCAGATTGTGCTTGTCACTAATGAAGACGATGAAATACATTCATACTTCAAACAGTATCTTATTATCACCAGTGGTAAAACCTTATCACGTGTTTAATGATCTTAGGGAACTGATTCTTTATGTAGAAGCATGCTGGACTGTAAACATAAGTATTTGCTTCTTTGTATTGTTCTCTGATAAAGAATTAACGTCATAGCCTTTTGACTTTTATGTTTATGGAGACCATTTAGATTGAGCGACAAACCAGGAGGCAGAACATGTTCTTTCAATGAGTTTTTATGAACAACTTTACTGATAGTAACATCTATAACATCTGGTGTTGATCACTAAACAAACTGCTATAAATTAATTTGTGTTGTGAGAGAAAGAGATCCGCATTACCTCCGTCTATGAGAAATTAATGAACTAATGTCCATGTTTCGTAACTCATTAGTTTATAAAATAAAAGTCAATTTAAAACCAGGAAATATTTGTATAAAATTGCAAGAAAGTAAACCTAATATGGGATTTTTGTTTTTATCATTTTTCATATTAAGTTATCAACAAATTGTATTAAACCCTACGTATATTCATTTCATATACTTTAAAAAAAAAAAAAAAAAAAAAAAACCTGTCGTATGCTGTACGCTGGCACAATATATCAAGATAAGCCCGTTCAATATATTTGCTACTAATTAACGAACAGGGTGATTTATTTGCGAAAGCACGAATAATTCTAAACATTTTTAAGCAAGTAAACACGAGTTCTCGTGCGTTAAGATGTCTTGGAAACATCGACAGATAATGTGCTTGACAAGTTTACCTGACCATTTAAAATTTTAGTATCACACCGGTAATTGACCAATCAAAATGAACTTAGTCAATTGTAGTTTCCATACTTATAAAATGGATTTTCCTTTCTTTTTAGGATTTTTTTTATTTTCTTCCAAACCATTTTTACAACTTTGGTACCTGTGCGTAGTAAATTTTGTGTACTTTGTAAATAAATAGAGGTTTTTGACAGGAACTATTTTTTTAGGGCATAGGAGGCTACTTCCTGCGGTGCACTCAACATGTTTATAAACACATTGAAAACGTTTATAAACACATTGAGAACACGTGGATTTGAGGGTAGCCGTTTGCAGATGGAAAAAGTCAGAAAATGCCATGCAGGTACCCTGTTATTTGGTGTCAGCTAATGTGACAGGTAATGTTTAACACCTCCTTGGAAATATTTTTTCATGAATTCAAATACCTGATTTTTTTACGATTTTTTATTCTATATAGAATTATATAGTGAAAACAATTACCGGTGTGATACCTTGAAGGTGATTATGCAAAATCATCTAAATCCATATATATATATATATATATATATATATATATATATATATATATATATATATATATATATATATATATATTTATATTGTGTGTGTGTGTGTATTTTCATATATTATATGAAATATGGAGATAATGAACAGTATTCAAGCTCAAAGTCCATTTAAACAATACAAATCGGGAGCAGAGCAAACACGGATCTCCAAAAACATCAGAGGTGGGATCAGGTGCATAAAGGAGTGAGCATCCCCTGCCGACCGGTCACAACCGCCGTGTGCTCCTCGTCATGATCGGGAAATAACGGAAAAATCCGTCGACAATTCAGTGTGCAAATTATGGCTTAACAATAAGTATGAAAAACATCAGTCTGCATATGACTTAATGAAAGATTGTTTTCGCTGACAAGGTCATGTATCGACCATGGAACTTAATAATGACGAGTTTGAGCTAGACTGTTGATATTCTTGTTTCATCAACTTGTTTGTTAATAACTTGCCTCTTTTTAGAAATTGTGCATACGTACAGCATGCTCTTTAGTTTCGAATCAACTGAGAGATATACATCCCATTTATTTCATCGTGATATTTACCGCACTGATACTGCAAATGAAGTTGGCAATTGTGTTTCTTACAGAAAAAAAAAAAACAAAACATACAAATAAATAAAATTGATCAATTAAGGACAGGTGATACAAACAAAAAAACTGGATGTCTGGATTGGTAATTTTTTTACCTATTTTAGTTGAAAATCGTGCAGATAATAAATTTCTAAAATATATATATTAAGAAATTGTAAACTTTCTATGATGTTCAAAATGCTACCTTTCGGCAACCATTCTTATTAATCTTTACAAAATTGTCATTTAAAATCCCATTATCGTGAAACTTTGAATGAAAAATTAAAATCTACGTACTCGTTTTACGTTAATAAACATGACTTATGCTGTTAATTTCAAAATCTTTGATAAAAATTTGTTCGTATCATCTGCCCTTAAACTATTGTTCAATTTCAGTTTGTGTTATCTCATTTCACTGACCAAAGATGCGCACATGTATGGAAAAAACAACGACAAGAAATCAATTAAGGTAAAATAAAGCAAGTCCGGCAAAGGCGGAAGACACTGTGACCAGAAAAAAGGTACTATTTCTCATATGCATTCTCTAATGCAAGTTTCCTTACCGCTTTTTGAGAAGTTCAAATATAAGGCAAGTGAACTTGTGATGGAATTTATCAAGAGATAATTTATGAAATATATAGCTAAATGTAGAAATTTGTATATTCGAAAATAAATCAAGTCACATAAAAACAAAGACGATTTGAAAGGCTCACACACGGACACACACACAAACGCTTTGGTAACTCAGAATAGTCCAGAGTAAAACTATTTTTTTGATGACGGAATGTCCAGTGCATCTATTACTCACGTCCGGGATTGTCCACGGCGATTCAAAAATTCCCTCTCACACACAACATACGCCATTCACTCAAACTCAATTAACACATTTACGCAATTGTCACACGTACGAGTCGGACACTCTTTGAGGCAGAGGATTGATACTGATTCCTTAAATAAATATTGAGTGACAATTTCCTTTTTACTGTGTGAACAATAATTGTTAGATAAATAATTTTAAGCATACATGTATCTTGAAAATAAGCATTAAAAATAATTCTTTTTATAAAATCAAATTCCGTTAAATTGTAAATTAATTTTGTAAAATTTACTATATGGCACATAGATAACAGAAATGGCCAACAGAGTTCAGTTTAGAGGAGGAAGAATGTATGGTAAAGTGGCTTTGTAGTCAAAAGAGAAAATGTAAAGACATTTCATACTATGCCAAGCTACAATGTATGACCGGTACTACAACTTCACTGATAACTGCACTTGGGCAACTATTTAACTACAACGGCAAACCATGTCCCGGAAAATTTTACCAAATATTCATGAATTGCTGAAAATTATTTAGATATTGCTCTTAATTGTTCATGGACAAAATAAACCTTCTTTTAATGATAAATTATCGCTAATAATCTGTTTGAAATACAATTCATCCTACGGAAGCGTATTAGGGCCGCAGCAGTATCTTTTATTAATTTGTTTTAACAAATTACTAATTTGTTATAACAAATTAGTAATTTGTAATAACAAATTACTACTTTGTTATAACAAATTACTATTTTTGATAAAGTGAAAGTGTATACAGATCTATGGAAGCCAGATGAGATCAGAAATCTTTTTGTAAGTTGAATTTGTGAAAATAATAAATGTACAAGCTCTGCAGCTACAGCTTTTGACCAATATGTTAATCTGGATTTACATCTTTTAGCACTTAGAGTTTTCACCGTCAAACATTATTGTTATAAAGATGCAATGCATCAAATTCTTTGGTTCCTAATTACTTATTCTTAGGAGCTCTATTTGAATTTTGTCCTCCTCCCCCACCAGGGCTCCGTCCTTGACTCCCATCTACTAGGTCATTGCATCCCCGTTCGTATGCTAGGGAAAAAATATCTTATCTAAGACATGTTACATGTATTTTGAGAGGGAATTTTTCCCACCCTGAATCAACATGTTCAACATAATATGTTTTCTTTTTCAATATGTCCTGTTTTTTATTTTATTTCATTTTACCCCCCCCCCCTCTCTCTCTCTCGCGATTCATTCTATACATGTACCAAATGATGATCTACTTTACGTACTGCTTTTCAATTTTTAAATGTACCATTAATTTTATGCATGTACTTAGACAAATGGAGAGAGTATTATAGGCATTTATGCCTACTGTTCAATCTAGTTTATGTATAATGAATAAAATATATTTTAAACTAAACCACCGTTTCTAATACAAAAACCTGAATCTGCTCCTCTGGTGAACCTCCTTGGCCCCAGTTTACGCTGGGGGCAATAAAAGCAACATTGACAAAAAAAGAATTTGTAGACAAATTACCACAGAAAAAATGATAAACACTATGTAATAACCTTCTCTGAAAACGAAAATAAACAATATTCTTGAGTGGGTAGTACTTCGTTAAATTTGAATTTAGATACCTTGTGAAATTTTTTCATGTATGTATGTAATTTTTATAATCAAAATACGTGCCTTTTGGAAAAGCCCTCAAAGTCCCACTAAAGCCTTCATAACTTATTATTGGCTGAAAACTTTGACAGTTGTTTCTTCAAATTCATTTGTAATTTGTATCCTGGTTGTCTCATATATAGGACTACTCATATATTTTACAAGAAATCGTTAAGCAGTATAATTTGTTATAACAATACACACAAAATATTACACATGTGTAAAAAAGGAAAAATTAGGCCTTCTCCCCTTTTGACCCCTGTGTTGACATTGAAAAAAGTGTTGATTTGAATGGACGACGTTGAAATCATATTTAATTGTCCGGAACTTCGAATTTTTCTCGAAGGATCCAACATTCTGTATTTCTTCTACATAATCTCTGGGATGCAGCTATTCTTTTAATCGTCTAACAGAGACATCTATTCCAAGGAACTGACTCCCAAAAAAAAAAACCCAAAAAAAACCCCTGCAATTAAACGAAAATTAAAGTGCTTTAATCTAAGTTGCTAATTCATCTAAATCCATATTAACATATTGATCAAAAGCTCTTCAAAGCTTATGCTTTACGTTTTCATAAAACCGATTTAAAATAAGATGATCTGATCTGGCTTCCGTAGATCTGTATTCACCTTCATATTTTGTCAAAAATAGTAATATTTTAAATCAAATTATTAATTTGTTATAACAAATTAATAATTTGTTATATCAAATTATTAATTTGTTATATCAAATTATTAATTTGTTATAACAAATTACTAATCTGTTATAACAAATTAATAATCTGTTATAACAAATTAATAATTTGTTATAACAAATTAATAATTTGTTATATCAAATTGATAATTTGTTATATCAAATTAGTAATTTGTTATAACAAATTAGTAATCTGTTAAAACAAATTAGTAATTTGTTAAAACAAATTAATAAAAGATACTGCTGCGGCCCTTTTATGCTTCCGTATCATCCACATTAAGCTACATTAAAATGAAAACTTGTTAATAATATCTATGTCCCTTATATATATCGCCAAACCCCCTAACTCCGTCACTTCCCTAACTGCGTCACTTTCGGGAAACTCCTCGCTGTTTGTAAACGAATGCGACTGTGACGTCATTTTTTATATGCTGAAAATCTACAATCAATTTCCGAGAAATTATGACAGTCAAGTTCAATAATGTGTCAAAAATGAATAACAATTATACGTGATCTATTGTATCTATCATATTTTATTTGAAATCAGTAAGCATTTTTTCCTTTATGCGTTATTCCATCGATACCTCCGACATGTGTGTCAATATGCTCATTTTTACATGTCAGTCGTATTTATGAAGGTCTTTCACAAAGGATAAATAGTGACAATAATCAGGTTAGACAACATTGCGCCCAAATTTACTGCATTTAGTCCCATTTTGAATAAACTAGTTCCTAACTGGTAGACTAGTCTTTTTAGTATGAAATGCATCGATGTTGACACTAATAAACGAAAATGTTGGCGCAACATGATTGTCCAAAAAATGCAATTTTTTTTTAATCTTAATGAAAGGTAATAGGAAAAAAAGTGGCACGTAGAAACGGACTACAAGTCTAGGTCTAGTGTTATAACAACATTAGTTCATATAGTGCCTGATAAAACCATCATCCTCCAGAAAGAAAAAGATTTCTCCCCATGTATATGGTGGACCCCTAGCATCAAGGAGGAGGAGGATGACACAATAGTCAGCGCTATGAAACTTAAGCATACGCAATTTAGTCGATACAGGTACCAATAAATTACTATTAAGGAAAGGGAACAAAAATATTTTTTTAAAATTATTATTATTATCATCATCGTTTTTCATTTTCATATGTATCGTATGATATATACATTAACTCGTACGCTGATGGATTTAATCAGGGAGGACTATGTCAATATATTGTTAAAGAAAATGATAGATGGGGTGATTTTGAACCTCATACAGCTACTGAAAGGTAAACACCTGTATAAGTATGTATTTATCAAAATACATGTATATCGTACCGGTAGAACAATAAAATTACATATACATACATACATACATATATATATATATATATATATATATATATATATATATATATATATATATATATATTATATATATATATATATATATATATATATATATATATATATATATATATATATATATAAACCACATGCTAGAATTCATTTCATGTTTCCAGATACAAAAGTAATACTAAAGTAATCACACTACCAAACCATCGTGCACTATGGGTGATCCCATAATGGAAAACCCTTGCTCCTACGAATCAGTGGAAAAGTTACATGAATTTGGAGAGCAGGCCCGTAGTCTGCAAGAAGTGGGGGGTTACTTTTTCTGAGAATACATAGATTCAGGCCCGTAGGAAGTAATTTCAGTTTTGGGGAAACTATCAACTACCAAAAATTCCTTCACAAGCAAAAACAAAAGGGGGGCACAAGCCTATAGTAGCTTACTTTTCTATAGTATTCTATATATCGGGAAATTTATTTGAGGGGGGACCCGTGCCCCCGGTTCCTACGGCCATGAGACTTCTGCTGTTTTTTACTGTGTAAACTTTCATTTGAAAGATTCTCCCCCTACTTTTTGCTGGTGTACGGTCAAACACTGTACAATTCTAGCATTTGAAAAAAAGAACAAAAAATTATATCCCAACAGATATTTTCCAGTTTGGCAAGTTTACGTTTTTATTCTTTGCTTTTCATTCCGAACCCCCACTTTGCTACGGGCCGAGACGGGGGGAGAGAGAGTCAGAGATCTATGAACAACATAAAAATTTTTGATTTTTTTTAAGGTCTTTGACGAAATTTTACGAGGGACTGCGGAATCTCAGAAGGCTTGGGCAGTTATTGGATGCGATGCCCTACCCTACATGTACATGATTGGACACCATGTGTTGGAAAGTGTCCACACCTGCCCAGCTTGTGATGCAGACTTTTTAAGGTAAGGTTTGCAACCCCCTTCAAATTTTATTGTTTAAAAATTGTACATATGCCATATATCTATTTACTTGGGAAGAATAGCTTCATTACTTAACACGATTTCAACAGGTATTGCCCGTCCCGTTTTTTGAGTAAAAGACGCCAAATTTGAGGTATTTGAAGTTTCACTATTTTATAAACTATCATATTAAAAAAATTAAAACGGCATAAATCATCATATTTTATGCTTAATTTATCTTAATTTTTTTTATTTCTGTTATTTAAAATTTAAAAATTTGGGTAAAAAAGAGGATTTTTCAATTTTCTCTAATAAAGTGAAACCGTTGCCATGGCAACCGACAAGTAAAAATCACCATTTTCTATATCTACCGATTCCACAAAAATCCAAGAAATTGTTAATTGGATTATTTTCATTACAATGAACTAAAAAAATATGTATGTCCCCAACACCGTTTCCATGGAAACAGAGACTATAAAACCGGTTTTGTATATAAAAATCAGACTTTTTCTGTATTTTCAAAGTAAACATTGATACAATTTTGAGAAGGCATACTCGTCAAACAAAATTTTTTATTAAATTGTTTTTTGGCAGAAAATTGATCACAATAAGACTCATTCTATGCTACTAAAAATCAGTTCATGGAAAGACTCTTGGTATACATGTCCTACTTAAAGCACCTTTACAATATACTATTGATGAAATAGTCAATGGAATTATGTTTCAACACATTTTAGAAAAAGATGTAAAATTTATAAACATGATTGAGGTGTATACATGTACATATATTTGTTCATCATGGTTTCTTAGTATGCTGCTGTTGGAAAACCAGTTTTAGTAAATCAATAAAAGCTTTTTTGACCTCATGTTGTTTTAATCATTCCAAAGGATTTCAACTATATGTATTAATTTCTAGACATCCTTACCTAATGTCTTTACTTATATATGACCAGTGAGGCTAAGTTACATGCTATCATTTACGTGAAATGTTTTAGGAATTGTATCTAGGTAGCTGCTATCTTAAAACAGTAAGTTAACATATACCTACATATCAATCAATTTAATAGTCTGTTTATTTGTTTGTTTAATATCTCTTCAAGAATTTTTCACTCATATTGAGACGCCACCACTTATCAGTGGAGGGCTACAAATTTAGACCCGTACTCGACACTTATGGCCTTTGAGCAGTGAGGGATCTTTTTCGTGCCAGCAAATACTGTGATACAGGACTTTGGTTTATATGGTCTCATCCAAAGGACCGGTCTCCAAGTCCCGCAGTGGGATAAAAACCCATAATGCAAGGATCAACTCCTTACTCCGTGATTCTAGAGCAAACGCTCTAACCACTGCACCATGAGGGCGCTTTGATCAGTCCCAGATTCTTGATAAATGCAGCTGTATATAAGAAGAAAATAACATTGGATTCCAAGTTACAAATTCATATTTTAATGAGTTTACAGTGCAAGTACTTCAGATTTCAGTCAAATTGTAAAATTCTGCAAAGTTGAATATTGGACAAGAATAGGAAAAAAATAACAATGCCATAATGACACAGATATTCTGTCCATTATCTATGGATATTTTGCTACAACAATTTACATGAAATTTTACAAACACTTTTTGAATGCTACATAGAAACTTGTCATTAAAGCAGACATATGCCACATTCAATTAATACCTCTGTTGCATACATTCATTTTCACTGAATATAAGTTCAAAGATGGAGAAGCAATGTACTGTAATCATCTCAGACTCTTATTTTTTCTAAATATAAGGAAAACAGCTTGTAGATAGAATGTTATTGTGCAATCATTGTTTCCATGATAACATTTATTGGATAATCATTCTCCTCCAAATCCTGGGCCACTGGTATTGGAATATCAGGTTCCATACTTTGCTTGATCCATCCAACTTTCTTGAACATTCAGGAGCTGGAATATAATGGTCTTTACTATAATAGATGGCACAGATCCTCTAAGCAAGAACTGAGGTACTTTTTCTGATTCTTTTCCAATCAATGATCTATAATCTGATGAAACGAATGAATTTCCAACATACTCACTTTATAACTAATAATGGTACTATTATAAAAATTAATGTATACATTTCTATAGATTGAATTAGATGAATGCAATCATATAAGCTTGATGAGTGAATTTTCTAAAACACCCCCTTAGATTATTCATAAATAGTCATGCATAATCTGGATCTCTTTTTATTTAAAAAATGAGATACATGTACTAATAAATGTAGAACTTCATTTACAGAAAGCATTCCCAGGCCCTCATTAAAACCATTCAATCTAAATTAAATCTATCCACATGCTCCCCCCCTCCCCCCCATGATTTTGCCGATATATAGAATACTGAAGAAAATATAGCTATTATATGCTTGTGCCCCCCCCCCCCTCAATAACGTCTGATGACCTTTCTTTTGTTTGTCAAGGAATTTTTTTAATTATTGGTAGTGCCCATCTAAACTGAAAATGTTTGGGTTTCCTGGTGCCCCCCCCCCCTCCCCAAACTGAAATTGCTTCCTACGGGCCTGATCCACATTAATGTATCACTTGGTGAGGAAAACATAAATACAAACTGTACTTTAGAAAAGCTCACCTGTATTATGTCGTAATTCCAACCTGTGCCAGCTGTCTCTATAAGCCCCCATCAAAGGTTACTTCAAACTGCGAAAAAAAATATCAATAAAATTAAATTTATAAAAAAACAAAACATATTTACATGTACCAACTAAACATGTATTTATTTTGAGAGAACCAAAATTTACCTCTGTCAGAGTAGGACAATCAACTGAGCTTAGCAATCAGTAAAACTTAAACAATACTGGAACATATATAGCCAGTGCATAGAAGTAAAACAAGAAAAGTACTGTAAATCAACTTTTTTTTATTCGCATCATCTTTTATTCACGATTCGTCAGTTTGAAATCAAACTGCGGCGATTATTTATCGCGACTTAGGAAACATTCTCTACAAATACAAAGCAAAATAAATGGTTCGCGGCGATAAATATTAGTGAATTAAAATATGTCGCGAAACTCGCATGCAAATAAAAGTTGGTTTACAGTATTGAAAAAGTCTTGATACGGAGTCCTAGACTTTGTGACTTTTAGTTTAAATCCCCCTCTTTTAAACCTACTTTTAATTCCTTTTTGAGATAATCATATCAAAGTTAATGATAAAATAATTAAAATTCATACTAAAATCTATCTTAGAAGAAAATCCATGTGCAGCACATTAAATATCACTTTGTATGTTTTGACTAAAAGGGTTAGAACATTTATTTGTCTACTGCATTCAAGATTGAATTTGATATTTTTTTAAATGGATTTGGGCTCCAGACCTTTTTTTCATTGAGAACTAATTTTCAGTGAGAAATACACTAGATCTGAATAAGTGTCAATCAATAATTTAAACTATTTCATAAAAGAAAATGATGAAAATGCTTTCCTGATTGTATTAAAAAATGAGAGAGAGGGAGGGAGAGAGAGATTTTAAAAAAAGCTGGATGACAACTTTTTCTGCATTGCAGGGTTTTAGTCACATGTAACTAATCCGAGATTCGCTGCACATGTCATACTGCATGTAGTAGAGTGTAACATTGAAAATTTTCACCCAAGAAAACCAATGTCAACCGAGGCGCATAATATAGACAGATAAAAACAGGGGTTAGAGTCAGAGGAATCTCGGATTAACGTGCACCCTGATCTGTTCATTCATTACTGTTTATATCCGTTTAGGTAGCTGACAATTTTCCGTAATTCGAAGTCGTAATACCGATTATGAACTACAAATACTTAAAAATTAACAGTTTAATAATTACCTGTCTGATGCAACTCCGTGACTTCACTTCCCTGTTCGGAGTGTATAGAGCATGTACAGAGTAACAGGATGCTCCCACATCTATTCTCTCATTCGTTCATGATGTTATTTAACATGTTTAAGTGAAGTGGTGAAGTGCATGATTTACAATACATCTGATTCTTTGCTCCTGCTGACTTGAAACTTGCGCAGTTCCGTCTTGAAAATATACTTACTAGTCCTCTTTTATTGGGTCATCAATCGTGCATCACGCTAAACGTCTTTCATATGTCCGATAAATTCTTTCGAGATTCCAGCACTTTAAATTGTTATACGATTTTCTACTGGAAATGTCCTTTGTTTGTACCCATCATCATGTTCATGGTTTGACAGACGAAATTCATTAGCGATTGAATGCTTAGTATCGCTAGTTTAAATTCCGCCGGTTTCAAACGCTTAAGTGACTTATAAGAGTTATCTCCCTGTGATCGCAAACCTTACCTTAAGTGAAGAGGAACTGAGCACTGCCTCAACACTAACCACCAGTGTGATGCAAAGCAGTGTAGAAAATATAAGGACATTATGCTGGTACCAGGTAGTGAATTTATAATTTATATTATTTTAAAAATATTTTTATTGCTGTCGATGTTGCACAGTACTATTTTGAAATTCTTTTCATATGATTGGGCCATTATGAAATTAATATGGTGAAAGCTCTATTCAAACTGTTGTGGGACGTTGGTTTGTGCAGGTAATTATCAATTTTGAAAAAAAAAGTTTTCGAAACATCACATAAAATTAAAAAAAATTTAAGATATGGGTTTTTCTTACAGGCTTGCAAAAATGCTTGGAATTAATTCTCCAAAAGCGCAACTTTCCTGCCAAAATGCATCCGGAATTTTTTAATAAAAATATTTCAGACGGAGCCTGTATGGACATCTTCACTTTGGCCCCTGTCGCGACTTCTAATTGCCTACAATATAAAATACACGTATATATTTTTCTATATAGATTCACGAGTATATGATAAATATCCTTGGAGTGTCGGATGATGATGATGGGAACTACACTTATGTGCATGGAATTGTTTTTTACAATTTTTCTAATTCATTTTTTTATCATGTTTTATATATTTATCTAGCACTGTGTATGTTCGATATTAAAAATTATTCTGTTTATGGTTTTTAATTCAAAGGTCAATCATCAAGGAGAGCAACATCTTATTATCAGAGAAGCTGGAGGGAATGTGTGGCGACAAATTGGCCCCGTACATACGACACCTCACAGAGCAATGCGAGGCCAATTTCGAAAATTATGCAAAGGAAGTTTCACGCACAAATTCCCTCTTAAACAGATTCCGACCCAAGCCTATTATAATTTCCAAAAAACAAAGAGACAATGCAGAAAATATTAAAACTTTAACAAAGGCACAATTAAAAGAAAAATTGAAAAGTGTGAAATGGACGTAACATCGCAAAATGAGTGGAAAAAGGTTAAAAAATGGCAAAAAAGATGGTCTTGTGAACTTTCTAACAAAGTTACAAAAGCAGTAGATTACCTTTGAAAACATGGTGTCCTTCCTTGTACTAAAAGCTTTGGCTATATTTGCCGCTTTCTTCATCGCCACACTTTATCGTCTGGGATGTTTGTTTTCACCGATGGAGACCAGGCTTGTCTTGCCCGGTTTACCGATTTTTTTTTTGCTCAAATAATATATAATTGACTGTATACACTTCTCCCGCCCCCCCCTTTTTTTTTAGGTCTCCTGAGTCACTTAGGTGACCTATTGCTATCCGTTTTTGACCGTCGTCGTCCGTCGTGCGTTAACATTTAAACATTTTCAGCTTCTTCTCTGAAAGCGCTCAATCAATTTCAACCAATTTTGGCATATAGCATCTATGGGTGAAGGGAGACAAAAATTTTGAATTTCATGGTCCCTGCCCCCTGGGGCCTGAGGGGTGGGGCTAAAACCACCAAAAATAATGCAATCTTTAAAAATCTTCTTCTTTTCTCCTGGACATCAAGCAGTCAAACTGTTGGCATGATTGTAATAAGCATTGAGCCCTTTACCAAAATTGTGAAATTCATAGCCCCAGGGTCAGGAGTTCTGGTGCTAGGGTGGGGCTATATAGATCATATAGTGAAAGTGCATTATTTCTTTGAAAATCTTCTCTGCTCCTGGGTATTTGATAAACTAACTATGTACATAGTTATGTTGAGCAAGACCACCTCTTCCAAAATTTTGAATTCCATGGCCCCTGGGTCAGGGGTTCTGGTGTTAGGGCGGGTCTCTATTGATTATATAGTGAAAATGCATTAAATCTTTGAAAATCTTCTTCTCTGCTCCTGGATGTTAGATAAACTAACTAAGTACATAGTTATGATGAGCTTAGCTGCCTCTTTCAGAATTTTGAATTTCATAGCCCCAGGGTCAGGGGTTCTGGTGTTAGGGCGGGGCTCTATTGATTATATAGTGAAAATGCATTAAATCTTTGAAAATCTTCTTCTCTGCTCCTGGGTATAAGATAAATTAACTAAGTACATAGTTATGATGAGCTTGGCTGTCTCTTCCAAAATTATGAATTTCATGGCCCCAGGGTCAGGGGTTCTGGTGTTAGGGAGTGGTTCTATTGATAATATAGTGAAAATGCATTATTTCTTTGAAAATCTTCTTCTCCGCTCCTGGGTATTAAATCAACTAATTAAGTACATAGTTATGATGAGCATCGCTGCCTCTTCCAAAATTGTGAATTTCATGGACCCAGGGTCAGGGGTTCTGGTGTTAGGGCGGGGCTCTAATGATTATATAGTGAAAAATGCATTAAATCTTTGAAAATCTTCTTCTCTGCTCATGGGTATCAAATTAACTAAGTATACAGTTATGATGAGCAAGAATGCCTCTTCAGAAATTGTGAATTTCATGGCCCCTGGATCAGGGGTTCTGGTGTTAGGGCGGGGCTCTATTGATTATATAGTGAAAAATGCATTAAATCTTTGAAAATCTTCTTCTCTGCTCATGTTTATCAAATAAACTAACTAAGTATATAGTTATGATGAGCAAGAATGCCTTTTCAGAAATTGTGAATTTCATGGCCCCTGGATCAGGGGTTCTGGTGTTAGGGCGGGGCTCTATTGATTATATAGTGAAAAATGCATTAAATCTTTGAAAATCTTCTTCTCTGCTCATGTTTATCAAATAAACTAACTAAGTATATAGTTATGATGAGCAAGAATGCCTTTTCAGAAATTGTGAATTTCATGGCCCCTGGATCAGGGGTTCTGGTGTTAGGGCGGGGCTATATTGATTATATAGTGAAAATGCATCAATTCTTTGAAAATCTCCTCTGCTCCTTGGTATTATTTAAACAAAGGAAGTGCATGGTTATGATAAGCAAGAATACCTCTTCAAAAATTGTGAATTTAATGTCACCAGGGTCAGGGGTTCTGGTGAAAGGGGGGCTCTATTGATTATATAGTGAAAATTCATAATTTCTTTCAAAATATTTTGTCTACTCCTGGTTATAAAACAAAGAAACAAGTGGATAGTTATGATGAGCAAGGATGCTTTTACAAAACTTTTAAAACTTGTGGTCCCAGGGGTTCTGTTGTGTCTGTGAGGGGGGGGGGGGGGTCTATTGATAATATAATGAAAATGGAAAATCTTCAACTACATGTAATTGCATAGTTATTATGATGAGGGTGCCTCTTCCAAATTTGTAAATTTCCTGACCCTGGGTCATGGGTTCTGGTGTTAGGGTAGGGCTGTGTTAAATAGTGAACATGCATTATTTCTTTGAAGATCTTCTCTGCTAGTGGGCATATTGGAGGCAAACAGAGTAAAAAGTTTTAATTAGCAGGGGTATTTTTACCAGAATTTTGAACATCTGGACCATTTAGTCAAGTGTTCTGGTCCTGTCCATGGCTCTATTAATTTGTATTCTACTGAGTGAAGTTATTCCCCTTTGCCATTCACCTTTGATAATTAATCACTGTAGATAATGTATTTGAAAGGTTAATAGAATTAAGAAAATTATGCAAGAATATTTATTGTATAAAACAAAAAGTACTTTCTTAGTTTAAATGATCATGTAGACTTGGAAATAATACATGAATAAAAACCTATCTTTTTAAATGTTCTTCAAAGGCCAAGTGAGGTTAATGTGAGAGGTAATAGACATTTTGTTGAAAGTCTGCATGGTAATAGTGATAAATGGGGGAGCTTTCTGCAACAAAGCTCAGTTATCAGTTTATGGATCCTCTAAATTGTTGTACTCAGGTGACCGTTAAGGCCCCTGGGCCTTTTGTTTTAAAAATATAAATCAGTATTTTCTAAATATATTCTTTGTGACCATATTGTTACCAGGCTGTATAATCGGTGATGCACATCTGTACTTTGTTGTTAACATTTATCACTATAATAAGAATAGAACCTGAATTTTGACTTTGATTGCAAAGTTTCATTCTGAATTTTTATTCATGAATTTTGTTTAGTGATCTACAGTAATTTTTTTTAATGTTCTTAAAATGTGTTATTATAGTTTTCTTGTCTTTTCTGTTTTATTCTGATCTATAGAATTACATCTATGTTGAAAAATAGATGTAGTAGAATAGAATAGTACAAGACAAAACAGTTAAAGTATTGAACTAAAAGTTACAAAAATTGGCTGCCCGAGGGAGTTCCTGTCAAGGGTTTGATGAAAGAGCTATCCCACTCGCAGCCAGTGGATAAGCGTTTCATTATACTGATGTGTATCATAAATTCTGAGGGTTGGATTTACCTTATACTACAGTTCCATAGGAAAAACAAGATATGTTTGTGAAAGACTGATGCCCCCGTATGGCAGCTTATGGGGAAGGTTAAAGTTTCTCAAATGCAAGTCAAAATCCAGGCCAAAAGATAAAAAATGTTGGTACCCAAAGAAAGGTCTTGTCTCGAGGAATATACCTATGAAATTTGAAAGCCCTAGCTGCAACTGTTCAAAAGTTATGGCGAAGGATTTAGTTTTTTAAAAGTAAGTAAAACGTCAAGGTCAAGGTCAAAGTTGTTGGTATCCAAAGGAAGGTCTTGTCACAAGGATTACATATGTGAATTATGAAAGCCCTATCATCAACCATTCAAAAGTTATGACCAAGGTTAAAGTTTTTCGAAAGTAGGTCAAACTCCTATGTCAAGGTCAAAAAGTCAAAGGGGTTGGTATCTAAAGGAAGATCTTGTCACAAGGATTACATATGTGAAGTATGAAAGCCCTAGCACGAACCGTTCAAAAATTATGGCCAAGGTTAAAGTTTTTCAAAAGTAGGTCAAACTCCTATGTTAAGGTCAAAGTGGTTGGTATCCAAAAAAGGATCTTCTCACAAGGATTACATATGTGAAGTATGAAAGCCCTAGCTCCAACCATTCAAAAGTTATGACCAAGGTCAAAGTTTTTCAAACGTAGGTCAAACTCCTAGGTCAAGGTCAAAGAGGTTGATATCCAAAGGAAGGTGTTGTCACAAGGAATACACGTGAAGTTTGAAATCCCAAGCACCAACTGTTTAAATGTTATGGCCAAGGTTAAAGTCTCATAAAATTTTGCAAAAGTGGGTCAAACTCCAAGGTCAAAAGGTCAAATATTATGGTACCCAAAGTAAGGTCTTAGCTCCAACCAATCAAAAGTTATGGGCAAGGTTAAAGTTGACAATAGACAGAACGACAAAGAAATAGATGGGACAAAAATAATACAACAAAAATTTTAACTAGATATTTCAAATCGGTGTAAGGAATTTTGAAAAAAGTAATTTCATGTTTAAGTGCAGTTTTTGCAGCACTGTCGGCTTAAGTGTTTCCAGGGATGCCGAAATGACTCGGAATCCAACAGAAGTTTCTTTTAACTTCCTTGTTGCCTGAAAGTTAACTGTTTTACCTTGTTGTCTGAAATGATAATACTGAATTAATATATCTAAAATGTAAGGTTGATCAATGTTCTTATTTTGTAAAAAAGAAATGTCATTTCCGAAACAGTCATTACCACAATAAATTTTACGGTAAGGTAATGACTTATTCGTCTCGGAAATGACATATTCAGGATTATAAACGATTAAGCGCGAAATATAGCAATCCAATGTTATATAAAAACTCTACTCCACCCAATAAATTTTATAGTTACACTCCCTGTTGACAACATTGAAATAATTTATTGTTTTAAGTTAGTTATATGGAGATGACGAACAGTATTCAAGCTCAAAGTCCATTAAACAATACAATATAGGAGCAGAGCAAACACGGACCTCCAAACATCAGAGGTGGGATCAGGTGCCATGGAGGAGTGAGTATCCCCTGCCGACCGGTCACACCCGCCGTGAGCTCCTTGTCAGTATCGGGAAATAACGGAAAAGTCCGTCGACAATTCAGTGTGTAAATAATGGCCTAACAATAAAAACATATTTAACCTTATTTTAAGGCATGGATATCCAATTACTGGAAATTAAAAAGAGGCTATTAGCAGCAGAGGAGATCACAGTCAAATCTGAAAAAGAATTATTAACTGTAGTTAAGATTCCACACACAAAATACCGCAAGTATATGGGCAAAAACCTTATGTGACGCTCGTGATTGTTTTGATGAATCAAAGGAGCATCTTAAATTGGTTACCAAAGCTATCAATTCGAAACAATCCACTTCTACAGAAAGATCGTGAGGATGGCAAAAACGTCAAAAAGAAGACCCAGAGAGACACAGAAGATACCGGTATCTTGAAAAAGAGAGATACAGAAAAAGAAAAAAACCACGACGACATAAAAGGAATTGAAGATATGTCCGAAAGAGGAAAAAGGGTTATAAGGAGAACATGGAGAAAGAATCAAAGAAACAAGAGAATAAAAGAAAGTCATATAAGACGTGGTCGACCGCACGAACACAACTTACAATACCCCTACAGGAATGATGGAAAGGAGACCAGACACCAGCACAAGAGGAAGGAAAAAGGTTCGAAAAGATAGAGCCAAAATACATCGAGAAATCAAACAGATGAAAGTAAAACTTGCTTCGGTGGAAAGGAGAGTTAAAAAGTATAAGAAACGATTACAAAGAATGAAGAAAAATCTCCCAATTTGCACAGATTCTCCTAGATCGAAATTGATCAACTTTTAGGGGAACAAATGTTACAGAGGTTAGACGTACTTTTTTATTTCATCACACTGTAGTAAATAGCATAAAAGAAAAGTACAAAAACTCAAAAAGCAGAGAAATAAACAGATCATAGCAAACGTGGTATCAAAACTTCTGATGAAATACCGCTTGAAAAAATTTGCTTTCAAGCAATTGGCATTTGATCGATGTAGGAAGATACGAGAAGGAATAGACTATAAACGTACAGTGAAATCGCCGTATAGAAGAGCTAAAGCTGAAGATGAAGGTATTTTTGCAGCGAGACGATAATAGTCGCACGACAGCTGGCAAAAAAGAGGCCATAACACGCCACAAAATAAACAAGAGACCCAAGGGCCTTAACGGTCACCTGAGTACAATACAATAACTCAGAGGATCCATAAACTGATAAATGAAGCTTTTTTGCCCAAAAGCAAGAAATTTAGTATGATTAGCATCAACAAAATAATTGGTCTAGTATATATCTGTCCCCCATTTATCAATATTACCATGCAGACTATTTAACAAAATGTCTATTTTTTAACCCCATATTATTACTTCTCACATGGCCTCTCTTGGCCTTTGAAGAACATTTAAAAAGATAAGTTATTTTTGGCTCAATTTTATTCATCTATTATTTCCAAGTCTACCTGATCATTAAACAGTGAAAGTACTTTTTGTATTTTACAATAAATATTCTTGCATAATTCTCATATTCTATTAATCTTTCAAATACATTGTTTACAGTTATTAATTATCAAAGGTAAATGGAAAAGGGGAATAACTTTGCTCAGCAGAATACTAGTTAATAGAGCACTGGGCAGGACCAGAACACTTGACTAAATGGTCCAGGTGTTCAAAATTCTGGTACAAATACCTTTGCATATTAAAACTTCTACTCTGTTTGGCTTGAATATGCCCAGAAGCATAGAAGATTTTCCAAGAAATGCATTTTCGCTATATTATTAAATGAATAAAGCCCCACCCTTACACCAGAACATCTGACCCTGGGGCCATGAATTCACAATTCTGGAAGAAGCACCCTTGCTCATCATAACTATACACTTGTTTCTTTGTTTAATAACCAGTAGTAGAAAAAAATATTTTGAAAGAAATTATGCAATTTCAATATATAATCAGTAGAGTCCCCCCCCCCTTCACCTAACCCCTGACCCAGGGGCCATGAATTTCACAATTTGGAAGAGGCATTCTTCCTTATCATAACCATGCACTTCCTTTGTTTGAATATTACCAAGGAGCAGAGAAGAAGATTTTAAAAGAATTGATGCATTTTCCCTATATAATCAATAGAGCCCCGCCCTAACACCAGAACCCTTGACCTAGGGGCCATGAAATTCATAATTTTTGAAGAGGCAACCATGCTCATCATAACTCATCATCACTATGTACTTAGTTTAAAAAATACTGTTCGTCTTCATCATATATTTCATTTATTTAATATCCATGAGCATAGAGGAAGATTTTCAAAGACTTAATGCAATTTTACTATATAACCAATAGAGCCCCGCCCTAACACCTGAACCCCTGACCCTGGCGCCATAAAATTCACAATTTCTGAAAAGGCAGCCAGGCTCACCATAACTAATGTTCTTAGTCAGTTTATTTAATATCCAGGAGCAGAGAAGAAGATTTTCAAAGAATTAATGCATTTTCACTATATAGTCCATAGAGCCCCGCCCTAACACCAGAACCCCTGACCCTGGGGCAATGAAATTCACAATTTTGGAAGAGACACTCTTGCTTATCATAACTATATACTTAGCTACTTTATTTA
This sequence comes from Saccostrea echinata, assembly GCF_033153115.1. Classification (NCBI taxonomy): domain Eukaryota; kingdom Metazoa; phylum Mollusca; class Bivalvia; order Ostreida; family Ostreidae; genus Saccostrea; species Saccostrea echinata. Next base: position 7,909,503 of record NW_026889772.1, read on the forward strand.
ATACCCCGGAGCAGAGAAGAAGATTTTCAAAGAATTAATGCATTTTCACTATATAATCAATTGAGCCCCACCCTAACACCAGAACCTCTGATCCTGGGGCCATGAATTTTACAATTTTGGAAGAGACAATCATAACTAGGTACTTAGTTACTATATTTAATACCCAGGAGCAGAGAAGATTTTCAAAGAATTAATGCAATTTTACTATATAATCAATAGAGCCCCGCCCTAACATCAGAACCCCTGACCCAGGCGCCATAAAATTCACAATTTTGGAAGAGGCACTCTTACTAATCATAACTATGTTATTAGTTTATTAATACCCAGGAGCAGAGAAGATTTTCAAAGAATTAATGCATTTTCACTATAAAGTCAATAGAGCCCCGCCCTAACACCAGATACCCAAACCCTGGGGCCATGAAATTCACAAATTTGGAAGAGACTTTTTTGCTCATCATATCTATGTAATTAGTTACATTATTTAATACCCAGGAGCAGAGAAGAAGATTTTCAAAGAATTAATGCATTTTCACAATATAATCAATAGAGCCCCGCCCTAACATTAGAACCCCTGACCCTGGGGCCATGAATTTCACATTTGGAAGAGGCACTCTTGCTCTTCATAACTATGTACTTAGTTTATTTAATAGCCCGGAGCAGAGAAAAAAAAATTTCAAAGAAATAATGCACTTTCACTATATGATCTATATAGCCCAACCCTAGCACGAGAACCCCTGACCGTGGGGCCATGAATTTCACAATTTTGGTAGAGGGCTCAATGCTTATTACAATGATGCCAACAGTTTGACTGCTTGATGTCTAGGAGTAAAGAAGAAGTTTTTTTTAAAGATATGTGATCATTTTTGGTGGTTTTAACCCCTGAGTGACTCAAGTGACCTAAAAAAGCAAAAAGGTATCTTAGTGACAGTTTGATGAATTTACATGTTAAGTTTAACAGCGAGAATCCACAAAATTCCCTATCGTACTAATTTTTCCGCAATTTAAAACTGTTTTGGATCATCAAGCCAAAATGTAAAGAAAAGTGTCTTTGCATCAAATGTGAAAACATGCAGTACCAGATAGACAAGCTCAGCGATTTAAAAATTTTATCTACACAAGATATTAACATTCTCACTTCTAAAATTTCCTGCAGTGAAGATAATCACAAATGCATGTAAAGAGAATGTGAAACATTCGGTCGGCTATAGGTTCCATTAAAAGATCCTGATCCAGCCTTGCAAGTGACATGGAAAAATGGATAGCATGTAGAAAATAATTTTAAAAAAAAGGAGACAATGGAGAAGAAAAATTATCTACAGTGTCAATGACTGCGACAAGAAGAGAGTGGTTCAGTGCTGTCGCTGCTTTAGGACTTGAATGAAAACATTTCAAAAATTTGCCGCGACATATATAATATACGACACCAGTATAAAACTCTAAGACGATTAAGAGAAATTGTGAAAGACAACGAAGTTGTCATTCACATGGAGTTTTCCGAAAATTATAATTGCAAGTATGATAAAGAAATTCAGAGCGTCCACTTTGGCGCCAGCCAGATTCAGGTCACACTTCACACCGGTGTTGTGTATAAAAGGAATGGTGTGATGTGTTCGTTCTGTACCATGTCTGGTCATAACAAGCACGGTCCCGCTGCCATCTGGGCTCATCTAAAGCCGATTTTAAAGAGTGTTGTGCAAAAGAACCCCCAGACTGACACCATTCATTTCATAAGCGATGGACCAACTATGCAGTATCGATGCAAACAGAACTTTTATCTACTTTGCACTCTCTATGGATTCAATTCAGGGTCGTGGAACTTTCTGGAAGCCAGCCATGGCTAATGGCCAGCTGAAGTATAGGAGGGGCAATAAAAAGGGCTGCAGATTCCTTTGCTGCAAATGGAGGGAGCGTAGAAGATCGATGCTAAGTCCATGTACTCTGCTCTACAGAAATTGGAAGTGGAGTTGTATCTTGCAGACAAAAAACGATGACAAGAATGTTGCAAAATATATACCGTCAAATTTACCGCAATTAAAGGAAGAATAAAATTACATCATGTATGTGAGCAAAACGGAAATAAAAAAAAAAACTGCATATGTGATAAGATTGGGCCGAGAAGGTGAACTCTATTCAGATTCTTTTGGTTATCTAGTAAATAAATCTGAACACAAATGCCCTAATATTAAATTATAAGGGACCTTAAAGTTATTTCATGAAGCTAAATCAACCATTCAACAAACAGTAAAACAGAAGCATTTTCTTCTCGGAAATATGAATTTGGTGTAATTCATGAACAGTTGAACAAAAAATACTAAACTTTTTAATAGTTTATTGATAACAATTTACACAGTGTACTTTCAAGTTCAGACTAGCAGGCTGAGGACTTTCATTCTTAGCTGTTTTTGCTCAGACTAACGATGTAGCTGTTTTAACGTGAGAGAATTTGCTTTCGAAGGAGGATCAAAAACATTCGAATCATCTGATAAACATCATGAATTTGAACCATGCTTGAACGAAAGTAAACTTGGAAAATGTTATATTTGAAATCAAATACATTGGATACATAAATTTATTATTAAGTGACTGTTATCGATTTAATAATTGGTTGTACAATGGTGATAGCGTAGATTAAATATTGTACAGGCTAGCAGTCTGTTAAAAACAAATAGGAAAAATATGACATGAAAATTAATTTAATTTCAACGAGTACTCGACTATCGTTCGACTAAAGCCTCCGACTATTCGACTAAGCTGTCCGAGTAAAATTGACATCCCTAAATAAAACTAATGTTTGAGTGATATCTACGTATAGGTATTACATAAATTTAAAATAAAGATTTCTATACTTATTTTCAGATCCTCAATGATATCCATCGTTCCCGGTTAACCGTCGAACGATGCGAGTATCGGTTAGTAAAACTGCTATTCGGTTACTTGGATAAGAATACATTTTACATAGTAAATACGTAGAAAATAAATGTTATATTATTTATAAATGTTTATTAACACATTTACCTAAAATTATTTACCGTTAGACTTGATCTAGTGGTTCACAAACATGGGCGTAGCTTCCATTGTAGCAATGAGGCAACTGCCTTACTAGAATTTTCGGCACTACTCCTTCCCAGAATTAATAATACATTGCAGAAAATATTTAATCTGTTTTTAAAACTAATGATACAAAGAAAAAAAAAGCAGACAACAGACAGTTTCTGTTCACAATATACTTATTTGCCAGATTTGCTGGATTCAAACGACGCCGAATTCAATTAAAGTTTTGAATATGAATTTATCTTCGAATATGTTAGAAGTTTGAATAAACATGTTTATTTATTCTATTAAATACTTTTGAAATATGTAGTTATTTGAGTATCATATGCCTGCTGAAGTCTTCAATAATGAAACCGGTAAAATTACGAAATTTCTGTTCAGGACAAGTATGATTTTTTTACATTTTAAAACCCCCCAATTCGTTTTCCGTGTGTGTGTGGGGAGGTGGGGCTTTGCCCCCTCACCCCCACTAGTTCTCTGCCCTGGACCAGCAGACCCCCGGCTGCAATCGTTTTGCCTCACTAGAATTTTAAGTCAAGCTACGCCCCTGACAAATAGGATCGATTTGTTTTGATTAGTTTTCACACTGTATATAATTGATAGCTTTGATTGCCAGGAGTATAAAAAATTTGAAGACCTGAGTTATAATTACCTCTGCTAGTCAAAGGAGAGCATAATTTAATAAGATGCCGCCGCAGACATATAAAGCTTGGAAGTATTTTAAAAGAACAGCCGATTCGAGATCTGTAAAATGTAAATTATGTGAATCGGAGTTATTGTATACGAGTGGGACTGCAAATATGTTAAATCACCTAAAATTAAAACATTATTTGGAAACCAGCCATTTACTGGACACTCTACGAATCAACCAGTAATTACGGGTATTTTAATTCTCCTTGATCGCGACATATATCAGGAGCTGAAAAGAAAAACGTAACGGTCGAGAGCCATTGTGAAAATGGTGATTGACGACTATATATGTTTTCTTCGTGTGAGTGTAATAGGGTGATATTTTCAATATATTTATGATTAATAAATGATACTAAAGGTATATTGTGTTTCTTGTTGTTTTATGATTATTTTACTTGATCATCATCTACATCATCATCATTTTGTATATATTTAGTTGAAACACAATTGGATACACATTCCTGTATTGCCCTATTCTCCCTTGGTTCTTTTATTGTGCTATTCATTGATCATTAGTTGACTTCTTCAATTAATGACTTTTTGGTATTTAATGCCTATGACTATTTTACCTAGGTGGTCATTTTCAGACATGTGATACATGTCATGTGGTTTGAAGAACCAATAGATTTACTTTATATATTTTCCCGCTTTTTGGTGAACTGCCTTTGTTCATTAGAAAGTTAGATTCCTTAGAGGAAAGTTCTTATAATATATAATTATGTAGTGACTGTATCTATGTGAAGTCTGCCATATTTGAATTATCCTGACGGACCTGAAAGATGTACTGACAGATAGTAAGTGCATTCTATATTTTATTATCTTGATTAATATCTGATTTAATATTTCTGTAAATTATCTAATTTATGCATTTTCTATCATTCATGAGTAAATTCAATTGATTTGATCATCAAGTTTATTTCTTTTACTTTTATCATTCGACCTTAGTAATTTATAAATATCAGTTATCAATTTCATTGATGGGATCTAAATATTGATTCTGAAGTTATATAGTTAAATTATTATTTACAGTTGATATGTAGTATACCCGAGACTTGATTCAGGCAGCTTATTAGGTCTTTCCACCTTTCTGTGGAAAGACCTATTGAAATTGTTCTGTTTATTATTATTATTAGGTCTTTCCACCTTTCTGTGGAAAGACCTCTTGAAATGCTTATGTTTATTATTATTATTATTTTTCCGTTACGGACTTTTGAACCGAAAGACTTATCGAAAAACTTTATAGTTCATGATACTCGACAACAAAAGTTATTTCGAAAAACTACCCAACGAGTATGACCTATGACCCCTTTCGGAGTTCTTGCCCCTTTCGCAAGAATAGCCTGTTATCGCTACTCCTTCGAAACCATAAACCGTAGAGATACAGAACCTTCACCAATGTTTTCGACTACTCGAGAGGACTTTTCAATCTTTTCATTGCGAAATGATTTGTCGAGCCCTTTAATAAATTACTGCCCCTGAGAGTTTTTGATGTTTACGAATAATGACAAAATTCTCTAAACGATAAGTCGTAAAGACATGGGACCAACTGCATTAGATTTTGTGACCTCTGACCTTGAAATTTTTGTGAAGGTCAAAGGTCAAGGTCATTCAAAATTTGAGAAAATTAGCTTTTTTAATATCTCTTTTGTCTTTCAACATATACTGAATTTCTTTGCATCTATAATATGTCCTTCTAAAACTATTTCAAAGATTTCATTCTTGTCCCCCGAGCTTGACCCATTCAAAAGTTGTCACCCCTTTTGCAACAAAACCTTGTTATCGCTACTCCTCCGAAACCGTAAACCGTAGAGATTCCAAACCTTCATCAGTGTCTTCGACTCATTTAGTACTCTCTTCATTCTATCATTGCGAAAGCATTCTTTGGTCCCTTGTATGAGTTACTGCCCCTGAAAGTTTACGCTACTTACATTTAACGAACTTATTTTTAAAACGGTGTATCCTAGAGACATGGGACCAACTGCATCGGCATATTTGACCTTTGATTTTGAAATATGGGTCAAGGTCAAAGGTCAAGATCATTTAAAAACATAAGAAATCCCTTATATATGTGTAAAATATAGCAATTCACCAAATGACCTTGAACTTTGACCTTGACCTTTGACCTTGACATTGGGTCAAATGGAAAAGTTAGGACATGCATCCAGCTCCAGTATCAGGTAAAAACACAGAAAGTAAAGATTTCTTGTTTTTTTTTGTTTTTGTTTTTTTTTTTTTTGAATGACCTTGACCTTTGACCTTGACTCAAAAGTCACAATAAGGCTTAAGGATGTGGAAGTAGTTACAATTCTTAAGAGAGGCATGAAATAAATAATTCACCCCCCCCCCCCACACCCCCTTCTTAAAAAAAAAAAAAATCACATCAACAACAATGTAGAATATTACTCTAGAATTCAAACCAGACCTCGGATCGACACCAAATTTGGTGCAAATGTAGTATAGACCTCAGAGAAACTTTCTGGAGAGTTTTACGGTGAGTCTTATAAGTTTATAGAAGTCCTGAAGTTTCACGGCAAAAACTACAAGTTCTGTTGTGTTTGAAATTTAAGTGCAGGCGAACGAAGAAATGATCTAAACCTTTCATCGGCTATTTCTTCAGATGTCGTTAGTAGCATTTAATTCTCCTGATATGATACGACATTTTAATACCAAGCATTCTCTCTTTCTTTTACATTTGGAATTTATTTGATTTTTATTTAGAATTAATCAGTTTCCAGAAATAGCGATTTTCGGTATATTCAAAACAATTCTCGCTTTCATTGTCGTGTTTCCCTTCTAAAAATGCATCTTGGGAATTTAATTTGGGCTACACATATTTAATTAAACCCAAAGAAATGCTTATTTAAATGTTTCATATTTATTTCAGGATATTCAGTCAGAAATGTTAAAATCCGAACCCGATCTTTATGCTTACAACGAAGCTATTTACAAAAAATCAGCATGCTCACAATATCCATGAATCAGGCTACAGTCCATTAATACATTTTCATTAGGGAACAGTGTTAACGTTTTCTCACGCAGCCCGTCCCTCATTATTTTATATACTGCTTGCAAATTCAGGAACTATTTCCTTTTACGGAACTTCTTTCTTCCCCTACCGATTCTAAAAATACGCTTGCATCTCTTCTATAGTCTTAAACAATTAACTAACGTATGTTATCGCAATGCGTGGCCGAATGGTTAGCGCACCTGCCTTTCAACCCAAGGGTTTTGAGTTCGATCCCAGCTGGAGGAGCTTTTTTTTTTTTTTTTTTTTTTTTTTTTGCATTTTTCTCCTTTTTCTCCTATTTTTCAACCCAAATGACATGCAAACACTTAAAAAGGTGGAAAGGCCTCTAATTGTTCGAGAACAATTAGTTTACTAGTTAGGTCTTTCCACCTTTCTGTGGAAAGACCTCTTGAAATGCTTATGTTTATTATTATTATTATTTTTCCGTTACGGACTTTTGAACCGAAAGACTTATCGAAAAACTTTATAGTTCATGATACTCGACAACAAAAGTTATTTCGAAAAACTACCCAACGAGTATGACCTATGACCCCTTTCGGAGTTCTTGCCCCTTTCGCAAGAATAGCCTGTTATCGCTACTCCTTCGAAACCATAAACCGTAGAGATACAGAACCTTCACCAATGTTTTCGACTACTCGAGAGGACTTTTCAATCTTTTCATTGCGAAATGATTTGTCGAGCCCTTTAATAAATTACTGCCCCTGAGAGTTTTTGATGTTTACGAATAATGACAAAATTCTCTAAACGATAAGTCGTAAAGACATGGGACCAACTGCATTAGATTTTGTGACCTCTGACCTTGAAATTTTTGTGAAGGTCAAAGGTCAAGGTCATTCAAAATTTGAGAAAATTAGCTTTTTTAATATCTCTTTTGTCTTTCAACATATACTGAATTTCTTTGCATCTATAATATGTCCTTCTAAAACTATTTCAAAGATTTCATTCTTGTCCCCCGAGCTTGACCCATTCAAAAGTTGTCACCCCTTTTGCAACAAAACCTTGTTATCGCTACTCCTCCGAAACCGTAAACCGTAGAGATTCCAAACCTTCATCAGTGTCTTCGACTCATTTAGTACTCTCTTCATTCTATCATTGCGAAAGCATTCTTTGGTCCCTTGTATGAGTTACTGCCCCTGAAAGTTTACGCTACTTACATTTAACGAACTTATTTTTAAAACGGTGTATCCTAGAGACATGGGACCAACTGCATCGGCATATTTGACCTTTGATTTTGAAATATGGGTCAAGGTCAAAGGTCAAGATCATTTAAAAACATAAGAAATCCCTTATATATGTGTAAAATATAGCAATTCACCAAATGACCTTGAACTTTGACCTTGACCTTTGACCTTGACATTGGGTCAAATGGAAAAGTTAGGACATGCATCCAGCTCCAGTATCAGGTAAAAACACAGAAAGTAAAGATTTCTTGTTTTTTTTTGTTTTTGTTTTTTTTTTTTTTGAATGACCTTGACCTTTGACCTTGACTCAAAAGTCACAATAAGGCTTAAGGATGTGGAAGTAGTTACAATTCTTAAGAGAGGCATGAAATAAATAATTCACCCCCCCCCCCCACACCCCCTTCTTAAAAAAAAAAAAAATCACATCAACAACAATGTAGAATATTACTCTAGAATTCAAACCAGACCTCGGATCGACACCAAATTTGGTGCAAATGTAGTATAGACCTCAGAGAAACTTTCTGGAGAGTTTTACGGTGAGTCTTATAAGTTTATAGAAGTCCTGAAGTTTCACGGCAAAAACTACAAGTTCTGTTGTGTTTGAAATTTAAGTGCAGGCGAACGAAGAAATGATCTAAACCTTTCATCGGCTATTTCTTCAGATGTCGTTAGTAGCATTTAATTCTCCTGATATGATACGACATTTTAATACCAAGCATTCTCTCTTTCTTTTACATTTGGAATTTATTTGATTTTTATTTAGAATTAATCAGTTTCCAGAAATAGCGATTTTCGGTATATTCAAAACAATTCTCGCTTTCATTGTCGTGTTTCCCTTCTAAAAATGCATCTTGGGAATTTAATTTGGGCTACACATATTTAATTAAACCCAAAGAAATGCTTATTTAAATGTTTCATATTTATTTCAGGATATTCAGTCAGAAATGTTAAAATCCGAACCCGATCTTTATGCTTACAACGAAGCTATTTACAAAAAATCAGCATGCTCACAATATCCATGAATCAGGCTACAGTCCATTAATACATTTTCATTAGGGAACAGTGTTAACGTTTTCTCACGCAGCCCGTCCCTCATTATTTTATATACTGCTTGCAAATTCAGGAACTATTTCCTTTTACGGAACTTCTTTCTTCCCCTACCGATTCTAAAAATACGCTTGCATCTCTTCTATAGTCTTAAACAATTAACTAACGTATGTTATCGCAATGCGTGGCCGAATGGTTAGCGCACCTGCCTTTCAACCCAAGGGTTTTGAGTTCGATCCCAGCTGGAGGAGCTTTTTTTTTTTTTTTTTTTTTTTTTTTTGCATTTTTCTCCTTTTTCTCCTATTTTTCAACCCAAATGACATGCAAACACTTAAAAAGGTGGAAAGGCCTCTAATTGTTCGAGAACAATTAGTTTACTAGTTAGGTCTTTCCACCTTTCTGTGGAAAGACCTCTTGAAATGCTTATGTTTATTATTATTATTATTTTTCCGTTACGGACTTTTGAACCGAAAGACTTATCGAAAAACTTTATAGTTCATGATACTCGACAACAAAAGTTATTTCGAAAAACTACCCAACGAGTATGACCTATGACCCCTTTCGGAGTTCTTGCCCCTTTCGCAAGAATAGCCTGTTATCGCTACTCCTTCGAAACCATAAACCGTAGAGATACAGAACCTTCACCAATGTTTTCGACTACTCGAGAGGACTTTTCAATCTTTTCATTGCGAAATGATTTGTCGAGCCCTTTAATAAATTACTGCCCCTGAGAGTTTTTGATGTTTACGAATAATGACAAAATTCTCTAAACGATAAGTCGTAAAGACATGGGACCAACTGCATTAGATTTTGTGACCTCTGACCTTGAAATTTTTGTGAAGGTCAAAGGTCAAGGTCATTCAAAATTTGAGAAAATTAGCTTTTTTAATATCTCTTTTGTCTTTCAACATATACTGAATTTCTTTGCATCTATAATATGTCCTTCTAAAACTATTTCAAAGATTTCATTCTTGTCCCCCGAGCTTGACCCATTCAAAAGTTGTCACCCCTTTTGCAACAAAACCTTGTTATCGCTACTCCTCCGAAACCGTAAACCGTAGAGATTCCAAACCTTCATCAGTGTCTTCGACTCATTTAGTACTCTCTTCATTCTATCATTGCGAAAGCATTCTTTGGTCCCTTGTATGAGTTACTGCCCCTGAAAGTTTACGCTACTTACATTTAACGAACTTATTTTTAAAACGGTGTATCCTAGAGACATGGGACCAACTGCATCGGCATATTTGACCTTTGATTTTGAAATATGGGTCAAGGTCAAAGGTCAAGATCATTTAAAAACATAAGAAATCCCTTATATATGTGTAAAATATAGCAATTCACCAAATGACCTTGAACTTTGACCTTGACCTTTGACCTTGACATTGGGTCAAATGGAAAAGTTAGGACATGCATCCAGCTCCAGTATCAGGTAAAAACACAGAAAGTAAAGATTTCTTGTTTTTTTTTGTTTTTGTTTTTTTTTTTTTTGAATGACCTTGACCTTTGACCTTGACTCAAAAGTCACAATAAGGCTTAAGGATGTGGAAGTAGTTACAATTCTTAAGAGAGGCATGAAATAAATAATTCACCCCCCCCCCCACACCCCCTTCTTAAAAAAAAAAAAAATCACATCAACAACAATGTAGAATATTACTCTAGAATTCAAACCAGACCTCGGATCGACACCAAATTTGGTGCAAATGTAGTATAGACCTCAGAGAAACTTTCTGGAGAGTTTTACGGTGAGTCTTATAAGTTTATAGAAGTCCTGAAGTTTCACGGCAAAAACTACAAGTTCTGTTGTGTTTGAAATTTAAGTGCAGGCGAACGAAGAAATGATCTAAACCTTTCATCGGCTATTTCTTCAGATGTCGTTAGTAGCATTTAATTCTCCTGATATGATACGACATTTTAATACCAAGCATTCTCTCTTTCTTTTACATTTGGAATTTATTTGATTTTTATTTAGAATTAATCAGTTTCCAGAAATAGCGATTTTCGGTATATTCAAAACAATTCTCGCTTTCATTGTCGTGTTTCCCTTCTAAAAATGCATCTTGGGAATTTAATTTGGGCTACACATATTTAATTAAACCCAAAGAAATGCTTATTTAAATGTTTCATATTTATTTCAGGATATTCAGTCAGAAATGTTAAAATCCGAACCCGATCTTTATGCTTACAACGAAGCTATTTACAAAAAATCAGCATGCTCACAATATCCATGAATCAGGCTACAGTCCATTAATACATTTTCATTAGGGAACAGTGTTAACGTTTTCTCACGCAGCCCGTCCCTCATTATTTTATATACTGCTTGCAAATTCAGGAACTATTTCCTTTTACGGAACTTCTTTCTTCCCCTACCGATTCTAAAAATACGCTTGCATCTCTTCTATAGTCTTAAACAATTAACTAACGTATGTTATCGCAATGCGTGGCCGAATGGTTAGCGCACCTGCCTTTCAACCCAAGGGTTTTGAGTTCGATCCCAGCTGGAGGAGCTTTTTTTTTTTTTTTTTTTTTTTTTTTTGCATTTTTCTCCTTTTTCTCCTATTTTTCAACCCAAATGACATGCAAACACTTAAAAAGGTGGAAAGGCCTCTAATTGTTCGAGAACAATTAGTTTACTAGTTAGGTCTTTCCACCTTTCTGTGGAAAGACCTCTTGAAATGCTTATGTTTATTATTATTATTATTTTTCCGTTACGGACTTTTGAACCGAAAGACTTATCGAAAAACTTTATAGTTCATGATACTCGACAACAAAAGTTATTTCGAAAAACTACCCAACGAGTATGACCTATGACCCCTTTCGGAGTTCTTGCCCCTTTCGCAAGAATAGCCTGTTATCGCTACTCCTTCGAAACCATAAACCGTAGAGATACAGAACCTTCACCAATGTTTTCGACTACTCGAGAGGACTTTTCAATCTTTTCATTGCGAAATGATTTGTCGAGCCCTTTAATAAATTACTGCCCCTGAGAGTTTTTGATGTTTACGAATAATGACAAAATTCTCTAAACGATAAGTCGTAAAGACATGGGACCAACTGCATTAGATTTTGTGACCTCTGACCTTGAAATTTTTGTGAAGGTCAAAGGTCAAGGTCATTCAAAATTTGAGAAAATTAGCTTTTTTAATATCTCTTTTGTCTTTCAACATATACTGAATTTCTTTGCATCTATAATATGTCCTTCTAAAACTATTTCAAAGATTTCATTCTTGTCCCCCGAGCTTGACCCATTCAAAAGTTGTCACCCCTTTTGCAACAAAACCTTGTTATCGCTACTCCTCCGAAACCGTAAACCGTAGAGATTCCAAACCTTCATCAGTGTCTTCGACTCATTTAGTACTCTCTTCATTCTATCATTGCGAAAGCATTCTTTGGTCCCTTGTATGAGTTACTGCCCCTGAAAGTTTACGCTACTTACATTTAACGAACTTATTTTTAAAACGGTGTATCCTAGAGACATGGGACCAACTGCATCGGCATATTTGACCTTTGATTTTGAAATATGGGTCAAGGTCAAAGGTCAAGATCATTTAAAAACATAAGAAATCCCTTATATATGTGTAAAATATAGCAATTCACCAAATGACCTTGAACTTTGACCTTGACCTTTGACCTTGACATTGGGTCAAATGGAAAAGTTAGGACATGCATCCAGCTCCAGTATCAGGTAAAAACACAGAAAGTAAAGATTTCTTGTTTTTTTTTGTTTTTGTTTTTTTTTTTTTTGAATGACCTTGACCTTTGACCTTGACTCAAAAGTCACAATAAGGCTTAAGGATGTGGAAGTAGTTACAATTCTTAAGAGAGGCATGAAATAAATAATTCACCCCCCCCCCCCACACCCCCTTCTTAAAAAAAAAAAAAATCACATCAACAACAATGTAGAATATTACTCTAGAATTCAAACCAGACCTCGGATCGACACCAAATTTGGTGCAAATGTAGTATAGACCTCAGAGAAACTTTCTGGAGAGTTTTACGGTGAGTCTTATAAGTTTATAGAAGTCCTGAAGTTTCACGGCAAAAACTACAAGTTCTGTTGTGTTTGAAATTTAAGTGCAGGCGAACGAAGAAATGATCTAAACCTTTCATCGGCTATTTCTTCAGATGTCGTTAGTAGCATTTAATTCTCCTGATATGATACGACATTTTAATACCAAGCATTCTCTCTTTCTTTTACATTTGGAATTTATTTGATTTTTATTTAGAATTAATCAGTTTCCAGAAATAGCGATTTTCGGTATATTCAAAACAATTCTCGCTTTCATTGTCGTGTTTCCCTTCTAAAAATGCATCTTGGGAATTTAATTTGGGCTACACATATTTAATTAAACCCAAAGAAATGCTTATTTAAATGTTTCATATTTATTTCAGGATATTCAGTCAGAAATGTTAAAATCCGAACCCGATCTTTATGCTTACAACGAAGCTATTTACAAAAAATCAGCATGCTCACAATATCCATGAATCAGGCTACAGTCCATTAATACATTTTCATTAGGGAACAGTGTTAACGTTTTCTCACGCAGCCCGTCCCTCATTATTTTATATACTGCTTGCAAATTCAGGAACTATTTCCTTTTACGGAACTTCTTTCTTCCCCTACCGATTCTAAAAATACGCTTGCATCTCTTCTATAGTCTTAAACAATTAACTAACGTATGTTATCGCAATGCGTGGCCGAATGGTTAGCGCACCTGCCTTTCAACCCAAGGGTTTTGAGTTCGATCCCAGCTGGAGGAGCTTTTTTTTTTTTTTTTTTTTTTTTTTGCATTTTTCTCCTTTTTCTCCTATTTTTCAACCCAAATGACATGCAAACACTTAAAAAGGTGGAAAGGCCTCTAATTGTTCGAGAACAATTAGTTTACTAGTTATTATTATTTTTCTTCCGCTGATTTTTTGTTTCAAGGTTTATCGAAAAGATTTTTTGTTCATCGTAAAAGTCATAAAAAGTTATGAACAAATTTGACCCAACGCATATAACCTATGACCCCTTTCACAGTTATTGCCCCTTTCGCTAGAAACCTTGTTATCGCTACTCCTCCGAAACCTTAAACCGTAGAGGTAGGAAACCTTCACCAATGTCTTCAACTAACTGAGTACTCTCTCCAATCTATTCACTGAAAAAGTATTCGTCGACCCTATTACTGAGTTATTGCCCCTGAAAGTTTTTGAAGTTTACAAAAAATGAAAAATTTTCAAAACGATAAGCCGTAGAGACATGAAACTAACTGCATTAGAATCTTTGACCTTGGACCTTGAAATTTATGTCAAGGTCAAAGGTCAGGGTCATTCCAAATATGAGAAATAAAGCTCTTTTTATAGCTCTTTTGTCTTTCAACATATACAGTATATCTTAACATCTTTAATATGTACTTTTAAAACTATTTCAAAGATTTCAATCTTGTCCCCTAAGCTTAACCCTTTTAAAAGTTATTGCCCCTTGTGTGAAAAACCTTGTTATCGCTACTCCTCTGAAACCGTAAACCGCAGAGACAAGAAACCTTCACTGATCTATTCAGGGTCTTTAGACACAACTTCAAACTATTCAGTGCAAAAGTATCCGGTGACCCCTTATATGAGTTATCGCCCATTAACGTCTTTGCGCTTACTGTTAAACCTTCTAACTTTAAAACTAAAGGTTGTAGAAGCATGGGGTTAAGTGCAATGTGACCCTTGATTGTTGACCTTGAATATTTGTTCAAGGTCAAAGGTCAAGGTCATTCAAAATATTTAAAAATTTTCATTTTTTCTATCTTTCAAGCCATTTATGGATTCTTTTTGTATAAAAATTAACTCCAGAGAGTAAAAAAAAGAAATATATATGAAATTTAAAGAAGGTGGAAAGACCTCTAATTGTTCGAGAACAATTAGTCTACTAGTTGAGTTTAAGCCTTGTTCCATAAACAGGTGATTAATTGATAAGCATATGAAATATAATACTTTTATCATAGATAAATGTAATGTGAAATAGTTGCATTGAAATGTATATATTTATGGAGTAATATTGTATATGCATAATATTCATTATCAGAATTAATGTTTTTAATATATTTTTAATGCAGTCAAGGGAAATAACTTGTAAAGTACTTTAAACTTTAAGAAGATAGCAAGAGTTATCCTTCTTGTATTATACATATTCCCTTGCAAGTTTATTGTTGATTTTTTATGCTCAATATTGTTTATTCCTATTACAGGGCTTAAAACTATAACTACAACAATTATATTATCATTGTGTCCATCCATATCAACACTGAAGTATTTAATAATAAACGATGAACCCATAGGTGGTGTTATTCTTCACTAAAGGCCACTACTACATGTCGATAAAATTATTTACAAAAACAAAAACAAACTGTTCGTTTTGACTGACATCTAAAATCAAAATTCTTTGAAGATATTGTGTATGTGTTTGAGTTTGTAATTGTAAATAGTTCATACGCAGTGCATTTGTTTTATTTCTACCGATAGGTAAAGGATGAGATAAATAATTGATATGGTAACTTTAACGAAAAAATCATCCGAGTAACCGGTTACTCGATCGGAAAAGTAAGCGAGAAACCGGTTACTAAAAATCGTCGGATTTGACAAATCTAAAAAATAGTACAGTCTAGTGAGCAAAGTCATCAGCTTATCATAGACTTTACTTTTTTCAGTACATTTGGGAAAGCCAACTCCAGCCTATGTGCAAAACTGCACAGTCACCAATTCTGGATTAACATCTCTCCTCAAAAGTGCTGCCAAATCCCCTTTAACCCCAGTCATGTTTGAAGCACCATCACTGCCCAGTGCAACAAGTTTATCTAGAAATTTATTCTATAAATTGTAAAATATAATTTTCATATCAAGATATAACTTCTCAGGTTTGTAATGTACTTTTCAATATTAATAAAATCATAATCAGTTCATAAAGTATTATCTCTGCTAAACATAAAATTTGAATTCCATATTAAAAACTAATTACTAAAGATTAATAATCCAAACCTTTATTTATCCCATTTTCATGCAAGCTGTTGAGCACAAAAGTTTTCGGATCTTCTGCGCTGTGCTGTTTGGGGTTCCAATACATACAAACTTTTCTTTGATCTCTCCTTTGTGAGCCAGTCTGATGTACAACAATTCTTGTTCATCACTGCTGATCCATCCATCATAACGGCATAAAAATCTGAACTTTCTACAGATTTAACCGTTTTCTTTTTTTCTGATTCGGCTATTGCAATTGTAAAAACTATGGCTGCCTTATCGTTGAGGTAAGTCTCACCTAGGTCAATATCCTTAGCTTTGTCCATTTGACATAGCCAAGCATAGTCCCTCAATGGTCTGTTGTTTTTAAAGGTGCTTGGACACAGATTTGAAGTCAGTATTTTTTCAAATTTTTTGTATAATTTCATGACTTGTATGTTGCTATAGCATTTCATAATAAAATGTAATAAAAAGCTTATTTCATCTCGAAGTTATTAAAACTTCTATTTTCTGGACGCGTTGAATTGACACATCCTTGTGCTTTCACATATTTTAATTTCATTATTAATACTTAAGAAAAGTGGCAATTTTATTGCGTATTAATGAAAAATATTAAAACTATAACCCAGAAAATTCAGAGTAGAAATGTTCGAAAGCAAAATCCACTCACAGTATTGCAAGTCCGCGCTCAGTGGTGTGTGCCGAGTTTAACAATTGAACACACCCAGTGAATCGTATACATTAACAATAACAGAGCTCGTGCCCTGTTTACAAAAACAGTTTACGTTTCAAGGGTGTGTTCAATTTGTTAAACTCTGTACACATCATAGAGCACGGACTGCCAATACTGGTGAGATGGTTTTGCTTTCGAACATTTCTACTCTGGATTATAGATGTAATATTTTTCATTTATGCATAACAAAATCGCTTCTTTTCTTAAATATTAAGGATAAAGTTAAAATTTGTGAAAGTGCAAAGATGTGTTAATCAAACGCGTCCCGGAATTCGTAGTTCCAATAATTTTCAGATAAAATAAGTTTTTAATTATATTTTCGTGTGAAATGTTATTGCAATATATAAGTCGTGATATTATACAGAAAATTTGAAAAAATATTAAGTTCAAATCTGTCTAAGCACCTTTAACGACTGCGTGGATGTTTCTAATTAAGGTTTGTAACCTACTAATGTCGGCTTTCTGCAAGGAAAGAAGAGTCCTCCCTGCTTCCGTTCCGTTTTTCTCTTCAACAATGACCATGACTATTGTAGTCTGATGCTCTCATATGAAAGTTACTCTTTTCATGATCTGTTACTGCTGATAATCCCAGTTTTACAGCCCGTAATGAATGCTTTCGTACTATTCTTACTTCGTGACGGTTTTTCATTGGCAATAAAGCACTTGCAAGTCATGCTCGGTTCACATGGTTCATCCTGATCCACCAGATTCTCATTCACCTGTAACCACGACCGTCCCTCCCTCCTTTTCTCATCGAACGTCCGGTCTTTTCGGTGTTTCTCGTATTCCTTCAGGGGCTTCCTTTTTTTCTACATTGTTTTGTTTCTTTTTCTTCCCTGGTACTGTCCCATCGAAATAATTTAGACCCATCGTGGCGGAAGTATGTTTTGAAGCAATCACGATCAACAAAACGTTTTTAATAATGTGTTTTGGTATTAGAGCGTCTATACGATCGACTAGAAAATATAAAATTTAAAATCTCAAAACAAACCTCGGACAAACGGAACGATTTTACCAGTTTGCTTTGTCCGACGGACCGGTGCTTTTGGGATAGACTGATAGTAAGCTGATCTCTGATTGGCCAGCGAAGTGTTCATAAACAGAGAGGCGCTGCGAAGGTACAGTCTGACAGTTTCCTTGTTCTAAATCCAGCAGTATGTCTCAACAGCAATTACTGCACGACCCAGCGAAGGTGCAGAAGGTGATTAGTTATTAAATTATAAAGGTGTATATATTGGACTCCGCACCTTCTCCAGTACCGACCATTTCCCCTGTATTGTAGGAGGTTAATCCGCCCCTTCCTTGTTATTGTTTACATTATTACTGTACATTCGCATCTTTTCGGATATACATGTATGCACTTTTCCCCAATTTATTGAATACTAATCCTTTACCAGAAACCATTTGAAGAATATTTTCCTACAACTTAAGTCTATTTAGAGAGTTATTTTATTTATTCTACACTTTATTCCAGACGAATGTATTATCCCTCTGATCTACTGCGCCAGCTGCTGACTAGGAAGTTACCTGTTCGTTTCAAATACTTGTCAATTGGTTACAATAAGTTTGTGTGTATTTAAAAACAGACTGTTGTCTTGTTAACTTATAAAAAAAAGGTACACAGCTTACATAATATTTATAAGGAAATGCTGTAGACTACAGAAAAAGTAACTATTATAATACAAATATTTAATCTCGGCATTTTTCGTTACATTGGTGTCGGAAGTGGGACCCAAATGTATCTGTACCTTGTTGTTGACAGGACAGAGTCCTCAAGAAAAAAACAAGCCAAAATTATTGAAAAGTTCAATATTTATTTTTTAAAAATAAAAATGGATGAATCAAAGGAATTGTTCTTTGAACCAAGTGATGATAATCATTCTACCATGAACGAAGATGACTCATAGCATCTCTGCAGGTGCTGGAGAAGGTGTTCAATTACCAGATGACCCTACCAAAAATATTACAAAAGCTTTAGTAAATGAATTTAAAGAAATGCAATGTGAATTGACCAAGCAATTCAGAAACGTGTGTAGAAACCAATAGAAATGTGTTTAAGGTGCAACTATAAATTACCATGAAAAATGAATTTGACGAACAAATCACAAATATGAAACAACAGTTGGGAGAAATCCAACACAATGTTGAATCAGAAAATTGAAATCCCAGTTTTGTCCTTTCAGTCCCCAAGTACCATCAAATAAAATACTTCAAATCCCTGTCCCATTTCCTACCCAGAAATTTCCACTGAACCACCCTTACCACATCATCATTGCCAAGTTGGGGGATTTCAACAAACCAAACCACATTGTTTTGATGGGTCTGAGGACCTAGAGGAATATTTAGCACAAATTGAGATTTTGTTAGAGCTTAATAGATGGAATTATCAAAGTCTCAAAGCAGAGGCCCAAACCATTAGACTGGAAATACACCGCTTAGCAGACGGAAAACGAGGTCCAGTTAGATTTGTTAATAAAACCCAAACCAGACCAATGACTGTAACTCATTACAATTGATAAGAAATGGTTTTACAGAGGTTAAAAATGAAACCACGGAGATCAGAAAATTAGTGAACGCAAACTCACAACCCCAATAGAGAAATCCTCCGAAAAACCAAAATGAACCAGGACAAGTTCAATCTAGATGGAAACAAAATGACCATTACTTTAACAACAACAATCAAAACCAAAGACCTGCCATGAAAAATCAACAGGCCCAGGGAAACCAAATGAGGTCGCATCGGAGGGCCACAGATCGACTCCTAAAAAATGGCTCTCAACAATGTTATTAAATAAAACCATGTCTGGGGATGAGGGATTGTTCATTGCTGCCAAAGTTCAAGATACCTCTATGTCATTATTGGTGGACACTGGAGCCAGTGTCACCATTTTAAGTAAAAAATCCATGTATCCCTCCAAACACAGAAAAATTACCCCAGTTAATACGAAATTGGTTACTGCAACTTGAACCACTTCCTCTTTTATTGGTCAGACTTGTGTTGAAGTACAAATTGACCAGCACTTTTCCATGACGTCCTTGTTGCTGACATAAATAATGGTGTCTTCCTTAGTATAGATTTTATAAACGCCAACACATGTGATGTACTCTTAAGTAAAAGTTGCCTTGATCTGCAAGGTAACAAATTACCCTGTTATAGATATTCAAACGAAGTACCTACCTGTTGCAGAATTACTGTGACAGAAAATGTTGTTGTTCCCCCTGGGACTGTAATGATAGTTCCAGGTTTAGTTAGTTTGTTTGTTTATTGTTCAACGTCCCTCTTTTCATTCACATGGAGACGCCAACACTTGCCGGTGGAGAGCTGCAAATTTTTGACCTATACTCGGCACTCAGGGCCATTGAGCAGTGAGGGATCTTTTGCGTGCCAGCATCTACTGCGACACGGGACCTCCGGTTATACGGTCTCATCCGAAGGACCGGTCTCCACGTCCAGCAGTGGGATTCGAACCTGCGACGTAAGGATCAACTCCTTACTCGTAACTCTAAAGCAAACGCTCAAACCACTGCGCCACATGGGCGATCTACCGGTCATGTCAACAAATGTGCTGCCGTATTGGAGCTCACCAGTACTTTTGTAGAAAA
Organism: Saccostrea echinata; assembly: GCF_033153115.1. Classification (NCBI taxonomy): domain Eukaryota; kingdom Metazoa; phylum Mollusca; class Bivalvia; order Ostreida; family Ostreidae; genus Saccostrea; species Saccostrea echinata. The sequence continues at coordinate 7,929,814 of NW_026889772.1, forward strand.
ACAAGGTCTTATGATTGCTAGGTCTTTAGTACTTCCTAGTTAAGGTATTGTACCACTAAGAATACTGAACTTGCAAGATGAACCATGCAAAATTACAAAAATACCATCGCAGCCACTTGTGAGCCAGTATATAATAGTAACATACAAGAAAACAAGAAAAACCAACTACTGAAAGTTTCCACAATCTGTGTAAATGTACGTCCACGATAGAAACAAAAACATGAGTTACCTTCCCATTTAAAAGATTTGTACACCAGAAGTACTGTAAAATTACATGACAATGAGTGTGCAGACTTGAGAAATCTTTTAATAGAATACCAAGATATATATTCTCCAAACCTGACAAAGATATAGGTCACACTAACATCATACTACATACCATTGATACTTCGAAATGTCCATCCCATACAACAAAGACCCCTTCGAGTGCCCTTAATTGTCAAAAAAAGCTGAAATAAAGAGCATTGCTGATCTAGGTGTCATTGAACCATCCACTAGCCCATGGTCTTCAATTATTGTACTTTTAAAAAGAAAGATAACTCCCTTAGATTTTGCGTTGACTTCCGTCGACTCAATGACGTTACTAACAAGATCTTCACCCCTAAAAAGATCCTCACCCCTTACCCAGAATAGATGATACCTTAGATTCCCTTTCTGGTGCGGAGTTCAACAGTACCCTTGATTTTAAGTCAGATTACTGGCAAGTTGGTATTTCTGAGGCAGACCTCCCATAAACAGCATTTTCCTTCCCAGGCGGAGGACTGTGGCAGTTTACCATCATGGCCTTTGGCCTCTGCAATGCGCCAGTCACCTTTGCAAGACTCATGAAGAAAGTTCTCAATGGACTCTCCTGAAAGGTGTGCCTAGTGTATCTAGATGATATTATTGTATTTTCCAAAGATTTTTAAGGACAATTAGAAAACTTGAGAAAAGTTTTTGAACGACTTAAATTTGCTAATCTAAAATTAAGTCCCAAAGAATGTTGTTTATTTCAAAGCTACGTGTCTTTCCTTGGTCATAGTTTGTAGTTTGTGAAAAGTGCTGCGATCTTTTTTAGTTTCTATTTCATTGTTTAAATCATATTTATAGTGAACGTATACTGAATTTTTTTGCTGATCAGCTTCATTAAATATAGAAATAATTTATTCAGTTTCAAGATTTCAATAGGATCGCAGCACTTTTCAAATAGCTTAATACTTGAAGGGTTTATGAATAAAAACTTGTCATGATCTATTGAGGGTATGCCCTTGCACTAGATCCATTTATTAAGACCCTTAGATTATTCCCCAACGTACCTGCATACAAATATACGACAGTATCCGTTAATTAGGGGATGTACCGTAAATATATGAACAAAATCATAGAAAAGACATTGCATCTAAATTAATGGCCTCTTAAACATCTGCAAATAATATTTTATTTAATTATAAAATTCATTTCTTTGTTGTGAAAATATTACTTGATCGGCCTCTCACTGCAAACAATCTGCGTCAAGTTTTACGGAATGATGTCATGTCGACAAGTGCAGTGCGATCAATGACTTGTTTAAACCTTGCTATGTGGGATTCAACTTACGACAAAAACGCATGTTATAGTAAGTTTTGATGTAGTTTAATTATCCCCTACAGTTTAAAATTGCAAACCACTTCATTTTGTGGTATTTTTAAGGATTGTTAGTTTCATGTTGTCATAGTTAATATTTCCCGTAAAAATTAGACCCCGCCTCTTTTTTGAAGCCTTAACTGTGCTGCGTATGCCTCAAACTGAGCCACAAAATCTGTGACAGCCACTTCTGTTTCCATGCCAGTCACTTCCACTTCAAGTACCTTAACAGTCAAGAAGGCTGTGTACCATCCAACACTAGCAACTCCAGCATCACCATCATCATCATCTTCTTCCGTCCTCCAGTTCATTTAGCTCTGTCCATTCCTCTTTAAATGAACAGGCTCTATCCATATTTGCAGCTAATTCACAATTTGAATCCGTTCCTCCAAAAGAAAATTTACCAGAACTTTCCACTTACACCATTCAAGCACCTAATGTCTCAGTTCCAGATTATAATACCACTCCTATACAACAGATTAGATTAAAAGGATTAGCGATTGCCCAACAACAGCGCATCTATCTCAACGTTGGAGGCACAAAATTCGAAACTAGTGTGCCCACTCTCCAGGCAGATCCAAGATCACTTCTATCCCATATAGTCATGCCATCCTCACGTATGAAACCGTATTCCATCGATAACATTTATTCCTACTTCAGGGACCCAAAATTATTTCATTACATTCTTAGTTATTTGAGGAATGTTGCAGAGCTTCCATTGAATGTACATGTAATTACAAAGGACCTCGTCCTCATTCACTCACTACAGAAGAATACAGAACTCTTCCTTCAACACCATGAGGTTCTGATGAAAAGAAAAACATTTGAGATCCTAGGAAATCAGTAACATTTCTACATCAACTTTTATGTGTCTGTGATATTGACTTGTGATACTATGCTGTGATATTGACCTGTGATATTATGTTGTGATATTGAAGTGTGTATCAAGTGAAATGCCATTTTTATAGTGATGTGATATATACCTTACCTTTGTTTTGTTTTACCTGAGGATCCTATATTTCTATACCAATTCCTTGTATTTATTGTTGAACGCAGAATTATTGTTATTGTTGTTTTATACGTGTTTATTATTGTTGGATGCTGGATTACCCATATTCTTCATCATTTATTTTCCAGTATAACTGGATGAGTATGAACATGGATGTTGCATACCTTTGTTATATTGTTTGAATATTTTCCTTTGTGATATATTGCCATACCTTCCATTGTGCCAGTTGAAGATACTGATACTCCATAACCATGTGATACATGTAGTATTGCCATGCCTGGGCTATCATGCATTTGTTTTCATGTCCCGGTAATCGAAGATTCGGGGGCATATAGTTATAGTTTTTGCCCTGTCCGTCCGTCCGTCCGTCTGTCTGTCTGTCTGTCCGCAAAAACTTTAACCTTGCCCATTACTTTTGATTGGTTTGAGCTATGGCTTTCATATTTCACATATGTATTCCTTGTGACAGGACCTTCCTTGGGTACCATAAAATTTGACCTTGACCTTGGAGTTTGACCCACTTTTGCAAAAATGTTTCAGACTTTAACCTTGGCCGTAACTTTTGAATAGTTGGTGCTAGGGCTTTCAAACTTCACATGTGTATACTTTGTGACAAGGCCTTTCTTAGGATACCAACAACTTTGACCTTGACAGTGGAGTTTGACCTACTTTTGAAAAAAAGTTAACCTTGGCCATAACTTTTGAACAGTTTGTGTTAGGGCTTTTATACTTCACATGTGTAATCCTTGTGACAAGACCTTCCTCTGGATACCACAAAAATTTGACAGTTTGACCTTGACCTTGGAGTTTGACCTACTTTTTAAAAACATTAACCTTGGCCATAACTTTTGAACGGTTGGTGCTAGGGCTTTCATACTTCACATATGTAATTGTTGTGACAAGACCTTCATTTGGATACCAACAACTTTGACCTTGGAGTTTGACTTACTTTTGGAAAACTTTAACCTTGGCCATTACTTTTGAATAATTGGTGCTTGGGCTTTTCATACCTTACGTATGTAATCCTTGTAACAAGACCTTACTTTGGATACCAACAACTTTGACCCTTTGACCTCGGCATTTGACCTACTTTTGAAAAACTTACCTTGGCCATAACTTCTGAACGGTTGGTGTTAGGGCTTTCATATTTCACATGTGTATTTCTTGTTAGAAGACCTTTCCTTGGGCACCATTAATTTTGACCATTTGAACTTGACCTTGATATTTGATTTATTTTAATTTTGAAAAACTTAAACCTTTTCCATATCTATTCAATGGTTGCTGTTACGGTTTTCATATTTCACAGGTATATTCCTCGAGACAAGACCTTACTTTGGGTACCAACATATTTGATTTGCATTTGAGAAAGTTTAACCTTTGATAATTGCCATACGGGGGCATCAGTGTTTCACAAACACATCTTGTTGTATTCCAAATTCAAGTTGTTTTACCCACCAAAACATAAAGTTTATTTCCTCCTGTCACCATCTTGTTCTTCTTTCATTTGAGTACAAATGTTCTGAAAGAAGGGGATAATGTTATGAAATATATATGTTGACCTGTACCTTATACCAGAGAAATTTCGGTTTATACCTAACCTAAATCGTCGCCCGCGTGGCGCAGTGGTTAGAGCGTCTGCTCAAGAGTCGCGAAGTAAGGAGTTGAACCTTACGTCGCAGGTTCGAATCCCACTGTGGGACGTGGAGACCGGTCCTTCGGATGAGACCGTATAAACCGAGGTCCCGTGTCGCAGTAGGTGCTGGCACGAAAAAGATTCCTCACTGCCGAGTATAGGACAAAATTTGCAGCTCTCCACCGGCAAGTGGTGGCGTCTCCATATGAGTGAAAAATTTTCGAGAGAGACGTTAAAACAACATACAAACAAACCTAACCTAACCTAGATCCATTTTACCATATTAGCATTTGATAATCGTTACAACATGTAAAAACTTTCGTGATATCTAGCTATTTTTATCCATTTAGAATATCATTTACAGAAAGATGTTTGTTTACATTCAATGTGGAGGTTGTCTCCACCGTTTGCAACAAGTCATCTTAATAAAAACACATGACAGCATATAACAAGCTAATTCAGAGAATTTGTGTCCCCCCGCTTAGGGAAAAAAGATGCGCAGTTCGGGGGGGGGGGGGTCACACTGCCCCCCCCCCCCCCCTGTATTTGTTTAATTATTAAATGTATACATGTATATTGTAGCAAACTTAAAAAAAACAATATGAATATAAAGATTTGATTGCTTATTCTTTAATATGTGTATAGAAGACTTTTTTAATATACTATACACAGAATAATTATCACACTGTAATAGTGATTTTATGAGTTTGTACACGCCAGACATCTTAACTTTTTCATTTCACATGTTGAATAGTATCATTTAGTAAATCAAACAAAAAAACACCTTAAAAAAAGAGAATCGCTCGGGGATTAAACCCGGGCCTCTCGCTTGCTAAGCGAGCAAGATACCACTAGACCACGGAGGCACTTGATTTTACAGCAAATTAAATGCAAACATTAAGTCACATATAATGTTTATATTCACGTTTGATATTGTCAAAATTTTACACAATAAATGTTGTCTAATTTAGCCTTTACTAAACAGTTCTAATAGATGTAATTAGAATATAAAGTCCGCCTGTATTATACGTAATACCACTCGTCATGCCCCTGTGCTAAAATAGTGACAAGCGACTTTTAAATACAATAAATAAAACTTTGAAAGGGGCAAGAGAGGCCATAGGGAGTTATGGTATAAAATTTCGTTGCAAAAGCTCAAAAGCTTCTTGAGATATCGCCCGGAAACGAAAGTGTTACACACAGACGGAATTTATTTACGACCTTGAACTTTGACCTTTTGACCTCAAAATCAATAGGGGTCTTCCTTAGGCCACAGGGAGTTATGTAAATTTTCATTGCAAAAGCTCAAAGAATTCGCGAGATATCGCACAGAAACAACAGTGTTAAAACAGACAGAATTTATGACCTCGACCTTTTGACCTAAAATAAATAGGGTTCTTCTTTAGGCCATAGGGAGTTGCTATGCAAAATTTCATTGCAAAAGCTCAAAGGGTTCTCGAGATATCTTGCGGAAAAGAAAAGTGTTACAGACGGACGGACAGACAGACCCAAATTAATATCCCCCACTTTCAGTGAAAGCGGGGGACAGATATGTTTACCTTCGCTTCTAATTGGATTTTCGGTGTTATTTTGCCTTTTAATTTGTGAAAGGAACTACATATATGCGTGTGTCCTTTTTCCTCCATACTTCGGGTTGAGTCTACCGCATGCTACCTCTTTAGTAAGACGACCTCCGATTGGCCAGCGTAGTGTTTATAAACAGAGAGGCGTTGCAAAGGTAAAGTCTGACAGTTTTCTTGTTCTAAATCCAGCAGTATGTCACAACAGCAATTACTGCACGACCCAGCGAAGGTGCTGCAGAAGGTGATTATTTATTAAATTATAAAGCTTGTATTGTAGGAGGTCGATCCGCTCCTTCTTTGTTATTGTTTACATTAGTCACGGTACATCCGCACCTTCTCGGATAAATGCACCTTCCCCCAATTTATTGAATACGAGGTGCATACGCTTGCACCTTTACCAGAAACCAGTTGAAGAATATTTTCCTATAACCTACATCTATTTTGAGTGTTTTTATATTTGTTCTACGTCGCCCGCGTGGCGCAGTGGTTAGAGCGTCTGCTCTAGAGTCACGAAGTAAGGAGTTGATCCTTACGTGCAGGTTCGAATCCCACTGTGGGACGTAAAGACCGGTCCTTCGGATGAGACAGTATAAACCGAGGTCCCGTGTCGCAGTAGATGCTGGCACGAAAAAGATCCCTCACTGCTCAATGGCCGTAAGTGCCGAGTATAGGACAAAATTTGCAGCTCTCCACCGGCAAGTGGTGGCATCTCCACATGAGTTAAAAAATTCTCGAGAGGGACGTTAAACAATATAGGTTGACTTCGAGTGAAAACTCTAGTTGGTATAGGAAGTGCTAGATCGCATGCGCAAACTATCGAAGAAGTCGAACACAGAATAGTCTCGTTAGATAGAGGAAATATGGCTGACTTGCTGTTTTTCATAGAAATGATTACAGATGAAGAGGAGTTAATGGCGATTTAACAGAAAAAATTATCTTGTAATTGTTAATATTTGGACAACATCAAGAGAAGGTCAACCCCCCAAAGTTCGCACGTATGAAGAGGTTTTAAGTGAGATAAAACTGTATAGAAATGTTGGCGATTTCAAGATTCATTACAGAATCGATTTAGAAATGTTTGATTTCATGTTGCGAGAACTTCATAGAAGTGTAGAGCGCCATAACCGAGGGGGGTCAGCACCTGTCCAGTGAGACCGAGAAACAGCTGCTTGTTTTTCTTAACTTCATAGGAAATCAACAGTCTATTAGAGAGTGTGGACATTTTTTTGGACTTTCTAAATCCACCGTCCATGAAATTATAAACCGTGTCATGGACGTAGTTTTGGATCTGCAAACGAGAGTATTACACTCATGTTTTTGGATTTTTTAATTATGAACTGGGTCATAAAATAGCAAATATTTCTGAAAATTGTTTGTTAAAACATATAGTCAAGACATATCAATACATACGTTTGTTTATATATATATATATATATATATATATATATATATATATATATATATATATATATATATTTAAAACATTGCTGTGACGTCATGCCTTTGTTCTTGCAGTCTAAAAATTTACCTGTAGCTGTCCGATAATAACATTTAGCAGTCCAATAATATATTATCGGACGGCAGTGATAACAAAATCGGACAGTAGTTAAAAAACAACAACTAGAGTAAAATCAAGGTTTAATTTGTCCAGAAACCAAAAAAAAGGTTAGGGAAAAAAATTCAGGGAAAGCGAACGCGAGGAAATTAAGTTGTTAAAAGTTGCAAATCCAAGAAGAAACTAGAGTTTTAACCTTCCTCAAAAGTAACACTTTCCATTCGTTTTTTTTGCAAAGCATTTTCAATACCGCACTGTGAATAAGCCAATTCAAATCCATATCTGATAAAGAACCAGTCTGCGAATCTCTTCATTTCACGAAGTTTGTTCGCCAATGACCGCACTTTTAAAACCCAAGATTTTCATTATATCATCCAATCAAAATTTTAGATAAAAATCCGCATTTTTACTTTAAATGCATGTGAAGATATCATCCAACACTGTATCTGGATCAATGTCAAACGCACTAAATAAAAAAAAATATTCCGAATCATAAAAAAAAAAATCCTTCATCACCTGACCACTGTCATTAGTTCCTGCTAAGCCAAACGACTGCCATTGAATGAATGAAACAAAAGAGTTCACTTACTGATTTTACTGTCTAAAGAAAAAAAAACTTTCTCTTTTCTTTTGTCTACTTATTAGATGGTTTCAGGTAGAAAACTATTGATGCCTGAACTCCTATTGTGTAATTATCGGACTCCTCTAGGTAACTTTTGGACATTTAAATAGCAATGTTTTAAGTAAGGTATATGCCTCATACAATTCTATATGTAAAATTATCAGACTGTTTTCGGCCCTAACGGGCCTCAAACAGTCTGATAATTTTACATATAGAACAGTATTCGGCATATATCCATTACATATATATATATATATATATATATATATATATATATATATATATATATATATATATATATATATATATATATACAATGCTGCATGTGCAAATGCATCATTAAAACAAGAAATCTTTAAATATTTAAGAAAAAATGTAATCAGAAATCTATGGCCTACTATTACGTTGGTCAAACTTTAATCTTTCACATTTCATTTACGGTAGATCATTCAGTGGCCATCTGCTCAGAAACGGCAGCAAACTGCAAGAGAGGTAGAAGACAAATACGGCATTTCAGATGTGATAGGGTTCATGGATGGCACTCATATCAGACTTGCAAGTGCACCTGACGGTGACAGAGACTATTATAACAGAAGAGGTTTTCCATCAATGCAGTTACAGGTACTTCCAAAATTATTGTATAAAAGTAGTGTAAAGAGGATCCATGTATTCCATTTTACCTTTTAATTTCAAGATGTGTTGAAAATGAAAATTAAACATTTTAAAATCATTAGGTCACTTCCAGTTTTAATTTAAAAACTTCTCTGAGAAGAATATGTTACCATGTTTACTAGAACTTGTCACGTATCTTTATGCCTTTTTAAAATAATATATCCTCAATTTTGCAGGTTGTGACCGACAGCAACATGCTAATCATAAGTGCATACACAGGGTGGCCTGGATGCACCCATGATGCAAGGGTTCTGCGTAATTTAACACTGTATCAGAAAGCGGAAGAGGGCCAAGCCATAATTAACAGTCATCACATTTTGGCTGACAATGCCTATCCTTTGCGCAATTGGCTAATTTCACCATTCAAAAATTATGGACACCTTACACCACAACAGCAGAGATACAACACCAAACTGTCTAGTGCAAGACAATCAGTAGAAAGGTGCTTTGCCCACCTTAATGGAAGGTTTCGTCGTTTGAAGGAGGTGACATTTCACAACCCAAGGCATATAGCAAAATTAATTATGGCTGGGTGTATTTTGCACAATTTGTGTGTGATCCACACTGATGACATTGAAGAGTTCATGGACAATAATGCAATCCTAGAAGATGCAGAGAATGAATGTGAGAACATCTACCAACATGGAGTTCATGGTGTGGCGAGGAGACTAAGACTTCTTCAACAAATTTAAAATATGTGTGACCGTGAAAACGGAACACTTTATAAAATGGATGTGTAATCAGGGATGTGTATACTTTTGCAAGTTGCCTATCTTGTTATAATGAAGGATCCCGGTGTAATCAACTATTCTTCACCCTGTTTTCATCAATTTGACTTGCTGATATTGATCCTAAAATTTGTAATAATATGAATGCATTTAATAAATATTATGACAGTGTACTGAAGAGCAGAAAGAGTTCAAAATGATTATTAATAAGTTCATACATATAAGCAATAAGCATATTGGTTAAAATTTTCAATATGACACAAAGGCGGATGCTTCTTACTTGTGTCAAAGAACAAGATTAAGGATTTTTTCTTAATTCTTCCCTAAATATGGTGTGTTAGGCCAAGTTTTACAAAATAACTTAAGACTAAGAACAACATGTAATACTGCTAATAAATTTCTAATTTACATTTATTTGAAAATGGTGCAATCCTTTAAAAAAAGAATTTAGATTATTTTATGCAATCAATTTTTATTAGAATCATTCATTTTGCAAGATTTTAAAGTCTACTTTAACTTTTTGGTTTTCTTGAGTTCTTTTGTAAATAAGCCAATAAACTATGAAATCTGCAAAGTGTAGAATGTTTTAAAATGTGTAAACCCTGTTTAAGTGTATAATTTAGTCCCATAATATAACCGTTTTGCTCTATGTTATGTGCTGTACTTCGACTTACTCGCAAAAAACATCCATCCTTAATTGCGCAGCGACAGTAATCTTTAGGAATTGAAAAAGTAATTTTACCATGCTTTCATTGAAAGTTTAATTACACTGGTCTTCAACTACATATTCGAGAATTGTATGCCGAGTACATCATCAGATAAAATATATTATTTATGATGACCTTATATGATAATCAAAGCTTTAATAACCAAGAATGTTGGTAAGAACGAACAACACAATTACGATATATATTTCTAAATATTCCTCTTAAAAATCCTTGTACAATATTCTGCATCTGTAAATAAGCTTTTTTTTTATCCTAATAACTACACAGATATATTTCTGAAAACATTTCTTTGGACTATAGACAGGTTAGCAGTCATCTTCCTTATCATTCTATTCAAGCTTTTGAAAGTTAGGTTGAAAAGGAAAACAAATCGTTGAAGTAATTTTCATTTTATTCATGAAACTCTCCCTGAGCAATTTAAAAAATAAAAACAAGATTCCCCAATATAACAATAATACTGGAACTGACTTGACATATGACGCATGCACATTTATGTACATGTACTTGATAATGTGACATAACGGTATCACAATGGAAGTATTTGCATTGGAGATAACAAAAACAACCGTAAAAAAAAATATTATACAAACTTTATAACAAAAAAATTTTAACAACAAAAACAAAAAAGGGCACATGGGTTTCATTGCTCACTTACACCATGTTGCTATGATACATGTGCGGGTCACAATATAAGACGACAGATTTACAAATAGCTCTTGCATGAAAAGTTTAACAACTTTATTCTTATTGTATTTATGATATCTGAAAGTTTTTTTTTTATTTGATGCTGTACCTAACTTTGACCCCCTTTCAAATGTCAGAACCCAAATACTTAAAAAAAAAAAATAAAGCTTGCCTGCATAAACAAAAGGAATGTTTTTCAGCATTTCTTGCCCACAAGCTTAAAAAGATTAACTGAACTCATCCTTTTTGCCAATATTAAACAGGTTATTTAGTACTGCTCTTCGGTGCAGCACTATAGAAAAAAATTAAAAATCAAAAAAAGTCTGACTATCAGCAACTGGGATCTAACTGTTCTTGATCACTTTTTAGACATTATTTCAAGAAATTTATCAAATTTCTGCATTTTGTCGTTATGCATTTTTTCCATCTGGCTTAGGAATTGAGAATGTTGTTCTTCCAGAAGCTCACGAACATCCTGTTTACATGTCTTCATTTTTTTCTTCTTTTTCTTCATGCTTATCATTTCCTCATCTACATCATCATGTTGAACTTCATCTATTTTTTTTATCCGAATCAATACATGTAGTATGTTTGGGTTTTGTGCTTGCTTCTGTGCCCAAGAATTGGTCGAATTCTTCTTTGTGGCTGAAATGTTTGGCTTCCGTGCCAGTTGGAGCATCTATTACTTCTTTCCATTTTTTTTAGGGCATTGTATTTGTACATGCACTGATTCTGAGTTACTCTGCAGTTCAGCATATCAAACAGTTTTTCAGAGATTGCTTTTTAACCATACACAGAGACGTAAGTGTAGTCATGGGCATCGGTCTTACAATAAACCTTTAATACACGATGTCTCTTTTGATTCATTACTACCTTACGTAAATCAACAGTTAGGTCTACATCATATTCGCACCAAACTTTACTCTGTCCCTTTGAAACTTTTAAATAGTCTTCTTGAAAAGGTCAAGGAAAGTCCATTTTTTGATTCCTCGACACCAGAATATAGGCTCGGATCTGTAGTTATGGATATTGCCAATCATAGGCTTTTTAAACCCCCGCGTTTTACTGAAGAAAATGCAGCTAAAACAATCCGTGTTTTTCCTTAAACTTCAATATGCCAACAAAGGAATTGACGCGGTTAATATAAGTAATATTCTTAATCACAAAAGGGTCCAGTCTTGTATTCCACCATATTTCAAGTTAAAGACTACACCTTGTATTTCCTACAAATATACATCGACTATTGCTTCCAAACTTTTTAATTACAAGAAAACTTTACAGGGCCTGGATATCGAATATCTGAAACATAATCCTCCATCGTGTTCATGTTCTTCTTCGCCCTATAACTATAGTCCTGCTGGACACGTTATTACTGGTGACGTAAATATAGTTAATAATGAGGACCTTAGATCACTAATTTTAAAAGGTCCTAAATTTAGGGAACCCAGATCCTTCAACTGGCGTAAGAATTTCATAAATATCATGGATTCTGTAGAGGACTACGCCAGGCGATGGGCCAGACATGAAAAAGAAGACCTTGACACTTTGTCAGAATGGATTAAATGTATCAGATGTATGTTAAAATCGCGCATTAAAAAATTGAGAGGCAATATGAAAACCATCTATCCTTCTGTATTCAATAATCCAGAAGTGAAAAAAGAATTAGATAGATTACATGATCAGTACGTACTGGTCCCTGCTGACAAAGCAGGTAACAACATTGTCTTTGTTTGTAGGGCTCATTATATTAAATGTATTTTAGAGGAACTTGGATTTAATTCTACAAGTGGTAATCCAACTTATACTCATAGTTCCCTTTCTAAGGAAGAAATTCTTCAAAATCTTATGTCAGTTTTGAATATTTTTAATATTCCAAACAACCAAGATGAATTCGAATTACCATATTTATATTGGATTCCGAAACTTCATAAAAATCCTTACAAACAAAGATACATAGCGGGTTCCAGTAAATGTTCAACCAAGCCTCTGTCTTTACTCCTCACTAAGATATTAACAGTGGTGAAGGAGAAACTTCAAGAGTACTGTGCAACAATATATTCGAGAGGTGGTGTAAATCAGATGTGGATACTTAAAAATTCCAAGGAACTTTTGGAAAATTTGAAATCACAAGATTTTACCAAAATCAACAGCTTAAAAACTTACGACTTTTCAACTTTATACACAACTATTCCCCACGATAAATTAAAGTCCAGGCTTTTTGATATCATTGACAGCTGATTTTTCAATAAAAATGGAACTCGTAAATATACTTACCTTGTCATTGGTCATTTGCAAAATTATTTTGTTAAAAAACATTCTGATTGCACACACAAGTACTCTGAAGTTGACATTAAAAAGATGCTTGAGTTTCTGATTGACAATATCTATGTGGTTTTTGGAGACCAGGTCTTCCAACAATCTATTGGAATTCCTATGGGTACCAATTGCGCCCCGTTATTAGCAGACCTTTTTTTGTATTCATATGAAGCAGAATTTGTCCAAAATCTTGTACGTGAAAAGAAGAAAACACTTGCTGTGGCGTTCAACTCGACATTTAGATATATCGACGACGTATTGTCAATCAACAATGGCTATTTTCATTCTTATGTCGATACGATATATCCTGGTGAACTTGAGATAAAAGATACTACAGAGTCTGACACATCTGTTTCATATTTGGATATTTTACTTGAAAAAGACGTTAATGGTAATCTAACAACCAAGCTTTATGATAAACGTGATGACTTTAACTTTTCAATCGTCAACTTCCCTTACTTATGCAGCAATATACCTTCATCACCTGCACACGGGGTATATATCTCTCAGTTGATTCGATACGCAAGAGCATGCTCTACGTATGTACAATTTCTAAAACGAGGTAAATTATTGAAAAATAAGTTGATGAAACAAGAATATCAGCTGTCTCGTTTAAAGTCATCATTTCGTAAGGTCTTTGGTCGATACAATGACCTTGTCAGCAAATACAATTTATCATTGAGTCAAATGCTGACTGACGTTTTTCATACTAATTGTTAGGCCATTATTTACACACTGAATTGTCGACGGATTTTTCCGTTATTTCCCGATCATGACAAGGAGCACACGGCGGGTGTGACCGGTCGGCAGGGGATGCTCACTCCTCCATGGCACCTGATCCCACCTCTGATGTTTGAAGGTCGGTGTTTGCTCTGCTCCTATTTTGTATTGTATAATGGACTTCTGAGCTTGAATACTGTTCGTTATCTCCATATATTTCATTCCATAACTCCCCGTGATTTCGGTTTCTTTTAAACAAATCATCCATTTGATGTCTGGTATCAATCAAAAATTTCTCTTCTCTTTCTTTCCATACTTTAAAAGAGTCATCAGTAGTGATTGGTGGTTCTTTCACATTGGTTGCACTGGTTGATGATTTATTTGTGGCGGTCGCCTTTGTTGATGATATATTTATGGTGGCCACACTGGTTAATGATTTATTTGTGGCGGTCACCATCGTTGATGATATATTTGTGGTGGCCACACTGGTTGACGATTTATTTGTGGCAGCTTCACTGTTTGATGATTTTGTGGTAGGATTTCTTACCATCCTCATTTATCTGATCTTGGATTAAACCATTTATAATTAATTGTTTCATGTCTGGAGACACATCAGGGGACAAAAGAGAATTCAGAATTGATTTACTGACTTGCAGTTTCAGCACTGCCCCATCTGTCCTTCCTTTCACTGTTACTGTTGTTAGGCTACAAGATAGGAATGTTTGATAAATGTTGCATGGTGAAAAAGTTCTAACATAAAATTTAATAAAAGATATATATTTTTTTTAACATTAAAAATGTAAAGTTGAAATTTTGAATATGTACAATGTCAGATTTAATTGACATGTTTAAGACATTAATTAGTATCACTTTTATCTGACAAGATCAGGGTTTAAATAAGAGTCTTGTGTTTATCTCTTTTTTTAAAAAAAAAAAAAACAACAAAACATTATAAATACATATGTGATTAAAACAACGTCTGATACAAACCTCTCCATTCTCAGCACAGTAATTACAAAAAACTTCCATATCTTCCCCCGTCAACAGTAACACTACTTCGTATCCAGCACAATCTGCGTGGAAGTTCAACTTACAAAAATGACAGCACAGAATAATCCTGAAAGAAAAAAAATTTTACTATATTTTTTTCCCCAGTGGGCAATGGGCCATAATTATGCAGTATGTGGTGTTCTCACTATATTTATGCGTGTTCATAATTTCATGATAATAATCAGTTCTTGAAATTTACCTATATTTATCAATAAAAAAGGAAGTTTTTTCTTTTCTTGTTCAATCAATGAGGGTATGGCACATAAATCTGGTTTGCTTTTGCATTCAATGCAACGCCAACTCTTTCCTTGTCATTCATACTGTAAACAAACCCATGCAGAAGACTTGCATTATATTTATATTTAAAGAATTTCATTATAACACTGACATTTACATTGTACATTACTAAATACTTTTGTTATAAACACATGAATCATTCATTATTAATTTCCTAATATTCCGTGTGTTCCAGTGCAGCTTTCCGCACATAATTCACTTTCTAGCATTATGTGAAAATTAAAAAGTCAACATACACGTAGTTCTTGAACGTCAAATGCCTTTAGTTTAAACTTTGTTTTTGTCAATCTTACCTTTAACAACTCCATCCGCAATTTTTGAACTAGAGGTCTAGCACGCGGTAAGGATAGTTGACTAAAGATTCAAATTTTCCGCTCGACTTTTCTGCGTTCGACTGGACTATTGTTAACTTCGATGAACTATAGATTGCACCCGAAGTCAGCCATACAAATAAAAATATTTGTTCTACACCTTATTCCTGACGAATGGTATTATCCCTTTGATCTACCGCGCCAGCTGCTGACTAGGAAGTTACCTGTTTGTGTCATATACGTTGTCATTTGGTTACAATAAATTTGTGTATTTAAAAAGGACTTTGTTGTCTTGTCAACTTATAAAAAGGTACAGAACCCACATAATATTCATAAGGAAATGCTGTAGACTACAGAAAAAACCCATTATATTACAAATATTTAATCTCGCCATTTTTCGTCACAATATTACTACTCGGTCGGAACGATGGCTATCGGTTAGAAAATCTGTAATGGGTTAGTCGGAAAAAATAAAATATATGTAAATTTGAACGCAATTTTCTTACTAATCATTTTTAAAATTGAAACTTCTACATAAACATTTGATAATTTAGCGTTTTCACATATCTATTTAAGCTGATTTGGAGGTAATTATTGTTCTCCCGATTAAGATCGCTGGGTAATTGGTCACTTTGTGAAAAGTTAATTACTGTATAAACAACATGTCGTTACCCCGACTATCCTGTAATTCTTTAATGATGTTAAATAAATCACCGTTTAGCACTGTGAATCATTATGTCTATCTTTTGCAGTTATTTATCAAATTATATTATTAGACAAACATTGTATATTAAGTGAAAGTTCAGACTTAGTTTTGATTATGGCGACAATGCAGAATATGCGACATCTGCTCTAAAAAATTATCAACGTCTGATTCTCAGGCATGTTTCATGGTTTTCGTAATTTTTTTCTTATCTATTGAAATAAAACATATGTACATATAGTTTCCTGATCAAGATAAACAGATTGTTTCTAACATCTTACTATGAGTAGAGCTACTTGAAAAAAAATGTCAAGAAAATGTGTATTTTGATACGATTAACCGGATAATCGGTCGGAATGTCTTGCGGTTAACCGATTACCAATTCTGTAATCGATTGCCATCCCTAATATATATATATATATATATATATATATATATATATATATATATATATATATATATATATATATATATATATATAATTTCAGTATCATATGGAACTAAGCGATGAACATGTAAATGAAGAGGAGGTGGACAAATTCCGCACTCGCTGACCTTCCCAAGGCTTGGCCTGCGAGGTCAAGGATTGTGATTCATACATATACCCAAAGCTGCGCAAGTACATGTATATGATTGTGTCCTTGGCATAAAATCACAAGGAGCACCATGACCATTTGGTTTGGCCTCTTTGTATCCAGGATATCGCCATTGAAAAATAAACTTTATAACAATTTCTAGACCAACCAGAATGGTGAAATATGTGGAGATGGAGATAATAAAAGTCAATTAAACATCACAAAATAGGAGCAGGGCAAAGTTTGCTCTGATTTAACAAGGACCGACATCAGAGGTGGGATCAGATGCCATGGAGGAGTAAGCATCCCCTACCGACAGGTCACACACGCCGTGTGCTCCTTGTCATAATCGGAAAATAACGGAAAAATCCATCGACAATTCAGTGTGTAAATAATGACCTAACAATTAGTATGAAAAAGGTCAGTCAACATTTGACTTAGTGAAAGACTGTATTTGCTGACAAGGTCATTGTAAATATTCTTTTTGAATTTGCACAGTTTGGCGACTTTTTACAATAACTTTTATATACTTGGCTGAAAAAGAAATCTCTAGGACAGAAACACAAAAAAAAAAAAAAAAAAAAAAAAAAAAAGTGATAATTTTGCACTTTTTCAACAAATTCCTATAGGGTCTAATAGTAAAATTTGACAAGTTTTGAGATGGACCCCTAAGAAACGGGACGGTAAACCTTCGATTTATTAATCTTAAAACGATAAATATAATAGTAAAAAAAAAAATTATCAATATTTATTTCAACTTTCACATTTATATCAAATAAGCATATTTATACATATATCTTCACTAATGTGCATAACAAGAATACTATATACAGAGTACATTTACATACATAGATATACATTTACACACTTGCGTGAAAGTTGGTTTAATAAGAAGGAAGAAATAGAGAAAAGGAGGGAGAAAGTAAAAAAATAAATAAATAAAGAGGCGGGCATATAATAGTAAAAATTAATTCAAGAAAATTTATCAAAATCTCTAGGGTAGAAATTAGACTCGGCCTCGTTAATATTTTTGTCTTTTCACTCATAATATTGGTCCATAAATTTGTTGATTAATGATGGAAGCCCTCTTTACAGGTGGTGGAAACAGTCATTTTTGTAAACTAATTATATATCAAATTAGTCTTTCTTATATTGTATATTTATAAGTATATAATTAAATTTTGTTGATATGGATTATTACATTGCTAAAATTTATTTTTGAATATGCTTTTGAATCTTATTTAAAATAATTATATTTAAGAACAGGTTGAGTAGATTAAATATTTCCTAAAATTGGGGGGGGGGGGGGGTTAGTAGATTTCACTTTTGGTGTTATATAGAATTAATGGTATTCAGTTTAATACAACTTTTCTTGAGAGAGATATACTTCGGCTATCGGTGGGCAATTGTCAATAAAGCATAAAAATATTTTTGTTCACTCATTTCTTTTATCATCCTGGCTATTTAAATCGTGACAGACCTTTAAATTATCAGTCGTGTATCTTATCAAAGAGCAGGGTTGACACCTTTTCCACCTGAATCAATTATTGCATGATTTTCAGAATATTTGCATGTTTACAGTCATAATAAATTGTTGAAAACTTAACAAATTGTTTTATTTGAGGAAAGTTAACCTTGGTCCAGAACAATTATATTTCGGAACGAACCTGTGTAAAAATGAAAATATTTTAGGTGGAAATTGACTCCTACAGTAGGTTAAACGCCAAATTCGTGTTAAAAATTGCTCTTACCCCGAGAGATTTTGTTACAAAGATACATAAGTGAGATATAAAAGTCCTAGTACTTTCCGTTCAAAGGTAGATCAAATTCAAAGGTCGGAATTGTAGATCTGATCAAGTGTGATACACGTAAAATATTATAGTCCTAGTTCGTTCAAGAGTTATGATGGCCAACTTAAGGTATTTTGCAAAATTAGGTCAAATGTCAAGTTCAAGAGTTTAAAGCATTGGTACCTTTAGAAAGGTCTTTTCACAGGAAATATAGATATGAAATTTGAAAGCTCTAGAACCCACCATTCAAAAGTTATCGGCAAGGTAGAAGTTTTTTTTCGACATACAAACCATAAACCATACATACCTGAATCTTCGATTACGGGGGCATAAAAATACAGAATTAAAAGGACAAGGTTCATTTGATGTAATATTTGGCCCTGAGAATTTCTAAAAATCAAAGATTACGCTGAATCAAAACTTTACATTGAAAATAAATGTTGGATATATGCTTGTTAAAAAAATAAACCCAAACTTTGAGAATGTGCCCCCTCTATATTGTTTATTAGTGGTCAAATCATGTACGGAATGCGTATTTCCGGAAAAAATCGTTAAAAATCAGGGAATTAAAAACTTTTTTCGATAGGTCCGCATTATGTCACCATTTTGAAATTTTCACAAATGAAACATCGATTTGAAAGTATTTTATATAGAAAAAATTACGATAGTGATATTGTGCGGACTATGTTTATTTTTAAAAATTTTTTTTTCATTTTACAGCATGCAAAACACATGCATTAGACGGTGTTTTGCTAGATCTAAATAACACTGAGAATATACCTCGCCACCATCGCTAAAAATCCTTTAAAATAAAGGATAAAATCTTCACATCAATATTATGAAGATCTGGTATGTATTAATTCTTTACAAGTTGTTCGAATTCAGATACATTGGACAGCGCAAATAAAATACTATAATTGGTAGAGGAAAACTTATGTAAATCAAGCCACAGAAAAGCAATGTCAAGTACTTGCGGAGAAGTAAACTGTGGGGGTTTTTTTTGTTGTTGAAAATATAATGCAGATAAGCAGGAAGACCAAAATCTTTCGAGCCATACTAACATAGTACAACACACAAAATCATTTTCTTGAACACCTGCAATCAAAATCCAAGAAAAAGTCTAACGGTCCTTTAAGTCCTTTTTACAAAGCTTGGCAATTACGGATTGTCAAATTAACAAACAAAGCCAATAATATTGCAAGTGCCAATGCGGAAAGTGAGAAATCCGCTTAGAATGTACTGTACATGTACACCCTTTTTTCCCCTTATGATTCAAAAAATTTCAAAGCCAACCATACCAACTGATTTAAAGATTTGTCTTTAATTATGAAATATGGCTGAAATATTGCCAACTCGGCGTTAAACAATAATAATCAATTTAATTATGAAAAATAATTTAGTAAGCATGGTATGCTATCACATGTATACCAATACATCGAAATGTACGTTTATGAAAATGAGATTTTATAAACGTACATAATAAAATATACATGTAAGCTGGATTTATTTTAAAAAATGACGTCCTATTCTTGTTCATGATGTCGCATAAAGCAACGTCAAAATATCGCAACGTTATCGTAAACTATGCTACTTTTACGTTTATATAAAACATAAATAAAGCTCTGTGCATGCATATATTGATAATTTCATAAAAATATACACTCTCTCAAAGAGTTTTTGAGGAATATTATTTAATTTTGACACGGGGCCGAATTTTACACCAAACACCACCTTGTCTTTTTGATGTAGTGCTAAACATATCAAATATAAAAATTTACCTTACAACAATTTCTTGAACCCATAATGGAAATAAAATCTGCTTTTCTGATTGTCTCTGTTATTGCTCTGTATTTTAGCAATGTAGTGAGAATTAATAAAAAAAAAAAAAAGAAGAAGAAAAGCATACCTTACTTGTATTTACCAGGGCCTTGTTCAACATTTAAACGACCTCCCTAGCTTAAAAATGTTGGCTTTTCGACACAAATGCCACATCTCTCCGCTGATACAATTCATGTAGGAACTCTTGTAATGGGCTTTGATATTTCCTATTTTAAAGTGTGCAGGGCATCGCACAAATGATCCATATTTGCGGGTTATTCGCAAGAAAAATCCGGTTTTCGAAGTGGTGAAAATGGCGATGGTGAATCGCTCTGGTGGCTGGAAAAAGGGTACATATGTATATCATTTGTTGGGCTATAGTTTTCAAATTAGGAATTTTTTTAGTTAGACACCCAAAATGATAAGATGTCTAATTGTTAGCTTATTTTCTGAGCGTGACTACAAACTGTAGAAATGCAAACCTGGACGTATTTGCACATTCGCCAGTAAAACTAGGATGACGACGAACCCGAAGTATAATATACAATGTATGTGTATATAGTGATAAACTTGCTGAAGAGAAAATGTCAATGAATACATGTATATAAATGAAGTAAAAGCTCGATATATTCAAATTTTTCTTAATTAGTCCCCTACCGGTGAAACCGGAGGGGACTATAGGTTTCCTCTAAGTCAGTCCGTCCCTCTGTCAGTCTGTCCCACTTGGTTTTGCGCACTTTTTTCCTAAACGCTTGCAGATATTGAGCTGATTTTTGGTATGTGAGTGTATCTTGATGAGTTACAGATTAAGTTTACATTTCGTTCCGCTTCAATGATTTTTGACGGAATTACGACCTTTTCAATTTTTCAGGGTTTTCCGCAATTTTTTTCTTAACGCTTGCAGATATTGAGCTGATTATTGATTACCTTTACCTTGATTAGTTATACTGCATTTCGTTCCGCTTCATTGATTTTTGACGGAATTATGGCATTTCCAATTCTTAACGGGAACCAGATTACACTTGCCGGTACGGGACTAGTATTGCTAATCCAATACTCTCAGAATGCTTGTTTACTGAAGCTGTTAAAAATAGGGAAAATATGAGGCCTATACATAAGAGGGTTAAAGTTAAATTTAACCTTAACAAGAAGTCTCTGATGAGACTGTAGCTCTACTGGTTGTACTTATAAAGGAAGATAAAAGTAGCACTTGGACTTGAAACTTTTCAACAGCAGTAAATAGAATAATGATCCTTGGTTTAGTCTCTTTTTGTGGCAAGATTTATTGCAATCAGACTAAAACTGTAGGAGGAGTAGCCTTTTTTACAGAAATCTGGATTTAAATAACCATGGCGACATCATTCAACAAAAGCTAACCACATTTATGTATCTCAGTGTAGTCTACTTGTATGCCAAGTTATACTGAAATCAGACAAAAAGTGTAGGAGGAGTAGCGTTTTAAAAGTATTTCACAGAAATTTCTATTTTTAGTAACCATGGCCACACCGTCTAATGAAGTAAAAAAACGATAAAAAGAAATATATATCTTATTATGGTCTACTTGTGTGCCAAGTTATACTGAAATCGGACCAAAACTGCAGGAAGAGTAGCGTTTTGAAAGTATTTCAAAGAAATTTCTATGTTTAGTAACCATGGCAACACCGTTCATTGAAATCATAAACCGATATATAGAATTATGTATCTTATTATAGTCTACTTGTGTGCAAAGTTATATTGAAATCAGATAAAAACTATAGGAGAAGCAGCATTTTGAAAGTATTTCAAAGAAATTTCTATTTTTAGTAACCATGGCAACACCAAAATAGAAACCATAGCAACACCGTTCATTGAAATCAAAAACCAATACATAGAATTATGTATCTTAGTACAATCTACTTGTGTGCCAAATTATATTGATATCAGACCAAAACTGTAGGAGGAGTAGTGTTTTGAAAGTATTTCCCAGAAATCTTTATTTTTAGTAACCATGGCAACACCGTTCATTGAAATCAAAATCCGATAAAGAGAATATGTATCTTAGTGTAGTCTACTTATGTGCCAAGTTATATTGAAATCCGACCAAAACTGTAGGAGGAGCAGCATTTTGAAAACAAAATTGTTTACAGACAGACAGACGGACGGACACCTTACTATTGCATAAGCTCTTCTGGTCTCTGACCAGTAGAGCGAAAAATGTGCTGACAAATCCAGTAAAATGTTCAAATTTTCTTGTTCTTTTTTTTTAAAAATCTGTGATGGGTACACAAAGTGTACAAAATATGTAATAAAACAGTACAACAGTTATTAAAAATATAAAGATGCTAACACGTAAAGCGAAGACGTCAAATAATGAAATTAATATTTTTCAAGTTAAAAAAAAAAGAAAAGAAAGAAGGTACTTATATCTTATTCACTTCCGCTCCAAAACTTACTGTGGAATTTTGTAAAAATACTTCTTTCTGCTATACACCTTTAATTACATGTAACTGTAAGTAGAAAGTATCAGCTACATGTATTTTATTCGCATTGATCGGTCAGCGGTGGCAAAAATTCGATTCCCCGCGCTTGCGCGGGATTTCATCTAGTTTATATATATAGTAACAGTTCCTTCATTATAAATGCATTGATATCATTTGTACACTAAACTACACATGATAAAAGAAATCATTATGAGTTACCAAAGTGTTACTGTATGAGCCTCATCCACGATTAACAACTGAAGCCGCCTCCTCTACTCCGTCGATTTGAAAACTTCTCTTCTTCGACTCTCACCAACCAGTCTCTCGGGGCTCCAAATATAAAATCATACTGCCCAGCCTCTATTCCTTCATTTTCCTCAACTTTCTTCCCAATGTAAGTGGCAGCAAGTCCAAAGTTGTTCAATTTCTCAACTTGTTCGATCCCTCATTATTGACAAGAGAGGTGCTACAATGCCGGTGATACCTGGTTTTATAATAGGAATGCTTTCATATACCAGCGATTTTCCACTCCAGGTGCGGGTCCCAACGAACACATCGCGATTTGATAACACGGCATTAATTGCTTTCTCTTGGTTATCTCGTAATTTTACTTTAAAAGTGTTGTAAACTCTTTTCCGTGATTCGTCAGTCAACATGTTTTCACTTTTGTTGTTCTGCCGTAGCGTGTATGAAACCCATTATTTCATTGGATAAGAATTTGAAGTTGCAAGGGGCGCAACTCTAGTTAGTCGCTAGATAGCGCCACCGTATTTTCGTAATGAAATCTGCCAAGGGTGTATGGGGAGCGGAGTGGACCGAAAACCCTTGGCCAGCGAAGATGGACGATACCGTATAAACCGAGGTCCCGTTTCGCAGTAGGCGCTGGCACGAAAAAGACCTTTAACTGCGCAATGGCCCTGAGTGCCTACTATAGGTCAAAATTTAAAAAAAAATCAAATAATCGAAAGTAACTTGATTTTTTTTTTAAACTAATTCAGTGTAACACAATAAACACTTGCCTTCCATCATCAATCCCTGCCCAACTCTGTATTGTCCTTGCATTTGTCCAATCAGGAAGATTTGAGCAAGCAATCCCTGTCGTGCACGTACAAACTTACATTCTTCCCTTTGTTTGTCAAATGTCTATATATTTGTCCAACTAGGAAAGTCTCTCCTGTCCCAGCTTGTCCACCAATAAAAATATTGTGGCCATTTAAAACTACATCAAATGCAGTTTGTTTTGATTTTAATAGACATGATGTGTTATTCATTTCAGCCATATCGTTGAAAAGACAGGATAACTCTAGAGGGTGTCCAATAAATTCCAGGAAAATTTCAACCAATCGTAGCCCTCTATAGAAATAGTAATTCGGGATAATCAAAATGGCAGTAGCAGCTGTGAAAGCTGACGTTTTTGGTGATTTTTAGTCGGAATGAATGTTTAGAAACTTCAATTTACGAACTGGGTTAAAAAATTCTACTTGAAAATACTATTAAATTATGCACATACGATGCAATTGTTCGCTGCAGTTCAAAATGCGTCTGTACACATGCGAATGGTCAGGGGCCCAAGCTAATGTCGAGTAAAAAAAAAAGGTAGGTCAATTTTTCATTTCATTTCTGCATATCTCTGGAAGTATATGGAATATCGGAATAAAATTTGGTAGTAATGTAGATTGTCTATTTGTGAACTTATACAAAAAGAAAATAGAATTTTATATCTTTTGGTTTAATAGTTTTTCATCAGCGAACTTGGGTACCCTCGTTTAGGAGTTCCATACCTTTATTATTATTTTTAAATATAAATGTCGGCCAGATCAAAGCGATCTGAAGGCATTTGGTTACGTTGTAGAACTTTTGTTGACCATGGTTGTTGAATATCAAATATACTTGTTCCCTCAGTAAAATGTTCACATTACAGACTACTGCATGTAGTGTGACATCGAAGTCATGTAAATGTGACTCTTTCTTACAACATACATGTACATTCATTCTTTGAATTGAAAAGCACTTAGCATATAAAACGAAAATTGATTAAGCTAAAGTAAAGAAAGAGGGGGGGGGGGCATTTACACACACATATATACATGTATATACGAACACTTATGATTGAGCTGATTCGGTGCTAGGCAGCAAACATACATGTATGGATACAAATCATGAAAATGATATGTTTGGTCGTGAATCTTTAATTTATTATTTGTGCACCATGAAACTACACAATCTCTCTCTTCTTTAAAATACGGAAAATCATGTGCTAATGTTTACATTCCACTTCCATTCAATTTAAATGTCTCCGCCTATTTGCAGGTACCTTAAATTCGAAAGTCGTCTATTTCAAATTTTCGGAATTCAAGGCTGATACATGTTCCTTTCAATGGCGTTGTCTGTTATTATAGAAATATGTATGACAAAAAAATTCAAGGCATAGATGTCAAAAGCATATGCATGCACAATAATCATAGATTAATTAAGGAAAGTATTGTAATTCAAAGCTTAAAATGGATAGCGGAAAAGGTTCCAAATGACACACTAAAGTGCACTCATTCTTTGTACAACCGAGTTATTTCCGATATATACATATTGTAAGTCGGGCATGGGCATTTTACTCCTGTAGTCCCCCTCCCCATTTTAAATAAATGTACGCCTTGTTAAAATAAGAAAAACAATAAAAGCACAATGCAAGTTCTGCCTTTTATCATGCCCTTTTTTTTAAAAAAAAATCTTTTTCGAAAATTAACTCATTTTGATATTAAACTGAAAGTTATGAATGACAAAACTTAAACTCTACTAAAAAAATCAAACATTGCAAAACATTTTAATCCCTACTTTGTGTCACGATACAATAAACAGGAAAGCCACTTTAGTGTAATGAATTTGCATTTACATATCAAAACGCACATTTCATGGATTAAGTAATGTAATCTTTTTTCTGACTTGCTGTATAGGATATTACTTTGCATCTCGAAAACATTCGAAAGTAAGTCTATTTCATTTTAAAACGATTAGGAATAGCAAACAATGTGGGGAAATTCACAAAAAGTGAGTGATGCATACAATTACAAATCCCCGGATTTAACACTGTATTAAAACTATCATTTACAAAATTATACATAAATTTTCGAACGGAAAGTTCCCGTCCTTAATGTAACTATATTAAAAAATTATACTTCAGTTTTGGAGTGGACAGTTACCGCCACCGATATAACACTTTATATCTTCAACATTAAACAAGTTACTAAATTAATTTAGTGACG
Organism: Saccostrea echinata; assembly: GCF_033153115.1. Classification (NCBI taxonomy): domain Eukaryota; kingdom Metazoa; phylum Mollusca; class Bivalvia; order Ostreida; family Ostreidae; genus Saccostrea; species Saccostrea echinata. The sequence continues at coordinate 7,955,926 of NW_026889772.1, forward strand.
AACAGTTACTGCCCCCGGTATAACACTCCTTTTAACATAATATCAACATATTACAAATAATATTGATGCCCTGCATCAAATCGGCTGCAAACAGAATTTAGCATTTCAAAAAGTACTTTCACAATGGAGCATCCCAGGAAAGCACACGATATTCAAAACTGAAAGAGTTTTCATTTTTAGGTCACCTGAGTCACTCAGGTGACCTATTGCTATCTCTTTTCGTCCGTCGTCCGTCGGTCGTAAACTTTTGAACATTTCCAGCTTCTTCTCTGGAACCAGCAAACCAATTTCAACCAATTTTGGCATATAGCATCTATGGGTGAAGGGGAACAAAAATTGTGAAATTCGTGGCCCCTGCCCCCCCCTGGGGCCTGAGGGGTGGGGCCAAAACCATCAAAATTAATGCAATCTTTAAAAATCTTCTTCTTTACTCCTGGACATCAAGCAGTCAAACTGTTGGCATGATAGTAATAAGCATTGAGCCCTGTACCAAAATTGTGAAATTCATGGCCCCAGGGTCAGGGGTTCTGGTGCTAGGGCGGGGCTATATAGATGATATAGTGAAAGTGCATTATTTCTTAAAAAATCTTCTTCTCTACTCCTGGGTATTATTGAAATTAATTGAATACATAGTTATGATAAGCAAGAGTGACTCTACCAAAATTGTGAAATTCATAGCCCCAGGGTCAGGGGTCCTGGTGCTAGGGCAGGGCTATATAGATCATATAGTGAAAGTGCATTATTTCTTAAAAAATCTTCTTCTCTACTCCTGAGTATTATTGAAACAAATTAAATACATAGCTATGATAAGCAAGGGCGACTCTACCAAAATTGTGAAATTCATGGCCCCAGGGTTAGGGGTTCTGGTGCTAGGGCGGGGCTATATAGATCATATAGTGAAAGTGCATTATTTCTTAAAAAATCTTCTTCTCTACTCCTGGGTATTATTGAAACAAATTGAATACATAGTTATGATAAGCAAGGGTGACTCTACCAAAATTGTGAAATTCATGACCCCAGGGTCAGGGGTTCTGGTGCTAGGGCGGGGCTATATAGATCATATAGTGAAAGTGCATTATTCTTTGAAAATCTTCTTCTCTTCTCCTGGGTATTATTTAAACAAATACATGGTTATTATAAGCAAGGATGCCTCTTCCAAAATTGTGAATTTCATGACCCCTGGATCAGAGGTTCTGATATTAGGGCGGGGCTCTATTTATTATATTGTGAAAATGCATTAATGCTTTAAAAATCTTCTCTGCACCTGGGCATATCAAAGGCAAAAAGAGTAAAGGTTTTAATAAGGAAGGGTATTTTTACCAGATTTTTGAACATCAGAACCATTTGATCAAGTGTTCTGGTCCAGGCCAGGGCTCTATTAATTTGTATTCTACTGAGAGGAGTTATTCCCCTTTGCCATTTACTTGTGATAATTAATCACTGTAAATAATGTACTTGAAAGGTTAATAGAGTAAGAGAATTATGCAAGAATTTTTATTGTATAATACAAAAAGTACTTTCATAGTTTTAATGATCAGGTAGACTTGTAAGTAACAGATAAATAAAAATGAGACAAAAATAACTTGTCTTATTAAATGTTCATCAAAGACCAAGAGAGGCCAATGTAAGAGATTTCAACAAGGAATTAAAAGAGTACAGAAGCACTGATTATAAGTTTGTTTATGTACTGTCTGGTGAGAGTGATAAATGGGGAACAGATTAGAACCTAATTTATGTACTGTTAATGAACACTAGACTAATTATTTTGTTGATCCTGATCACCCTATTTTTCTTGCTTTTGGGCAACAAAGCTTCACCTTTCAGTTCATTTTATACTATATGGATCCTCTAAATTGTTGTATTATACTCAGGTGACCGTTAAGGCCCTTGGACCTCTTGTTATATTTCAGTCTTCAAAGCAAAAAAAAAAAATTTTTTAGTGCATTTGTGTTCATCAAATTGATTCATCGGTGTAATAAAGTCAAAATCCATTGTCATCAAAATGAAGATGTAGACCTATTTATTTTCAGATCTCAAGATGAACCACATGCTGATACCCTGGATCTTGTCACGTGATGATGCCGATGATTTCTGCAGAGTAGGCTATGCTGCACGGCGCTTTGAAAAATGTAGTAAAAAATATCCTCGTGTCCTCCTCATCTGCAGCATATTCCAATTAATTAAAATCAGATCTTTGTTACGCTCCGAAATTCGTATGGTCGCTGTACACTTTGTACAGCGTTTAATCAGATCTTTGTTACGCTCCGAAATTCTGATGGTCGCTAGCGACCATCAGAATTTCGGAGCGTAACAAAGATCTGATTTTAATCAGATTGTAGCATATTCAAAACAATTTTTACTATTTGAACAACTTTTCAATTTTTATTCATCATGCACTTTTACCACTAATAGTTATTCGGAAAATCATAACGATTTGCGTTCGTATCTTACACACTCCCAGGTTGGGGAGTATCTATTGCATACTCTTTTTGTATAATTATAAATAAATAATTATCAGAGGAGAAATGAAAATGAAATTCAAACATAATAGAAACAATTAAGACTTAGTTTAAAGCAAGTTTTTAAAATATTTTACTAATGGTTTTATACGTTAACATTAAGGAATTTTTTACTGAACTAGTAAATAAATAACGTCTCATTTCCCCATATGCACTCTTTAACACAACCACAAATAGATCTGCCGCTGCTGTGGCCGATAATAATACATGTATATGAAATTAAGAGAGTACAGTTATCGCTCCCGATTTAACAATCTCTTCATTACAAAATTCACCAAGATTTCATGAATTTCGGAACGGACAGTTACTGCCCCCGATACAACACTCCCTTCAACATTATAGATTCATAAAATATCAGAAAAAATATAGAGAAAGCGCTATAGATCCAAAAATTGTTTTACAAATTAGCTGCATTTTAACAAAAACTTTTCCTTTCCAGAAATTATGAAGTAGAGCTTCATGTTCATGTAGGGCTAACTCCGGGGGAGGCTAAGCTTGTAGGAAATGTCCACAATCGGAGATGTTCCCCAAAACATTAACTTCCAAGAGAGTAGTATGACAGAATACACTTGAAATTGCAAAAGCTAAATGTTATGGTCAGAAGGATCAAGTCCACCAAGCTAGGGTAGTGTATTTAAGAGATGAAGTGGAAGACCGGTGGAAAGACACTGCCGCAGTCATCCTCTCCCACATACAGCAAAAGGTATCATTTTATTTTACTAAAACATCATAAAGAGGATTTCAAAAATAAAATTAATTCTTAAGGACCCTCTCTACACCAGTGCAAAATGAATTTCGGTCATTAAGAAAAATATATTTCGTAAAGGTGTATAAATATTGAGCTTTATAAATTTACTTTTCAATACATAGTACGTGGCATTTACCCCCATTAAAAATGTTCAAAGACAGCAAAGTACCAATGAACAAAATCACTGTTATTTACTTCAGTGGAGAAAAAATACATGGAATTAATATGTTCACTTAATTTATCTTGGCCTTTTAAATTGTTTAGAATGCTTGTCAATGAATTGACATGATTGAGTCATACACTGTAGATTTCAATTCATTTGAATTTAGATGAAAGGGCAGATCACTCTAACTGAAAAAAAAACCCATCCCAGAATCAGAACTCTTTAATGTGCAGTGTAAAGAGGTTTCTTCAAGTTCACAGATCCTATGCCAGGAGAGATTAACTGTCGTTTGGAGAAAAATAACTAAGGTAAGTTGTTTTTAAGTTAGAACACCGTTACTGTCTAGGTATGCTTAAACTGTGTGAGATATACCTTAAATAGTACAATGTAGTACAAAATAAATATATAAATTAAATTTTTACATTTTTCATTTGAATTGGAATGTCTCAAAAGTGGTTAGTCCATAGCTTTTGGGATGGCCTCATACTCTGAACAGGCTTATGAAGAGGCGGAAATCGTTTTTGAACTCTTTCGAAGGTTAGGTGCTCCGAAACAGGTACATTTCTGTTTCCTTAAACCATGCATTCTGATAATTTTCTATAAGTAACACTGTGTTTAAACAGAGAGAGGGTTTATTTAATCAATGCCTATTATATATCTTATAAAACAATGTTTAATCTGTCCTGGCAGGTGAATATTTCTAATCACGTACACGTAGGTTATTTATTACATTTTTAATTTAGTACGAACATGTACATTAAAAAGCTGATCCCCCTTTCCTTACTTTTTTGCAGTAGAAACAAAGAAAATGTTCATGTCAAAGAGTTGGAACCTCCCCATTTTTCTTTGCTTTCTTCCTTGCTTGATCTTTTTCAGATATTTGCCAACTGTTTTCAATTGTTAAAGGCTCTTCTGGTATTTGGCCAGGAAATTATCGTACAGTATCTCAGCAGAGTCGAAATCCCCCAAGACCTTAAGAAGGTGGCAGAAATGGTACAAAAGGAAGAAAAAAGAGAGACATTATAAAGAGTGTGTTCTTACAAAGAACAAGCTGTGCAAGTTGGGAGGAGGCTTGAAACTGAAAATATGATATCATGCAATCCAAAAGAAAATGGATAATTTTGTTATTATCACTGCCGGATATTTCCGCCGTGATAATTATATTGGTAATTTGATTAATATAAGGAACACACACACACACTCACAAAACTGTGCTGATTTTTCATTAAAACTACCAAGAATTATTTTAATCTTAATAATTCACAAATATTAGATTTGTTGTTAGATATAGTTTTAAAAACGTTTTGAGTGAAAAAGGATACTCTCAGAAGAAAAGAAAAAAATATGGAGATAACGAACAGAATTCAAACTCAAAATTCTATTCAAACAATACAAATAGGGAGCAGAGAAAACACAGACCTCCAAAAACAGAGGTGGGATCAGGTGCCAAGGAGGAGTAAGCATCCCCTACCGACTGGTCATACCCGCCGTGTTCTCCTTGTCATGATCGATAAGTAACGGAAAAAATCCGTTGACAATTCAGAGTGTAAGTTATGGCCTAACAATAACTACAAAAACGTCAGACAGCATATGACTTAATAATAGATTGTATTTGCTGACAAGGTCATTGTATCGACCATAGAGCTTACGAAATGATGACTTTAAACGAGACTGTTGATATTCTTGTTTTATCAACTTCTAAATAATAATTGTTTATACGTAGAGCATTCTCTTGCGTATCGAATCAACTGAGAGATATACACCCCATATGCAGGTGATAGGGGTATATTGCTGCATAAGTAATGGAAGTTGACGACTGAAGAGTTTGTCATCACGTTTATCATAAAGCTTGGTTGTTAGATTACAGTTAACGTCATTTTCTATTAAAATATTCAAATTCGTATGAAACAGATGTGTCAGACTCTTATTTCAAGCTCACTGAGATATATCTTGTCGACATATGAATGGAAATAACATGTTAATTGATAGTACGTCGTCGATATATCTAAATGTCGAGTTTGAAGGCCACAGCAAGATATTTCTTTTTCTCAAGTAGAAAATGTTGAATAAATTCTGCTTCATATGTATACAAAAATAGGTTGCTAACGACGGGGCACAATTGGTACCGATAGTAATTCTAACACATTGTTGGAAGACCTGGTCTCCACAGATATATTGTCAATCAGAAACTCAAGCATCTTTTTAATAACAACTTTACAGTACTTGTGTCTATATTAAATCGGAACATTTTTTAACCAAATAAATTTGCAAATGACCAACGACAAGGTAAGTAAAAAATAAGAAATTCTTTTTCTCGAAAAATAAGTTTACCCTAGTATTAAGAGTTTCTTAACAATAACTGAAAAGAATACAGGAAGTACCATCATGATATGATGATGTTGAAAATCCCTCGAATAAACAGCGTTATATATTCTACACTATACATGTTTTTCATGCAATAAATGTTTTTTATAAATTAATTTACTAATGTCCTGAATAAAAACTTGATTCAAAATGATTTTAAAAATTTTTGAAAACTGAAATCAGTTGTTTCATTATTTTTTTTTTAAAGATTTATGATTCACTAACTTTAAGAGTGAAGTTCCATCTTCAACAAAATCACGAAGAACAGTTCACATGAAATGAAGTCAAATTGGTGAAAATGCTGAATACTTGACTGATAACTGTCAGTCCAGTCCATATATTTCAAGTTTTGAGCTTAATTTTAATGATTCATTCAAAATATTTTAGGATTAGAATTTTTTGCATTAACTGTAATGGATAAGGGTATATACATCTTGACCTTTTCAATTATTTCACAGAGCAAAGAGTGGAGGAAAATAGAAGAAGTCATGGACATAACAGAAAACATATGACCTAATACCTGTAGGTAACAAAACATGCAAGTTTAACACGCACCCCCCCCTCCCTAAAAAAATTAATTTTCCATTATTTTATGAATACCCTGTACAGACAAAGTATGTGTGTTTTTATGTAAACAGTTTATTTTGGTGTCCCTGGTTGTACTGTAAGTAGGGATATTTATTCTGGTCTGTCCGTTTGTTGTTAGACACTTTCCTTTCGGGACAATATATCAAAAAGCCTTTGAGCTTTTGCAATATAATTTCATTTTCACAACCCCTTGTAGCCTAGAGAAGTATTGAGGTCAAAAGGTCAATTTCCTAAAAGTAAAAAGAAAAATGGTTTAAAATAATAACTTTTAGGTTTCCTTGAGCTTTTTCTATTAAATTTTTTATCATTCTCAATGACTTAAAGGAAACTCCCTTTGATCTCCAAGTTAAAAGGTCAAATTGAAAAAAATCATATCTTGCATATATTATATCCTTTGAAAACTCTGGTTCTCTTTGAAGACTTGAATTTATTTATTTAATCAAAATAAAACCCCAATTGACTTTAAGAGCCCTCTATATAAACTGCCCACTAAAGAGTTATTTTGTGGTATGCAATACTGGATGTCTGCATCTAAATTCAGTACCAATGGAAAAGAAGCATGACAGAGTATGGGATGCCAACACTAAATTAGTATGTAATTTATTGCTTTTCTGTCCACAACTTTAGAGAACCATTATCATGTGGCATTGACTTAAAAAATCTAGGTGCTTACTCATTTGCAAACTCTAATTAATGAGTATAAATTTATGAATATCTTATATGTGTAATATTAACATCCCCTTTCTTCAGCAAAGGTTCATGCAGGAATGGGGGAAAGACAGGTTAACAGTTTTTTCTCTGCCTTGACTATTCCACCAGTCAGCCTCAAAACATTGTCACATCGACAGAAGGATATGGGTGATTCTGTAAATGCTGTAGCCAAAGAATCTACAGAAAATGCTTTATATTAAGAAAAACTCCTAACAGATATGTTTGCTTACCTACTTCTTTTTTTCAAATATATAATCACTATAGTATAGTAATTTGGCACAAGCCCCTTTAAGTACTTTTAATCTGCTTTACTTAATAAAGAAGATCAAATTCAACATTTTATACGTCATGGATTAGGACATTAGTCTTTGAGATAATCACTATATACTTTGAACGAACTCTTAATAATTATTTCCCACACAAACAGAAGTTTGGAGGGGTGGTATGTAGGAATAACCTTGTCCCTCTGCCCGTCTAGCATTTCTGTCTTCGAAATTTTGTCAGGTCATAAAACTTTAATGAAAAAACGCAGGAATTCATACTTATCCCAAATGATGGAATGGAATGACTTAACCCAATATCATTCCAGCAAGTTCAAAATCACGGGCAGAAAAATTGTGTAATTTCAGACCGGTCCATAACTCTCTAATGGAGGTATTTTGAAATTAAAACTACATACCAAGATTGCTTATGACAATATTTTGTCTTGATCTTCATTCAAGGTCATTTTGGTAAGTTCAAGGTCACTAGCAGAAAATATTGAATTTGTCCAGTTCATGACTCTTCCATGTCACATTTAGAAAACTTTCAACTATTTTGAACATATTGAATGTTGTGGAACCAGAGTGTTTATGCTTTGGCATCATTTTGGTATTAAAAATGTATTCACATAAGCATTGAAATATCTTCACTGATTTCTAGGAACAAAGACCCAAAAGGACTACATGTAGTTGTTAGTGTTGATGCCGGTTGGCAGAAGAGAGGAAGCGGAAGGTTATACGACAGTTTGTTAAGTGAGTTGCATTTTTTGGTAAGAAGTATTAAAGAAAAAATAAGAAGTTTAAAAACTTCAATGAAGAAATAATTCATTCGCACTATATAATCAATAGAGCCCCCCCCCCCATCAGGCCCCCGACCTTTTGGTAACAAATTTCATAATTTTGTAAGAGGCACCCTTGTTTATCACAACCTTGCACCTAGTTTGCCTCCGAAATATATAGAGGGAGAAAAGATTTTTAAATTTTTTTTATGCATTTTCTCTATATGTCATTAGAGCCCTGCCCTAACTCCAGAACCCCTGACCCTGATCGTTTCAGCCCCATCCTTCAGGCCCCGAGGGTAAAGAGCGTGAAATTCATCCTTTACCCATTGATGCTACCCACAAAAATTGGTTCGGTGGTTCAAGAGAAGAAGCTGAATTTGTTCAAAAGTTTAAAAAGTTTACAAACGACGCACAGTATATCCAGTCTTCTAGGGTATAATTACATGTATATAACCAGACTTCCGCAATTCACAGCGAGGCTTCCCTATCGATTTATTCCTTGTATGGTCATCACGATAACCATCTCTAAATCAAAAAATCTTGCTATGGGCACTTTAAGAGCAAATGTGTTTTTTCAACTTTTTTTTTCTACAGGACACACATGTGGATAAACAAGTTCGATTTCTAATCTGCGTAATGGTATTTCGGCGATATCGAATTTCCCCAAGCAAATTTTACAAAGGAAACATCTAGAGATATCGTTAAACCTTAACACTTAGTCCGAGTTGCCATGGTCGGAATTTCTCCTACCTACCGTTACGAAAAATAAAATTTAAAAATTGTCTATACTGACACCATAATCGGCCTGCCTTTCAAATTAAAAATCCGAAGCTTATAGTGTTATTTTCTATATGAAAATGGCTACGCATAATTGGGACTTCTAAATTGACTAATGTTCAATGATATCATGCAAAAAAGAAAAGTTGTCATGGTCTGATTTAATCTTTCAAGATGAGCCTCCTCTGTCATTAATATTTAAACTACATTCTTATGTACACACTGATGACACAAGTTTTAATCTTTAGAAACAGAAGAAAATTAAAAAATTCCCAAAAAGTAAAGTCATGTTGCAAAAGTCAGTAAACTTAAATGAATCATATAAAAAAAATCGCTCATCTCTTTCAGAAAATACCAATTGTATGCTTCAGCCATATACAATGTCCCCCTGTCCAATGAATATTTGGAGCACGCAATAAATGCACATGGTGCAGATCTAAAAGTTGAACATTTTACCTTCGATAGTTATAGCTCTCTTTTAGATTTTCGAAGTGAAGAAGAGATATAATCTATTATAATACTTGCAATGAGGTCAAGAAGGGAGAAAATACGCTCCTTAGTTTGCCATTTTAATTAACATTAACTGAAACAGCGAAGGGGAATCCAACTAAGCATTTATAAGAGCAAAAATCACAGTTTATGCCCTACATACATGTATCCGTTAGTGATGTGGGGGATTGTAGTTATGGTCAAGAGTGTAAAGTGAAATGTTTCTATATGCTGATGAAGCAGAATTTATTCAAAAACTTCTGCAGGAGAAGAGAAAAACACTAGCTCTAGCCTTCAATTCGACATTCAGATATATCGAGGATGCTTTATTAATTAACAATATACGCCCGCGTGGAACAGTGATAAGAGCGTTCACTCTAGAGTCGCGGAGTAAGGAGTTGATCCTTACGTCGCGGGTTCGAATCCCACTGTGGGACGTGGAGACCGGTCCTTCGGATGAAACCGTATAAATCGGGGTCCCGTGTCGCAGTAGGTGCTGGCACGAAAAAGACCCCTCACTGCTCAATGGCCCTAAGTATAGGTCAAAATTTGCAGCTCTCCACCGGCAAGTGATGGCGTCTACATATGAGTGAAAATTTTTCGACAGGGACGTTAAACAATAAACAAACAAATAAAATGAATTAATGGTTATTTTCATTCGTATGTCAAATCGATATATACAAGTGAACTTGAAACAAAAGAAAACATAGAATCTGCCACTTAGTTTCATATATTGATTTTCATATATTGATTTTTTACGAACTATAGGCGATAAAGGCCACTTAACAACTAAATTGGAAGACAAACGGGATGACTTTAGCCTTTGCATCGCTATCCTTTTTATTTATGTAGTGATATTCCGCTATCACCTGCATATGTTGTTAATGTCTCCAAACTAATTCGGTACTCAAGAACTTGTTCTGAGTACGATGAATGTTTAAAGCGAAGCAGGGTACTCTCTGATAAGTTGACGTTACAGGGATTTCAACAGCCTCGTTCTCGGTCAGCACTTCGTAAATTTTATGGTTGTTATAATGACTTGTTAGCAAATATAACGCATCACTGTGTCGTATTTTGGCCGACTTGTTTCATACACATTCTTAGGCCTTTGTTTCTGTACTGAACAGACCACGGATCGTTCCGTCTACCTGAATGGGCTCACGGCGGACGTGACCGGTCAACAGAAGACGCTCACTCCTTCCAGGTATCTGATCCTACCTCTGGAATTTCCAGGGGTCCGTGTTTTATGCCCTCTTCACATATTTATATTGTTTACGGATTTTTTTTTATATCGATCATTGTTCGTTATTTTTCCCTTTTACATTCAAATGAAAGCGAGTATTCTATCGTCAACTTACCTTCCTTATGTAGCAATATAGCCTTATCACCTGCATATGGGGTTTATGTCTCTTAGTTGATTCGATACGCAAGGGCGTGCTCTACGTACGATTTTTTATTATCATCTATCATTAAGTCAAATGCTGACTTTTTTTTCATACTAATTGTTAGGACATTATTTACCCACTTAATTGTCTACGGATTTTTCCGTTCACTCTGATCATGGCTAAGAGCACGCTGCGAGTGTGACAGCCGGTGCAGAGAATGCTCACTCCTCCATGGCACCTGATCATACCTCTTATGTTTTAGAGGTCCGTGTTTGCTCTGCTCCTGATTTGTATTGTTTAAATGGACTTATGAGCGTAAATACTGTTTGTTATCTATGTATTTCAAGTCAAATGTCTGAAATTTTCAACATGCTTACCCTCAAAACTCAAATATACTAGTAGTCGACAAAATACGTGATCACCAAAAATATTACCATGCTAGAAAAAGAATTCATAGTTTAAATACAGAACTTGCAGATCCAACGATTATTCAGGATGGTAACGATGCTTTATCAACTTCTTCAAAGGTGGAAGCCCTGCGACAAGAATCTTTTAATCCAGTCCTCATATTTAAACGACAGGGAATTGAAGACCTTTCCCAGAAGCTGAACAAGTAGGACTTTATTTTGGCTATAATGACAAAGGAACATTTCAATATATACATATCATTTGCTAGAAAAAAATTATGTATGGATTCAACCAACAAAACATATAGGTACACTTTCCATTTCATAACTCTGATGGTAACGGGATTTTCTCATCTTGTCAACAAATATTTTAATCTTATTAATACCTTCAATTTTAATAGATTTTGATCACATATATGTAGAAAATTAATAGTGAAAGATATAATTTCCCACATTCCTACCGACCCAATTGCTAGCTTCCGATATGCAAACTTATTAGAGTTGTCTCGAACTGAACCGATAGGTGGCGCGTAAATCGAAAGTCACTTCCGGGTAGTACCCGACTCGTAGAACTCCAATCTACACTTACAGTCGCCGTTGGTAAATTTTCATCAAGAATGTAAGTATTAAATGAAGTTTTTTGTCTAAAATTATTAAAGACGAATTTTACAATGAAAATATTGATATCTATGTTTTGGTTAGCATTGGTAACATTTTCAATCACGTATATTTATCGAGTAAAACATCGAGGAAATTCGCAATCTTAAGAAATACAAACAAATCACTCGAGCTTAACACATGAAAAATGCTATAATCACAAGTATATTTCTTGGGAAATTTGATTTTATATTTAAAATGGATAGTTATGATTTTATTTCTGTTTGCATGTTTGTAGGAAATAAGTAAAAAAAAAATCATGAAATGTCATGCACATACATGTAGTCTATACCCGTCCATCACGATTTCCGTGACACGGTTTACACTGTGCATATTGTTGTTGCTTCTTTTCTTACAGTTTGACAAACACTTTATAACTGTTTTTAACTTTACATCAATTTGTTTTGAGTAATAATCCTTTTGAGTTCATGCGATATTTATATTTTTTACTAGATGGGGTAAAAGTATTGCTGTGTGCCATTATGCCACAGTACGTCAGACAGTCTAGATGAAAATGGAAACAAAATATTTATGAGACGTTTCCCAATTGGTGAGAAAAGAAAGAAGATAAGGGCTATGTGGATTTCAAGAGTTAAAAATATTCGTGCAAATTTTAAAGTTAATGACAACACGAGAATTTGTTCTAGACATTTTGGAGAACCTTACACTGAACATTCAGTTCCCACAATTTTCCCTTCTAAGGAACAAAAGCCACAAAATACTAGACGTCCCCTTGTAAAACATGATTTGAACTGTTCTTATAACTATGAAAAGAATGTTAAAGATGGTGAGGATTCAGTTTCCCTGGGTTCTAACCTTACACAGGAAGATGAATCGCATATTGTGACTTTAACTAGTGACAGCAATGAGAATATATATCCACAGGACAATGAAAATGTTTGCCTGCAACATGTCTCCACTCAAGCTGGAGAACCACAAGTTACTGACGTAAAAGAATGTAGTGTGGAGTCTAAGCTTCTTTTCATGTCATATGAAGATATTAGACATGATGATAACAAAATAAGATTTTATACAGGGTTCTTATCATCTTCCATGTTTTGGTTATTCTTCTCAACTCTGATGAAACATGGTGCTGACCGTCTTAGTTATTGGGAAGGAAACACAAGATCTCTTGGTGAAAAAAATTACCATGTTAATAATAGTGCTAAACCTGGTAGACAGAGAAAACTTAGACCTGTAGATGAGTTTCTGATGGTGTGTATGCGATTAAGACAAGGAATGCTGCAAGAGCATCTAGCAGACTTATTCAGAGTCTCAATGTCTTCAGTGTCCCGTATTATGAACACATGGATAAATTTCATTTATGATCATTGCAGGTCACTTGTCTGTTGGCCTACAAGAGAACAAATTTTATGTAATCTACCACCAGCATTTCAAGACTATCCTGACGTACGGATAATTCTTGATTGTACCGAGTTCTACACTAAAAAACCATCATCACTTAGTGCTCAGTGGGCCACCTGGTCTGAATACAAACATTCGAATACATTTAAAATTTTGATAGGGGTAGCACCAAATGGACTAGTTACGTTTGTTTCCAGACTGGGGGGGGGGGGGGGGGGGCAACACATCTGACCGTCATATAACAATGCACGATTCTCTTTTGCCAAAATTATCGGCTGGTGATGTAATCATGGCAGATAAGGGTTTCACTGTTGAAGACCTTCTCCCTGTAGATGTTGGCTTAAATATACCACCACGTATACCAGGTCATAGACAAATGACCACTCAAGAGTTTTTTCAGAGCCAAGGCATTGCATCGGCCCGTATTGTAGTCGAGATGAAAATGAAACAAATCAAGAACTATCGCATTTTGAGTGGAACTCTACCATTATCAGAAGCACACTTGGCAGAACAGATGATTTTTATCTGCACAGCATTGACTAACCTGCTTCCACCTCTGCTTACATAAAACAATATTCAGTTTCATTTTGTTAAATTGTTAAGGATTGAAATTATAACAAATAAATCTGAGATTTATAATATTCTCTTTTAATTCAATTTTCAAATTGCATGGGTTAAGCGAGTATCTAAAAATGCCATTATTTTAAAGTATAGTCTGTACAATGTGTACAAGTATTTGAATATCAATAACGCTTGTATAATATAGAGTAGTGTACTAATATATCAAGTGACTAAGACATAATAAATGCAAGTGTTATGCGAAAGTTCACATGAAGTTCAATTATTGCCTGAACTGCTAATACAAGGCCTAAGAGTATAAGCCACTTTGCTCACCCGAGTCACAGGTTTTTCCCTCTTTATTCTAATAAAACATATTGATCCTATATTGGGCCCAATCCTAGCCCAAGGAGTTATAACCAAACTTGAATCAACACAGATTGCTTTGATATCAAAATAATACACATGGATCTGATAAATGTATTTTATTGGATTTTTTTTTTGTTTTTTGCACACATGCATTATTAGTCCCCTACCGGTAACTATAGGTTTCATCTGCGTTTGTCCGTCTGTCTGACCCACTTGGTTTTCTGCACTTTTTTCCTAAATACTTGAAGATATTGAGCTATTTTCGATGTGGAGTGTATTTTGATGAGTTATAGATCGTTTGCATTCCGTTTTGCTTCAATATTTTTTTTTTACTGAATTATGACATTTTCAATATCGTACGGTAACCAGATAACACTTACCGGTAGGGGACTAGTATTGCTAATGCAATACTTTCAGAACGCTTGTTAAGTTAGACCTGTTGTGTTGAAGTCATTACTTAAAGAAATGATATAGAGGGTTATACTGCATGACTATTAAGGAAATAATTAAACTGAAATAAGTATATACTTTTCTCAATTTCTGCATACCTAGCAACAGTAAAGCGGTTTGCCCTATTTGATACGTCGAGTGAAAAGTTCAGGAATCACACAAGTAACATAAAATTTCCTTAGTTTTACAAGCATTTCAGCCCACATATTTACATCAAACTTAATCCTTTGGACATTAAAGCCCTTCCGTGTCCACACTACAAAATCAACCCATTTTAATTCATACAAACCTAACTGCCCTTGTACCTGATACATATAATTGTGATTTAACTTTAACAGCAGAGTATTATGATCAGAAAGATGACAACAAAATGAACTGTCTTGGGCACATTCAGCAGGAGTCATATTTCTCCATTTATTATCCTTATGGCCATAGGGACATTTAACCTCTACTAACCCATTTCCACAAATTTTACACAAAATCAAACCATCGGCACTGGCACCGAGGAATGGGTATTTAGGATTGACATGAAGACCCCTACTACAATATTGCACATTTTCCTTTCCACATTTTAAAGAGTGTTCTTTTACATAAGCTTTAATACCCTTCTTTTCATTGCTCCTTCCGTATGTTAGGCTTTTTACCTGGTGAGGGGGTTGGGTATATCCCATAAGTCTACGGACAAGTGCATCTGGACATGCAGTTTTTCTTTTACATACATCACCCATTTGTGAGGCGGTTATTAAATATTTGCGTGCTTCCATCCAATTGTTATTTATAGACTGGCCCCGTGTTCCTATTTCCAGATTCTCACATGTTTCTGATGATAATTTTAGATTTTCTAAAAACTCCTGAAACTTCTGTTGGTACACAGCAGTGTTAAGGTCAACATCATCTGGTATTTCCTCAGTATGTACTTCATATGCTGAAAGAAAACTGCTTATATCTGCTGGTTTACACCCAAGAGTCTGGTATAGAACACATCTTGGATTTACTTCACCAATTTCAGACATCAAATCTTGCAAGAATTGATCAGGGTCTTTACAGGGACCTGCTTGGAACACATCAGGGTAGGGTTTTCCTGTACAACGTTCATTTTCAGATAACTGGATATCAATCACTCTCATAGGATCTTGCCTCTTTTTCAATGGCCGAGGTTTGTTCCATTGACATTCTTGGGAAGTACAAGCATTCTTGACTTTTGATACAGTGTACATCAAGGCACCTACATGAGCACACAAACCACACTCTCCAGCTTTGCAATTGCAATAAGCTGATTCTATTTTCCCAGTTTCTTTAACTAGACAGACATGTAGGGAATAATGGTCAGTCATTTTTCCACAAATACCCACACTAACCTTGGTTTTCATGGATGGTTTACAGTCTGATTTTATGTAGCAGTAGTCAGACTTATCAGAAACTGCATTATAAAAAATGTTGTAAATATAACCCTCTGCAGCAAATTTTTGAGCTTTCTTCATATGCCGTTGGAAACGTGCTTTTTTCCCAGATGTAGGATTTTTTTGGTAAATAAAATAGTTATCAATATCTTTTTCATTTAAAGGAGGAAGACAATCTACAGAAATGTTTCTCCATGGTTCAGTTATTTCATTCATGGGTGTTACACAGGGTGTGTCGTCAAGATCAGACTCAGACGCTGAATCACTGGAAGAATCATTCCCAGACTGCATCGCTCTATACACTCTTTTCACAAGAACTTCTTTCTTTCCACTTCGTTTAAGACCTCTGGTAATCAGCCATTTTTTCAACTGGTCCACCTTCCAGGTTCTTAGCACTTCTACAGACTCGTGTTCTGTATCTGACATGGTTAGGCGATCTCTACAATTTAAAAAAAAAATATTACAACTAATATCTTTGCTAACATTTACATAGCATAGTCACATTTAACCCCCCCCCCCCCCCCAAATGAAAGAAACTACAGTACCCATAAATATTAGGCTTACTTGTATATCTTTAACGATTTCATACAAACTCATACACTCACATTGTAGCTACATGTATTATCTATCATGCATTAGTTTACATTTATATACACAGACACTAGACGCATAGTACACTAACATGGCACTGTTATGCACATAAGTAAAGACGATATAAGATTATTTTACTCCAAAATTTAAGCTTATATACATAATTTATACACGTAAAACAGAATTAATTAATTCGAGAGTAAATCGTGCGTACTACAACACACGCACACAAAATCGAAAGTTAATAGTGCGCTGGTGCTTACTAGGCCTACATGTACAACATGCTGTACAATCTTGTGCGCTGTATTTGATTATTGTGCATGTATACAAAGCTAATTTTTCTGCTATAAAAGATAAGAAACTGTTTGGCTTAAATATTGTGTCATTACTCACCGTCTCTCAGTGCTTGTCATGTCGATACACATATAGTGATATACTTTGCACATCAAAAGTTGCAGCGGTTCGTCCCGAATATTTACCTACCCGGAAGTAGATCTAGGGGTGATAACTCTAATACAATTTTGATATCGGAAGCAAGCAATTTTTTATTCTAAGTCGGAAGAGGGCAACCAAACATTATTTTAATGAGGGCCTTAAATCCCAGTTTCTTAAAGTATCTTGCTGATCAATAATTTAATTACCCAGAAAAGTGATCAGTGTGTTAGTATGGCAATGTTCATACCAATATGTTTGTAGAAAAATTTCGAAACCAACCATTTTCTTCTCTTGAAGCGCAATAGGGGAATAGATACGCTATTGGACACTGTTTTGAAGAAAGAAAATGACCATTTAATGAACATTTACAGAATTTCTTATAATAATCCCTTAGATGTTACTGCACAAGAAGTGTAAAACTTACCTTGTATAGATTTATGTCATCATATGTACCCTGTAAATAATACACGGTACCGATTTTGATGCACCAGATATAAATGTATATGTTATAAATGTAATTGTTATGATTATAAATACGTAATGTTAACATATTCACAAGATTCTCTCTCTCCAGGAACAAAGTCAAGAGGATGATTGTATTGAAAATGACATGCAGCTATCACACCTAGAGCTTGCAAACCAAACTACCAACCAAAGAAAGTCATCTACCAGTACCGATTCCCACGGACTGAGGGTCTTAATGAGTTGGATGATCAGATTAAAAATACAGATAATCTGCAATAATTAAATTTTTAGGTCTTCATCATATATTCGCATTAAATTTACTCGGTTCTACAGAAATTTTTGAAGGACTATTGGAAGAGGCTAAAGCAAGTCCATACTTGGATTCTTTAACTCCAGAATATGAGCTAGTATTTGTGATTATGAATGTTGCCCAGCATAGGCTCTTTAACTTTAATTGCGTCGAAAGATAATTTTGACTCAACCCGTCGGTTCCATAAACGTAAATTTGCCAACAAAGGAACAGATGCTGTTATAACATAAGTAACACTCTTAATCCTAAATAGTTCAGTCTTACATTCCACCAACTTTCAAGATGACGTCTACACTCTGCATTTCCTACAGATATACCAAAACCGTTGTTTCAACATTTCAATTATAAACAAACCTTAAAGTGCCTAAATATTGAACATGTAAAATAAAATTCTGTTAGGTGGTCTTGCTCTTCTCGGTGGCTCAGTCGATACAGCGCTCGTTCCGTGATCGAAAGCTCGTTAGTTCGAATCTCGGCCGCGACTGACTGAAGTCGATTAAAAAAATATATAGCAACTGTTCCTTCGTCAATCGCTTGGCACTTTGAAGTGAAAATTGCGGGTCCTTCGGATGAGACCTTAAAAACCGAGGCCCCGTGTCACGGCAGGGGTAGGCACGATAAAAACCCATCACTGCTCAATGGCCCTGAGTGCCGAGTAAAGTCCAACTTTGAAGCCCTTCACCGGCATCTGGTAACGTCTCTAAATGAGTGAAAAATTCTCGAATGGGACGGGTTTTTTTGTTTGTATGTTGTTTGACGTCCCTTTCGAGATTTGTTCAATCATACGGAGACGCCAAATGGGACGTAAAACAACATATGATCAATCATTCTTCTTTCAACTACAGTCCTGCTTGACACCTCATTACCGCTGGCGTTAATAAAACTGAAAACAAAGACCGAAAAGCAATAACCTTTGAAGGTCCTCAATACAAGTATTGCCTATATTTTCATTGGCAACAAAACTTTATTTCTATTACGAATTTTGTCGAATATTATGCTAAAAGTTGGGCTTAACATAAAAGGAAGGACCTGAACACATCGTCAGAATGGGTTAAGTGTTTAGAAAATACATTGAAGAGCCGAACTTCAAAGATTGTTTGTTGTTTTACGTCCCATCCGAGAATTTTTCACTCATATAGAGACGTCACCATATACCAGTGAAGAGCTTCAAATTTTGACCTTTACTCGGCACTCAAGGCCATTGAACAGAGAGATCTTTATCGTGCCAACGCCTGCAGTGACACGGGGCCTCGGTTTTTAAAGTCTCATCTGAAGGACCTGCAACTTTTACTTTAAAGTGCCGAGAGCATGGCGAAGGAACAGTTGCAAACAATTTTTTATCGACTTAGGTCAGTCGCAGCCGAGATTTGAACTCACGACCTCCCATTCACGGAGCAAGAACATTTATCCTGCCGACTACATTAAATCGGAGGTGATAAAATCTTTTAAAAGACTAAAAAAATATATATTTGAAGGTTCCAACAGACAAGGCTTGTAACAATATCAATTTGTTTGTAAGGCATATTATTATAACTGCATTTTAGAGGAACTTGGTTTTAAGTCTAAGTCTGGAAATCCAATTTCTACTTACAACTCATTGTCTAAGGATGAAATTATTCAAAATCACATTTCACTGTAAGCAACAAAAAATCTTGGAAACGACATAACTCCGATTTTGATGAAATCTGCACCACATTTGCTTCTCGGTGCGAAACTACCAAAAAATGGTGTCATTTGACCAAAATAAAAAAAAAACGAAAATTGAGAAAATCTTAACGCATTTTTTATCTTTATTAAGATCATTCGAAGATAAAACATGGTATCATCAGAATACATAAACATCAGGTATACAGGGCAGATTATTGTTTATTTCAGAAATATTTCTACTTTAGAAATGGCCGTGCAGAATGACCTCGTTTGTGAAAATGGAACATTTGGTATTTTATTAGATTTACTCCTTGCCTACCCACACTTCGCGGCTCAGGTTAAATCTGTGACTTCAAACTAGCCTACACATTAGCTGAAAGGAATATAAGCCACTGAATGCACTGGACGTTGTGTTGCTAGATCTATATAATATTCAGAACACACCTCGCAAGGTATCTGTAAAAATCCTTTAATCTAGAAGATAAAGATATCACATCAATATTATTAAGATTTGGTTTGTGTTAATTCTTTACACGTTGTTCGAATATTCAGATACATATATAGGCCTAATCATCTTAATAACGCGTCCCCTTAACTAAACAATGGTTCGATCGTGTTAGATTATACATGCACGTTAGGTGGATGAAAAAAAATAGAAGTTCAGATAAAAATTAATCCAGTATTTACACTTTGTCGAATTAGAATGTTATTTAAATTTACATTTAGTTTATAGCCCAGTGTCTGTGTTCATAATCATGTCAAGCTGAACATTATACAAAATTTTTTACGTCATTTCTGAAAGTTGACGTCACAATTGTTTCGACGATCTATTTGGACTAGGGAAAAGTGTTGATATTTCGGACAGTGTTATGCGTATATCCGAAATGCTCACTGTTTATCCAGTAAAGGTAATGATGTTGTATATCGATCATGATAGAATTATTTACGGGTTTCATCGGGATTTTTTTGTGTATCTCCCATATATTTAAACACCTATAAATGACGACAGGTAGAGGGTTCTTACTTCGGACAAAGGCGTTAAATATTATTTCGGACACATGGTTTACAACTTCGGACAGTGAGTAAAATTGCATTTTATGTAGGTCTACTGCAAATTACTTTCAGTGACGTTTGATACTTTTATTTTTGTGTAGACTCTGTTGATATTCAGTTTTCAAGTCTGTAATAAATTGAATCGGGATTGAGATTTTGAAGGATCATGTGTTTTTTTTATCTGTCTTTTTCCCGCTGACTGTCAAACAGAATAGTTTTGTAGGTAATGTCTCTGATTTTAATCAGTACTTATTTCCTTATCTTATGTATGTTTATGTTACATTTATATGTATATTTATTTCGATAGACTATAATATAGCTATAAAATTTTATTGAGGCAGCTATTATAGTGACAAAAATATTTCATCCAATCTATGAGTAAATTTATTATGTTTTACAAAATAAAATACACAATTAGATGATGAAATATGAAGAAAACAAACCGTAATCAATCTTGAAAGTCCAATGAAACGATAAAAATTTGGAGCAGAGCAAACATGGACTTCAAAATTTAGAGGTGGGATCAGGTGTCATGGAGGAGTGAGCATCCCCTGCCGATTGGTCACACCCGCCGTGTGCTCCTTGTCATGAACCAGAAAAATCCGTAGACAGTTCAGTTTATAAATAATTGCCCAACAATTAGTATGGAAAACGTTAGTCAACATTTGATTTAATGTTAGGTTGTATGTGCTGACAAAGTCATTGTATCGACCGAAAAACTTGCGAAAAGATGACTTTAAACAAGACTGTTGATATCCTTGTTTCGTCAACTTGTTTGTCAATAGCTTGCCTCGTTTTAGAAATTGTTCATACGTAGAGCATGCTCTTGCGTATCGAATCAACTGAGAGACATAAATCCCATATACAGGTGATAAGGGTATATTACTGCATAAGTAAATGAGGGAAGTTGATAATATAATTCAGTTTGAACATTGCTTCAATAAAGATAACTTTGTCATGAAATATATGGAGATAACGAACAGTATTCAAGCTCAAAAGTTCATTTAACAATACAAAATAGGAGCAGAGCAAAGATGGACCTCCAAAACATCAGAGGTTTGATCAGGTGCGATGGAGGAGTGAGCATCCCCTGCCGACCGGTCACACCCGCCGTGTGCTCCTTGTCATGATCGGGAAATAACGGAAAAATCCGTCGACAATTCAGTGTGTAAATGATGGCCTAACAATTAGTATGAAAAACGTCAGTCAGCATTTGACTCAAAGATAAATTGTATTTGCTGACAAGGTCATTGTATCGACCATAGAACTTACGAAATGATGACTTTAAACGAGACTGCTGATATTCTTGTTTCATCAACTTGTTTGTCAGTAATTTACCTCGTATTAGAAATTGTACATACGTAGAGCATGCTCTTGTGTATCGAATCAACTAAGAGATATAAACCCCGTATGCAGGTGATGAAGGTATATTGCTGCGTAAGTAAGGGAAGTTGACGATTGAAAAGTTAAAGTCATCAAGTTTATCATAAAGCTTGGTTGTTAGATTACCATTAACGTCTTTTTCAAGTGAACTATCCAAATATGAAACAGATGTGTCAGACTCTGTGGTATCTTTTATCTCGGGATATATCGTATCGACATAAGAATGGAAATAACCATTGTAGATTGACAATACGTCGTCGATATTTAGCCCGATATATCTAAATGTCGAGTTGAAGGAATGCCTATTGTCTATCGTTTGCAATATTTAAAAAGGTTGGTCAGGAGACAAAAGACATGTACCTGTGGTTGAATTTAATCAGATAACCATTGGAACGTTGGACAATAAAAAGAATTTCCCTGATCTACCATACTTATAATGCTCTTGGGGATGCATTTTAAATGCACCCATGACTCGCACCCAATTCTGTCGCACTGCATCAACAAGAGGCCCATGGGCCACAACGCTCACCTGAGGCAATATGTCCCTGCTGTTCTTTGTCAGCATATTTCTTCTCCTATATTTCTATATATTCATATATAAAGCTTTGATCGCCTGTTCTAGGCATACCCTACCCCAAGGTGCCATGTTTTGAATGAAATTGAATATAAACCTTCTGAGGATGCTTCTATCTTCATATAACTAATCATGATTTTGCTGTTCTTTAAAACAGAATTTTAAATATCTCTAACACCCTACCGGGGGGGGGGGGGGGTTATGATTTGAACAAACTTGAATGTACACTACCTGAGGATGCTTCCATATCAATATGACTGATCATGGCTTTGTTGTTCTTGAGATTGAAGAAGATTTTTAAAGATATTTCCTGTATATGTTCTTTTGTAAAACTTTGATCCCCCATTATGGCCCCACCCTACTACTGGAGGATGCCTTGAACAAGCTTGAATCTACAATATTTGGGGATGATTCCATATCAATAAGAGTAATTGTGACTGTTGTTCTTGAGAAGAAGATTTTTAAAGAATTTCCCTATATATTCCTATGTAAAAATTTGATCCCCCCATTGTAGCCCCATCCTACCCCCGGGGGTCATGATTTGAACAAACTTGAATCTACACAACCTGAGGATGATTCCATATCAATATGACTAATTGTGACTCTGTTGTTCTTGAGAAGATTTTTTTTCTATATATTCCTATATAAAACTTTGATCCCTCATTGTGGCCCTAACCTTCCCACAGAGGTCATGATTTGAACAAATTTGAATCTACACTACCTGAGGATGATTCCATATCAATATGACTAATTGTGGCTTTGTTGTTCTTGAGAAGAAGATTTTTAAAGATTTTCCCTATATATTCCTATGTAAAACTTTGCTCCCCCATTGTGGCCCTAACCTACCCCTGGAGGTCATGATCTGAACAAACTTGAATCTACACTACCTGAGGATGATTCCATATCAATATGACTAATTGTGGCTTTGTTGTTCTTGAGAAGAAGATTTTTAAAGATTTTCCTTATATATTCCTATGTAAAACTTTGATTCCCCATTGTGGCCCCACCCTACCCCCGGGGGTCATGATTTGAACAAACTTGAATCTACACTATGTAATGAAGGTTTTACTTAAGTATAAACTTTTCTGGCTCAATGGTTCTTGAGAAGAAGATTTTTAAAAGATGACACCAAATTTTCACCAATTCTTAATTATCTCCCCTTGGAAGAGGGCGTGGCCCTTCATTTAAACAAACTTGAACCCCTTCACCCAAGGATGCTTTGTGGCAAGTTTGGTTGAAATTGGCCCAGTGGTTCTGGAGAAGAAGTCGAAAATGTGAAAGTTTACAGACAGACAGACGGACTACAAACAAAATGTGATCAGAAAAGCTCACTTGAGCTTTCAGCTCAGGTGAGCTAATAATACATGATCACCTTTAACATTACCATCATCCTCCTGCATACACACTGCACAGAATACAGTTACTTTTGTTGACCTTTTCCTTTGGTTTTTTATTTTCCTTGTTTTGTTCTGTTTCTTTTTCCTCATCTCTCTTTTCTTTTTTCTCCTCTCTCTATTAATTTCCTTTTTTTCTTCTCCATTTCCCTCCTCTCTCTTTCCTCGCTAGCAATCTTTTTTTCTTTGATTATTTCATCTGACGTCAAAAGTCTATGTGATGTTATTTTTCTTTTCTTTAAACTGACACTACTGCTGTCTTTGTGTGGCTACTTTGGAGAAAAGATGTCTTTTATTTTCCCTGATAATGGAATATCAACTTTAAACTGATGCAAAATAAAGAATGTCGTCAGTGGTATCTAGGCTAAACTACCCATCTGTCAAACTAGGATCAGCCGTCTGCAAAGCTACTTCTGCCAGTAGTGTTCCAGAAGAATTGTCAAATGAGTTTGTCAAATCATGAGTTTAAAATGTCGGAAGGTGTGACAAATGTGGATGAGGGGACCACTGAGGTACTTGCAGAGGAAACAGAGGTAGATGGAATCATGGAAGAGGATGTGTCAGTAGAGGAAAATGCTGCAGAAGAAGACGAACCATTGTTGGGTGCAGCTGTACTGAAAACATGTAGAAGAGGATGTGTCAGAAAAGTTGGAGGCACTAGCAGATGAGGTAGCACTCTGACTTTGAGGCAATGGCTTGTAAAAAGGATGCTAGTATGGAAAGACTGATCTGGACTAGCACTGAGATTCACTGGAAATATCCCACACGCCTTGAACGCAGCCTTCATGTTGTTTGGGGTCACAAAGAATTCCCAAGCAGAAGAAAATAAAGCTGGTCAGGTTGCTTTGTTGATCAGATTGGAAGGATTCTTGCAAAGAAACTCGGAGCAGGCTTTGTTATAGGACTGTGACAGAGGGCCAAAAACAGTCCTATCAAGAGGTTGTAGCCAGGCAGTGGTGTGAGGAGGAAGTGCAAGAATGTTGATCCCATTTGCTCTGGTCGTCTGAAGAAGGCCCGGGACCTCATGACTTCTGTGTGAATCAAGTATCAACAGCTGTGGACGATGAGGATCACACTGTTTAAGAAAATCCTCCTCGAACCACTGCTCCCCAAGAAAGTCGGTCATCCAGGCCTTCTTCTGGAAGTCTATACAGTGTCAGGAGGACCATCTGCTTTCGAGAAGGATTCAAGACTCCGTCTACTTTTCCCCTTCACTACAACCATGGGAGGATCCGTGCTCCAACAGCATGAATACAGGCGAGAACAGAAATGCTCTCCCGTGAATTGGAAATACGACTAAGAAGCGATCGAGATCCTTTCTGGCAACTACAGACACAGGGGAATGTTCAGACTGGAATCCTTTTTCATCACAATTCCAGATGCATTCAGGTTTATCACGAAGATAGAGATCCGTTAGTGTCTGGTCAAGGGCACTAAAATACTTCGAGACCACCTCCCGATTCATCAGATTGGACCTTATATGGTAGAGAGCTTTTCTGGCTTACGATCGAATTACTAACTCTGGAAATCTGGACTTCAGTCCCCTCCATCACATATTCCCCGGAATGCCATTTTTAAATGGAGTAGGTAGTTTAAGCCTGTTGACTAACTGGCCTGTTTTTGCTTTAAGCATCCCCCGACCAATACCAAAACCCATGTCAGCTCCCTCTATTGCCGATTTTACTACCTTTTCTTCAATTTCGATGGTAATAGCGGGTGGCTTTCCTGGCCTAACACCAGATTGTACTTTTCCTACATGTATAACGTGGCTATGTATCGTTGTTCGGGGAATGGAAAACTGCCGGGAAGCCTTTCTAAGGGACAACCCAGCCTTCACAGCAGAGACAGTTTCCTCAAGATCTTTCTGATTATAATTTTGGTACACATTCTTTCTAGTTTTTTGACATTATCTAAAACCACAATAAAATTATTTTTCTTTTTTTCCTTTATTAAAATAAAATATGAATTCTATTTGTGTTGATTTCCCCATTTTTTATAAGCAGTGTTATTAACCCCCTCCCCCGCCCATTTTTTCTTTGCAAATCTGTATTAATAATTTTATATTCATTCTTAACTATACAAATTAAGTTAAAAAATTGATGCTATCATATTTTTGTTATCATAAACGAAACTATCATTCATTGAATTTTGTTAAAACTTAGTGCAGGACCTATAATCATTAATTCTTGCAATCTACAAAGTGGTGTTGTAAATTTGTCACCGTATTTTCCGATGATTTTTTTCAATTAAATATTATATTTTTCTATGAAACCTTAAATAAAATGTACATTAGCTAAATTTCTTAACAGTATATATAATTATGTTATTAAATATAGTCGGAAAACACTTACCTCAATGATACTAGAGTTCGGCGGTAAAACAGAAAGTTGATGCAAGCGTCATTCACAACACGGGAGGTGAAGGTCATATATTTTAGACAACCAATCCGAGTCTAGCTAGGCATGCACAAAGAATTCGTGTTTTCCATTTAGTAAATATATCGAGTTTAAAAATTTATATATAAATTTAAGATTAAATTTAGAACAAATAACAGAAAAGTAAGTTATATAACTTTTTTATTGACTGTCCGAAGTATTACACCCGTCCGAAATATCAACACTTACCCCTATTTACATGTACATGGACATGTATTTTTTTTTTTGTTAGCTATTATAATGAAAATTAGAGGCTTATAGTCTCCACGATAGAAGACAATTGGCAAAATATCACAATAAATTGATAATTCGCCTCTCCGTATAAATTATGTGATGTAGATCAGTCCCGAACATAATCTAGATTGTTATATGTTTTATTAATGACAACCTTTTTGAAGAGTTACATAAAAAAAAAACGTTACAAAGCCTTGTACACATTAAATGTATTTTGGTCACATCATATCTGAGATGGTTAAAAAAGGTAATATATAGCATTTTATATATAAATAGCGATTAAATAAAGGTTCGGTGGAATATTTATAAATACAAATATTTATTGGCACAAACACAATTACAATAATAGGCAAAGGCCCATTGAACATTATTGGATAATGTTTACATAATTTATGTAGTATTAAGTAATTGACTTCTATGTTCAAAACAGTCTCTAATAAATTTCACAGTAACTTTTAAGATTTTATGTATATCACTGTTTACATATAATTGTAACATGTATCTTTCATTGTCAAGATTAATATTTTTCTTTGTTATATTATAAATATTTCTAAGGTATGTGTTTCTTTGCTAAGAATAAGACTTACAGTGAAAAAGAAAATGAATTTCATCATCAGTCACACCAGAATTGCAAGCATTACAACATCTTTCCTTTCTTGATGTGGAAATATATCTACCACTTTCTATTGCAAGTTTATGTGCACTTAATCTAATTCTACTAAGAGAGGATCTCTTAGATCTTTTTCTGAGTAAATCAACAAATGGCCTTATTTTTTCTTGTTTATAATTTTTTTTTACAGGTTTTTCTGAACCAAAGATTTTTGATGATTGCTCTTGAGTGCACTGGTCAATGATTCTTTGTTTTATGTTGGGTAAAAGGTGTTGAATGGAACTTTTATATTTTGTAATGTTTGAAAATCCCAGATTATCCAGAGTAGAAAATAATTTCTTAGTCCAAGAATTGCAGTTATTTGTGGATTGGTAAAGTTTTAAAGCCAAAGAATCAGAAGTTTTCAGGTGAATCTAATATTTAATACTCGAGAATGAAATTTTAGACCAAAGTGGTAGTCTCTTAAGTTCTGCTAGATTTGCAGCATTGGATGTTTTGCAGTGCACTCCAAGGATATCTTTAATAAATTTTAAGTGAAATTTTTCTATATTTGAAATACCTTTGAATGAGAGATCCACTCCCCATATTTCACTACATTAAAGAAGAACTGGAAGTACAATAGCATCAAAAAGCATACACTAGCATCAAAAACATTAAACACACACATATACACAATAAACTGGGGGGGGGGGGATTATTATATATTTTTTGTTTGGATGTTGTTTAACGTCCCTCTCGAGAATTTTTCACTCATATGGAGACGGCACCACTTGCCGGTGGAGAGCTGCAAATTTTGTCCTATACTCGACACTTACGGCCATTGAGCAGTGAGGGATCATTTTAGTGCCAGCACCTACTGCGACACGGGACCTCGGTTTATACGGTCTCATCCGAAGAACCGGTCTCCACGTCCCACACTGAGAATCGAACCCGCGACGTAAGGATCAACTCCTTACTTCGCGACTCTAGAGCAGACGCTCTAACCACTGCGCCACGCGGGCGACGGAATTATTTATAAATTACAAGTACTACTTGAGTGATGATATCGGATGGGAGGGGGTCAGGTCCAATTGCTCCTCTTATATTATTATTACTATAGATCGACAGACCTATGTGCAATAATTATAGAAAAATAATATAGAAGTAACGAATGACAGTGGATAACAATATATTTTCTTCCGATTGTCAAGAACCACATAATTTGTATCTGCTCTATCTGAATTGATATCCAAAAGAGTATTGCTGTTCTGAACGCACCTGCAAAACTTAAATCCTGACTTGTTTAGTAGGTCCCATGTCGCAGTAGATGTTGGCACGAAAAAGATCCCTCACTGCTCAATGGCCCTGAGTGGCGAGTATAGGTATAAAGTTGCAGCCGTCCACCGAACATATGATATGAGTAAAAAAAAGAGGGACGTTAAACAACAAACAAAGAAATAAAAAACTAACACAAGCATTAATCTTTGCTAATAAATGATTAGTATTTATCCACTGTGTAGTATAGTACGATATATGTGCATAAGATAAATATTCTGGCATGGCCTAAGCATCGGGATTCATTGTGAGATAGATTCCACAGTGCTGGATTTTGTAGAAAATGTCGTTCTCACTGGTATTTGAAATCAATACTTCCAGAGAATTAATCTGAACAATCTAGTAAGTATTCAAAGACGGATCTAGCACTGGCTTGCCCCCCCCCTCCCCCCCCGTTTGAGATTATTTTTTGCTTAATTGTGTACGTTTGCTTGTTTAACTTTGTTTGTACTCTCAATTTATCCTCTTACCTACTTACCTCCTGTATGAAAATGGTGAAGTTTTACTTAAATCATTTTTGATAATGTAAAAAAGTTATTAGCTATTGCATCTTGAATCATGTATAATTATGTAAATTTGACTTTGATTAGAGTCAATGTATGATAAATTGTCTGCAAATGATTTATTGTCTAGATATTTTAAAAAGTACAAAACCTTAAATGCATCTTTTTGCATCTGTGAGTTTTTGTTTTATGCCTTTTTGCTTTTTTGCCGCCAGATCAAGCTTTAAAATAACATTTTCAAGGCTTTGAAATGCCCTTCCTCCCTTTACTATAGTAGTCAAATCCTCCGATATTCTTCCTTACTGATGCTGCACAGTCATTTAGAATTTAAACAGTGTGCTTGATCCTGTAAAGAGAAGAACATCGCAAATATACAAAGAAATAAATGGGGTTTTGCAATGCATTGTAATGAAAGGATACCAATTACTAGAACACTAGTACTTTATTTTACCCCACCTCTGTTGATTTTTCGATGAAATCCTGGCTTACGATTGGTTGAAGTCTGTCACGTGAAAGGGAGGTAATACTTATACCCTGTCATTAGTAAATCAATACACCGTAGCACGAGTTATTGTTCTTCGATAAACAAACATGGCAACGAGGTTTGCGTTCTTGGACGCAGACGAACTAGAGAAAAAAAAAGCAACTTATTAATTCGAAAGAAACAATTAAAAGTAACGCGAAGGCGGCACGGGTGTTGAGAGCTTATTTGAAAGAAAAGGGGCAAGATGAAAATTTTGAACAGTTTGATGTAGTTCGTCTTAATGAAGTTTTAATTCATTTCTACCTCAGTGCTCGGAAACAAGATGGGGAACATTACAAGGCAACGTCCTTTGAGAATATGAGACATGCCTTAAACAGGTACTTACAGAGCCCCCCCCCCCCTTTAACAGAAAAATTGACATTATAAAGGATGATGAATTTCGGGATGCTAATGTCTCGTTTAAGCTGCGCTTGCTGAGCAGAAAAGGATCGGTAAAGGTAATGTGGAACATCACACTGTTATTAATGAAAGCGATCGACAGAAGTTGTATGATTCTACACACATGAGTCCTGATACGCCTTGTGGTTTACAAAATAAAGTACAGTTTGATATAAGATTGTATTTTTGTCGGCGTTCCGTGGAAAACATGCATTCAATGTCCAAGTCAACATTCCAGGTGAAGGAGGATCCCAAATCAGGCCTTAAATATGTAGCTAAATCTAGTGATGAATTAGCAAAAAACCACAGAGCTAACGACAGGGAGTCAACATCTGGTGTCATGCCTGAATACCCTGGATCCCCATTTTGTCCCGTGAAATCGTTTGAAAAATATCTGAAGAAACTACATCCTATGTGTGAAAGTTTATGGCAGAGACCAAAAGAAGCATTCATTGATGAGGACAACTCTTGGTACTGTAATTCACGACTTGGAGAAAAAACATTAGCAAAATTCATGTCTAAATTGAGTGAAAGTGTTGGTCTGTCCCAGATTTACACCAATCATTCCATACGGGCAACAGGAGCCACAATTCTCACCAAATGTATGTTTAGTCCATCACAGATTATGACAGTTACAGGACACAAGTCAGTACAGTCACTTACAGTGTATCAAAGGACAGATATGGATGAAAAGATTGCAATGGGACAAGCAATGGGCCAAAACCTTACAAATAATCCAGTTAAAAACAACCTAGCTTTGCCTTCTAGTACCTCAAAGCTGGCATTACCACCCTCTCAGGAAACTGGGAATACTCTCAGTATGATACCATTTCCGCAGGAGAACAGTTCTACCATAGCTGAATTACAAGGAATTAACATATCTGACCTTTTCTGTGAATTCACGACCCCAACCACACTTGCCACAGTATCCGAAAGTAGGATATCCTCCTCTGTACACACCAGACAAATTCTCCCGGCATTCCATGGATGCACCACTGGCTCCATAAACATCAATGTAAATTTCACAAAATAACTTAATCTTGCATTCATGTCCAATTTAAAATCATCTGTGTGTGTCATCAGTATACCTACATTAAATTCTGTTATTTTTTGGGTCAATTATCAATAATTTTAACTTTTAAAATGTTTGTATTTTTCACTTTAAATGTGTTTAAATATGTTAGTTGAAGTGTTGTTATAAATAACATTTTCTTTTTGTTATAAATGTCCATTTGTTGTAAACTTAATTTTTAAATGTTCAGAATTAATATATTTTGTCTTTGATTTAAAGTGATAATTTGTTATACTCATATACATAGGTACTCTGTTATACATGTATCCGACAAATTGTTGAGATTTCTACTTTTGAATTGTTAATATTTATAATCAGAAATTATTGAATGCATTATTTTTACTGTTGTTATTTAATATACAAATGTTTATTTGTTATTGTTAAATGTTCAATAAAATTATAAACTTAAATCTGAGTTATATAGACACCGATATACCCAGGTTGTAAGCTTGCATGACAGCAACTTAAACTTTATAAAGCAAAGCTATTTAGTCATCGGTGGGGTAAATTCGTTACATAGTCATTTAGTGACCGGGTACGGGATGATACCTGGTTAGTATATTTCATACCTGGCTCGGCTTCGCCTCGCCAGGTATGAAATATACTAACCAGGTATCATCGGCTTCGCCTCGCCAGGTATGAAATATACTAACCAGGTATCATCCCGTACCCATTCACTAAATGACTATGTAACTAATAATACCCCCCGTTTAAAAATCGGGGGGGGGGTTATAGTGATGGGGGTGTACGTCCGTCCGTCTGTTATGCTTTGGGGTACATATCTTTTATCCGCAAGTCCTCCTATACCGCTGATTGATTGTATGTTGTTTGACGTCCAATTCGAGAATTTTCACTCATAGTGACGTCACCATATACCGGAGAAGGGCTTCAAATTTTTACCTTTACCCGGCACAGGGTCATTGAATAGTAAGGTTCTTTATCGTGCCAACGCCTACCATCTGAAGGACCCGAAACTTTCACTTCAAAGTGCGCTTGGCGAAGGAACAGTTGCTACCTATTTTACATTGACTTAGGTCAGTCACGGCCGTGATTCGAACACATGATCTCCGATCACTGAACAAGCGGTCTACCGACTAAGCTACCGTGACGGTCCTTTACCATTGAATAAAATTTTATGATACTTTCACAGAATACTTTTTGATCGGATATATATTTGGGTTTCCAGAAGCAAAACATAGGCACTCCATTTTACAATAATATGGAGGGGTACCCACCTCTTATCCGTAACTCCTCCTATACCACTGAATAAAATTAAATGATGCTTTCACAGAATCTTTGTTACATAGTGCCATTGTGCGCCCCCTATTTTACTTTTTGATCGGACACTTATTTCGGATGTCCCATAGCAAAACATGGACTTTTCCATTATAAGCATATGAGAGGTGGGGATTATTTTGTGAGCTCAGTGCTCACAGTTCCTCTAGTTTTCTGAAAGAAATGGGCGAATACCAGTACATTCTATAAATGAAAATACTTAAAATTACTTTACTACATAAAATAGTTTTCAATAATCAATACAAATTGTTGCTTAGTTGACTTAACAAGACTGAATGGTTTGTTTGTTTGTTTAACGTCCCTCTCGAGAATTTTTCACTCATATGGAGATGCCACCACATGCCGGTGGAAAGCTGCAAATTTTGTCCAATGCTCGACACCCAGGGCCATTGAGCAGTGAGAGATCTCTTTTGCCAGCACCTACTGCGACAAAGGACATCAGTTTATACGGTCTCATCTGAAGGACCGGTCTCCACAGTGGGATTCGAACCGGCAATGTAAGGATCAATTCTTTACTCCGCGACTCTAGAGCAGACGCTCTACCACTGCCCACGCAGGCGACAGACTGAATTGTGAATTACCCAAAGGCGTGAACTGTTCTGATTCACAGAAGTGAAAACACTGAGCAATAAGAGCAGAAAGTGCAAGACTTCTGATAAAATTGGGAACATCTACTTCCACAAACGATAAATTCATACTTTTCTTCCAATATGGTAGATTCTTGATGATATTGCTTGACAATATATAATCAATGAAATGTTCCAACTAGGCAATGTTGATTTTTTCCAATTTTGTTTCTCTTTTGGAAGAGGTTTACCGCAACCTTTCTGTGTGCTGTTTTGCCATTTAGAATTTCCAAGGCGTGACTTCATATTTTTTTTCTGTAATATTGTCGTCATCATCTCATTTGGGTTCAACAGCTCTTTGAGAAACAACTCACCTTTAAACTTGTGCAAAGGATCTAATATGGATAAGATCTGTCTCTGTAAAGACCGCGTCTCAGCATTCTCATAAATCTCTTTAAGGAAGCTCTAACACTAATAATAAACGCTTTTTAGACTTTGAGAAAAATATATCATGTATAGGTGCACATATTCAGTACATCTACTTCATTTTCAACATAGGGTACCTGCCTTATTTCTGCAGAAAAAATGTTCAAAGAAAATGAAGTATTTGTGAACAGAAATCACTGTTGTTTACTTGCATCGGGAAAATTAACGGAAATAATGTATTCAATTACTTAATCTTGGTCTAACATAACATTTAAAATACTTTAATTCATAACAAATTGTGTCATTCACTGTAGACTCCAATTTATAATATTTTTCTTATAAGGGCAGATCACTCTAACTTAATAAAACTACCCTACAAATAGGAGTCTTTAGTATGCAGTGTTTAGAGCTTCCTTAAGCCTGGAAATTGCTTCTAAATTGAGGAAGCAAAACAAAAAATTATTGTTACATGAAGAAAGTTTATTAGGGTGTATTTGTGGTGTAAAGTACTCATTTGCAAGGAAATGCTTATCATACTGTAATGATATCTATTATATACATGTATCATGTAATTAAGTTGAATATTTTCATCATGACCCTCGAAACAATACATTTATCATTCATGTTAACATTTCATGGTTTAATGATTGAAGTTGAGCCTTACTATTTCATTTGTCACAAAGATTTCACCACCATTCCATGAGAAATATATCCTTCTCCAGGACAAATTCTATCACAAGTAGAAGGCAAACATACAAATGCTTTGTCCACACATGCTTTCATTGTCTTATCAGTGGAGTATGTTTTTTCTTTAACAGGGGAAAATTTTAATGTTAATCATTTCTAGAAAATTGTACAGATATTCATTTTTTTCAATAGCACAAACTGCTGATACATCTGTGTCTTGACTATTTGTTGTGTTCTGGCTACACTGTGGTGATTTATCTTTTCAAGTTCTACAAATTTAAAGTTCTTACAAATTTAAAAATGTTCAATTCACAATATTCGAAAATAATGAAAATGTCCTTTTTATTGCAACAAATATGAAAAAAAATTGAACCAAGGATGCACTAATTGAAAAGACTAAATTCATCGAAATACATGTATTTAATATTTATTCTTCTTTAACCAGAGCCCGCGTGGCGCAGTGGTTAGAGCGTATGCTCTAGAGTCGCGGCGTAAGGAGTTGATCCTTACGTCGTGGGTTCGAATCCCACTGTGGGACGTGGAGACCGGTCCTTCGGATGAGACCGTATAAACCGAGGTCTCGTGCTGCAGTAGGTGTAAGCACGAAAAAGATCCCTCACTGCTCAATGGCCGTAAGTGCCGAGTATAGGACAAAATTTGCAGCTCTCTACCGGCAAGTGGTGGCGTCTCCATATGAGTGAAAAATTCTCGAGAGGGACGTTAAACAACATTCAAACGAAAAAAAAATCTAACCAGAAGTTGATCATCCAGTGACCATGACGTTTCTTTCAAAGTTCTCTTTGGACTTCTCTGATTCCATCTACTTGTGTTATGTGCATAATACAACAAGAAATTTTTTTAAACATCAGACACTAAATATTTCTTTTTTAGAAACGTTCTTACATTTGTTTCCATATTTACTTCGATCGGTTCTTCTTTTGGTTGATCCTGCATGAGCAAATGTTTCCTGTTGCACAAATGGCTACAAATGATGATCTTTTACATAAACGTTTGACTTATGTATGTTCAAACAATTACCAAAAGACGTTTAAGTTATTCTACAGAATTTATTTGATAAATTCTACAGCAGTTGAAGAAATTTTTCACAGGTTATTCCTGCTAAGGTGTAAAAAAAAAAACTGTTATAATAAAATAAACAAACAATAGTGGTGACTTGATAAAAACAAAACAAAACAAACAACAACAAATTTTTGAACGTGAAAGCCTTTCGATCAATGGTTAATGCATTTCCAAAAATATCATTTGAAAGAGGGAGAGTCAACTTAAGGAAAAAAATTTCCAAACTCGAAAATACCATTTCGGGGGGAGGGGGTCCAAACTTCTTTCGGTATCAAATTTTATTCGTACACTACCCTTATTTGACTATAATGCAACAAATAATGAGGGTGGGTGCATGGGCGTGACTTTGCAATGAACATAGTAGTTATGTTTGGAAAAAAGTGAACGGGGGGGGGGGGTAGTAAAAAAATTATGTTTGGGATAAAAGTGATATTGTTACTACGTACTTGTTCCATTCGTTAGGAAAATGAGTATTTTGTACTAAGATACAATTGCATAAAACTCAAGATGTATACAACACTAGGTCAAACTGCATCCTGTCTAGCCTCCTTACGTACAAGTCATCCCAAAAATGTTTTAAGGATGATCTCCTATTCCACGTTTGATGTGTTTGGTTTGGTTAGTAAATTGTTTTGAACCCCTTAAAAAATTGAAGACGCATGTTTTTTGGCAACTGAAATAACTAAGTGACGAAGAATTTAGTTAAGCTTATTTTTATATAAAAAAAAATATTGATTGAGAAATACTTTTAAAAAAAGCATTTGATGTTATATACAGATATGTATTACTCAGCTGGGGACTTTTTCATTGCGAGAGGTTTGAAATGAATTATAAAAATAAGAGTGAAAGGAAATAAAGTACTGTAACATGAATTAAGGAAAGGGTATTAACCCCCAACACCCCTCCCTTCTCCCGATTTATTTTTTTTCCTGTCATATTTACCATTTTAGTTTTCAGTAAATTCCATTCGTATTTATCTTTTAGTTACAATGTACCATTACAAGATTTTGAGCATCCAATCACACCAAAACAAAATAACATCTCAAACGATATATTCTAACTTTGCGCCTGTCCAGCACTACAAAAATGCTTGGATCAACACCTAAAAGGTTTCAATATTACATCCCATTTCATTTCTAAAGCATTACATAATTATTTTTTTTTTGAAAATTGTCATGCACATGCACAGAGCGCAAATATTCTTTTAAAAAGTTTTCTGGATTGAAAGTTGATTTCCGGTAATATTTTGATTGTTTTGATATATTCTTCATTTATACCATCCTTAATCAATATCTCGTGGTGTGAAACTATGGGAAGCCTATATACAGGTCCACGTGACTGTGAGTAAATTACAATAAAGAAACTATAGTATAAGAAAGAACAAACTCCGTCATAAAATGTATTTCAGATACAACTGTAACAACACACTACACTTGCTGTATTGCAAAAATAAAGACTATAAAATTAAAGACTTGAGGGAAATGACTGATCTGTGATCATATCAAATTCATCATAATATGAAAACCGATGTCCTCTGGTTCCTCCAAAATTGTTAATGGCAGGCATTCAACTCTGGGAATTGCAGCATTTGGGATTAATAAACCTACAATTGCAGAAGAATAGATGTGTAAGGTCTATCAAAGAACAACAATGTTATTAAGAAAAGAGGTGTTAAAGCAGTATATTACGAAGTGTTTACATAAAGTTCTAGACATGAGCCACAAAGTGCACATGGGTATGTCATATTGAAAATAATTTGTAAGGAATATTGAGCTAACCTAAACAATCGTTGAAAACACTTACATATGCCAATAGGAAGGACAAGGCCTGTTGATTTCTGGATTTTAATCATGCCTGCTTTTGTCAATACTCTTTCTTTCGGTGGATACTTCCCCTTGTTCATAGCAATTTGTGCAAGAACATGGCATGTTTTAAGGCGGAATTTGTTGGGCTGGTTTGATGTAATAATTTGTGATAGATGATTTTCACAAACAGTTAAATTCTCGGTAATATTTGAATATAACAAACCTATTTCAGAGAGCAAAACTTCACATTTTTCTATTGGTAGTTCTTTCAGGGATGAGGCATCATTAGTACATTCAATCAATGTAAATAAGCCAGTTTTAAACTTGCAAAACATTTTAACCTTGCACTTTGATCATTTGTTTACATATATTTGAAGCAGATGTCTTTTTGAGGTTGATACACCTCTTTTTATGAAGATCTCTCAAGGTAGATAACTCATTAAAACATGGATATGTATTTTTTTTTCATCGACAAACACTTAAATTTACACTAGCTTGCTTGTATTTTACAAAATAAGGATGGTCCTAACATAAACATACTGTAGGAGATTTTAAGCTTTGAAATCTCAAAAGAAGTTCCAGAGTAAAGTTTCAAAGTAAATCAAAGTTTTTACTATAGTTAACTATATAGTAATTTTTTGTTTGGTGGTGAAAAGATGTCTCTTGTGCCAACTGAAAACATAATTTTCTGTTGTTTTTTTTTTCATTTCTTTTCTATTTATTGGTTATAATTTTTAAAAAATTGTTTATTACATAATCTTATAATTTCATGTTACAGTTTCATAGTGGCGCAGTGGTTACAGCGTCTGCTCTAGAGTTGCAGAGCAAGGAGTTGATCCTTACGTTGCGGGTTCGAATCCCACTGGGGGACACGGAGACCGGTCCTTCGGATGAGACCGTATAAACCGAGGTCCCGTGTCGCAGGAGGTGCTGGCACGAAAAAGATCCCTCACTGCTCAATGGCCCCGAATGCCGAGTATAGGTAAAAATTTGTAGCCCTCCACCGGCAAGTGGTGGCGTCTCCATATGAGTGAAAAATTCTCGAGAGGGACGTTAAACAACAAACAATATATAAGGTTTTTGGATTTACACGTCATAGAGGATTTTACATCGAACTTCATTCCGTTTTTAAAGATCACGGATTGGCCGGTTTGTATTGACAGGTTCCGCATTGTGGATCCTCGCACTTCGAAACATTCGGTTTTTCAGGGGTTGATATAATTTTTTTCAAATTGGGTGGTTGACGTCTGCCATATAGTATATTCTTGGGTTTAATAAGGTCCCTTAATGTTTCTGATTGTTACGGAATAGGGAAACATTGTTTGGCAGTTTTATATATGTTGTGATTTCTTGGGTTGTAAGTAAAAACAAAACGCATCTTTTTGTTGCTTTTATCCTCGTGTTGTCTAATAGATCTAATTCATTTATGGGTGTTTCCTTCGCCTTTTGTATAGCAGTTTCAATTAAGTATGATGGGTATTTATGTCTGGTAAGAAATATTCTAAGTTCAGCATTTCTGCGATCCCCATCTATAACGATATTACACATTCTCCTCGCCATATTAAATGGGATGTTTCGTTTGGTATGGGAGGGATGGCATGAGTTGAAAATCAAATATTGATGGGAATCTGCTCTTGTAGTTGAGATTCATTATGATTTTTCTTCCCTGTTTTATAATAAGAATGTATAAAAATGGCAATTTGTTTTCGTTGATTTCCTTTGTAAAATGCATACTTTTATGAAGCCGATTTAAAATGCTGTTAAAATGTTGTAGATCTTGTAGAGATTTCATCGAAAAAATAAAACAGTTGCAACGGGTGAGCGCTGAATGGCTATTCTCAAAATGTATGACGATAAAGGGGAGGGAATGACCAGCCTCAACCCTTATTAAACATCAAGGCAAACATTTAAAATAATATGTTCTCCAGCAAAATAAAAATGAATAACTTGAGATGATGGTTTATTGAAGAGATAGATCTAACTTTTAAAATAAATCAAGACAAACAAAATGAATTAATAAATCCAAAGTTTACAATAAAATAATTGGCTGCAGTCGTCGGTGAAAAATTCCCTAATAAAAAATACTTAACTTCCCCAATTAATTAAATACCAAAATTATGCAGAACAAGTATTGATATTTATAAGCTAATTGCAATTCAGAAAATAATTAAATTAATCTAGAAATTCCGATAAAATCTAGCCAAAATAGACCTACATCTTATTTAGGAAATAATAAAAGGCTGGAGTCCCCATTGAACAACAGAACTCTACTTATATACCAACGGGGAACGGATTCCGTTCCAAACTAACGGAATCCGATGAAAACTAACGGTATACCCGTTGAAAGAAAACGGATAAACTTAACGGAAAATGGTCATAAAAACTATTATTCCTGAATAAAATATTACAAGACAACATAAGTTTAATTCATTCACAATAATAAAAGTAAATTATTTACCTTAGGAACGTTAAGTTCTTATTAATCAATAGGTCAATTCGGCGAAATAATTTAATAAATAATCCAAAAAATACGCCGGAAGTAAACCATAATGCAATGCGAAGATGAAAAATGTAAACAAGTCGACTGGTAAGAAAAAGTACAAATTGCAGTCAAAATAACCATATTTTTAATCGGAATAGAGATAAAATATGAAATTACATGTAATATAGACATTGCTTGTTCCATAGGACTAGATGATATGCTTTTATATACGATTTACAGTATTCATCATCATACATGCCAAGCGTAAAATTGATCAACACGTGTTAATATCATAGTTTCAACACAAATACTCTTCTAAACACAGTATTACACAGAAACATGAATAGCTCTGATAATATTTATCAAATATACAAGAATTGTCATCATTTCTCATTTAAAAATCTAATAAATAATACTTTAAATGCATAAATACTCTTGTAGGTGAAATATATGGAGGTGACAAACAGTACTCAAGCTCAAAAGTCCATTAAACAATACAAAATAGGAGCAGAGCAAACACGGACCTCCAAAATATCAGAGGTGGGATCAGGTGCAATGGAGGAGTCACCATCCCCTGCCGACCTGTCACATCCGCCGTGTGCTCCTTGTCATGACTGGGAAATAACGGAAAAATCCGTCGACAATTCAGTGTGTAAATAATGGTCTAACAATTAGTATGAAAAACGTCAGTCAGCATTTGACTCAATGATAAATTGTATTTGCTGACAAGGTCATTGTATCGACCATAGAACTTACGAAATGATGACTTAAATCGAGACTGCTGATATTCTTGTTTTATCAACTTGTTTGTCAATAATTTGCCTCGTTTTCGAAATTGTACGTATGTAGAGCATGCTCTAGCGTATCGAATCAACTGAGAGATATAAACCCCGTATGCAGGCGATGAAGGTATATTGCTGCATAAGTAAAGGAAGCTGACGATTAAAAAGTTAAAGCCATCACGTTTATCATGAAGTTTGGTTGTTAGATTACCATTAACGTCTTTTTCAAGTAAAATATCCAAATATGAAAGAGATGTGTCTGACTCTGTGGTATCTTTTATCTCAAGCTCACCGGGATGAAAGATATGGAGATAACGAACAGTATTCAAGCTCAAAAGTCCATTAAACAATACAAAATAATAGGAGCAGAGCAAACACGGACCTCCAAAATATCAGAGGTGGGATCAGGTGCCATGGAGGAGTCAGCATCCCCTGCCGACCGGTCACACCCGCGTGCTCCTTGTCATGACTGGGAAATAACGGAAAAATCCGTCGACAATTCAGTGTGTAAATAATGGCCTAACAATTAGTATGAAAAACGTCAGTCAGCATTTGACTCAATGATAAATTGTATTTGCTGACAAGGTCATTGTATCGACCACAGAACTTACGAAATGATGACTTAAAACGAGAATGCTGATTTTCTTGTTTTATCAACTTGTTTGTCAATAATTTGCCTCGTTTTCGAAATTGTACGTATGTAGAGCATGCTCTAGCGTATCGAATCAACTGAGAGATATAAACCCCGTATGCAGGCGATGAAGGTATATTGCTGCGTAACTAAGGGAAGCTGACGATTGAAAAGTTAAAGCCATCACGTTTATCATAAAGTTTGGTTGTTAGATTACCATTAACGTCTTTTTCAAGTAAAATATCCAAATAGGAAACAGATATGTCAGACTCTGTGGTATCTTTTATCTCAAACTCACCAGGATATATCGTATCGACATAAAAATGGAAATAACCATTGTTAATTGACAATACGTCGTCGATATAT
This sequence comes from Saccostrea echinata, assembly GCF_033153115.1. Classification (NCBI taxonomy): domain Eukaryota; kingdom Metazoa; phylum Mollusca; class Bivalvia; order Ostreida; family Ostreidae; genus Saccostrea; species Saccostrea echinata. The sequence continues at coordinate 7,996,981 of NW_026889772.1, forward strand.
GTAAATGTCGAGTTGAAGGCCACAGCAAGTGTTTTCTTCTTTTCACTTACAAGACTTTGGACAAATTCTGCTTCATATGAATACAAAAAGGTCTGCTAATAACGGGGCGCAATTGGTACCCATGGGAATTCCAATAGAGATTGATGGAAGACCTGGTCTCCAGAAAGCCCATAGATATTGTCAATCAGTCAACTTCACAGTACTTGTGTGTACAATCAGAATGTTTTTTAACAAAATAATTTGGCAAATGACCAATGACAAGGTAAGTAAAACGAGTTCCATTTTTATTGAAATTAGGTAAAATTAGGGGTCGTTTCAAAAGTCAAAACATTACACTTTCCCCCCGCTTAAAGTTCCATGTCCCTATGAAACAAAAAAATATATACAGTGAGGTTGCCAATAACGAATTGCCCCCGTTAACGAATCACTTTCAGATAAAAATTCTGTATTTTTCTGATCAAGGTCCAATACTCAGCCCAACCTATCCTGTCATGCAGAATTATTCTTGCTTTTATTATTTATCGTGAAATTATTAACATTCAACTTGTTCAAAGTCGTAATTTTTAAACGAACATGAACAAAATTTTTCATGACGCAGACTAGAAGCGTGCATGCAGCAGACTAAATTTCACTTTTCGGTTGCGCTGTAATGTGAATGGTACATTGTAGGGAAGCAAATTTGGGTACAGATGTTTAATAAAATTATGTGTCTAAAAGCACTGAAAGCGTCATACGATTCTTTAATAAGAGAATAATTGTATTAGCTATAAAGTTAGAGGTAGTTAAGTTTACAATTACGAATCACTACTTCAAGAATTATGAGATGCAGGGATCCTGTCAAAATTATAATTTTTTGCATGCCGTTTTTTGCACACCTGTTACAATAAAAAAAGAGAGAGAAGTTAAAATGCACTTCTTTCTCCGTTCGTAGAAAAATTCTCCATTCAGTTATTATTTAAATGATATTTTGGTTTCCCTGTAATACTGTAATTCATTAAAATATGACGTTAGCTCAAAATAATTTCTTTCCTTTTCTTTCTTTTACTGACATTAAAGTTAGAGGTAGTTAAGTTTACAATTACGAATCACTACTTCAAGAATTATGAGATGCAGGGATCCTGTCAAAATTATAATTTTTTGCATGCCGTTTTTTGCACACCTGTTACATTAAAAAAAGAGAGAGAAGTTAAAATGCACTTCTTTCTCCGTTCGTAGAAAAATTCTCCATTCAGTTATTATTTAAATGATATTTTGGTTTCCCTGTAATACTGTAATTCATTAAAATATGACGTTAGCTCAAAATAATTTCTTTCTTTTTCTTTCTTTTACTGACATTAAATAATCATATGGACTTTAATTAAGATATGTCTCAAAAAATGCACAATAAAGGTGGTGGAAATACACAAAATCAAAAGTCAGCCGCCAAAATCACTAAGAAGTGCAGAGCATGTGGAAAGAGAATGTCTCCTAGTGGTGTATAATTATGTGTACAAGCTATTGTGAAGTCATAGACATCGACGATGGCGCGCAGCACCAGATTGGGGATAGATACAAAAAACAATCACCCCTTCTCGTTGGGGGGGGGGGCAACCCAAGATAAAAAAAATCGCATTCATTCATGATATAGAAGTGAGAAAATTAAAAAATAATATTCTGCGAACTTTAAGAGATATATGATCGTCATTTGACCGGTGAATATGAAAATACAATGTTAACATAGTTTCTGTAATTTTGAAATTAAAAAATATCGTCGGATTACTGAAGAAAATGAAATTAAGAAATTTATTTATTTATATCACCATACAATTTATCTGGGACTTTACAGTGCTAAGATAAATATGGAAACTTTCTTACTGAATCATATGATTTCCAACAATACCCCGTTTTCAGTTTTCCTAATAACAAATATTTCCAATTATCAATTTTTATTTCTTGTCATGATCAAGATCAAGCTCGTATAATGTAAAATGCAATTTGCTAACATTAGCTTTTCAATTCGACATCAAGCTGAATAATTTGTAAACAAAGTTTTATGACGCCCCCCTTTTTTTTTCAACCATATACTAGTATACATATTTGATTTTTACACATTGAGAAAATGACGTGTAGGCTACATCCTTTTTGCCTATATCATATGGAACATACGCCACTGTCTCCACGGAAAAGGGAGAAAGTCCGAAGCACTTTATGATGAGTAAAAGTAATCAACCAATTAGGAAAACAGCAAAGGAGAATGAGCCGTCTTATTCAATAATTGGTTATTATGTATATATGGGTTTTCTGTATTCATTTATCTGTCTTTGAATTTGTAATTATATGAAAAATTGTTTATGTATCTCATAAAATTAACAAAAATGATGAATTAGAATTACTTGAAACTAATTGATTTTTTTCGGTGCATCAGAGGCAGTTGCTCTATATCAACTAGTCATTTTTTCCCTAGTGAATTCACTGTTGTTGTTTTTTGTCATTAATTGTCGGGTGCAATAAAGTGAACATTACTCAAAAAGAATTCTAAGCCTTTCTTTTTTTTTTCTTCTTTATATTCTAAGACATAGTAAAGCGTAAAAAGGGTATTTTTACGCTGTCCCTAAAAAAATAATCAGCTGTGTGTCACGTGATTCGGTAATGGAGAAAATGATCCGCTAAAGGAGAAAACATCATTCATCCAAATACAGCGATAATTTTTATCTAATCAGTGGTTGTTGGGAAAAAAATATATGATGTTATAAGTCAGGCATGGTACCACCAAACAATGTTGTTTGATGAATTTAACTCGAACTCGGGTACGAACTATCAAAGCAAATTTACTAAGTGATTCGTTATCGGCGACCTCACTGTAACAATGTTCCAATAACAACAAACCTTTAAATCAAGTCACAAGTTAATAACATAATACATACTCGGTGGACTCGCTGAAAATAAATAATGAACACATCAACTGTCCTATTCAAATGTTGCATATGACACAGCAACTTTTACAGTCATTAATACGTCTTTACTAAATAAAAATTCATAGACGGCACATTTTTTCAGTATGGCATACATGACACATAATTTATACAATAGCTAAAAACCACCCATCAACCATCCTACGGTATCATATTTACCCCTACTAAATTTAAATACAAATATCATATTCCACTGGACTCCATACCTTATTATTGCTCATTGTGCCACTTTCAAACTGACGAGGAAACAAAATTAAAAGACCATGTGAAAAACTATACCAAGCACAAGGAAGCCAGAGAGGGCCTACTGAAACAAGAAAAACAACCTGAGACGGAAGAATTCTACCTCAATGAGAACAAAAATGGAATTGTTGCAACAAAGGATATGCACCATGAGAAACTCAGCAGAGAAGAGTCGAGAAAAAATTTGGGTAGAGAGGATCCAGAAGTTAGGGTCAGACCTATAAAGCAGCAATCCCTCCACACCTTCCTCTACTGTTTGCTGTCTTCCTCCAGAGACTACATCTACTTCTCTGCCTTCATCTTCTACCAGCTGTCCTAACCTCCTCCTCCAATGACAAAGGCATGCTCTACACCATTGGCAGCAACAGCAATAGTATCGGAACCCAGTGTATTGTCAGCCCGTACTACTGCCCCTGTATTTCCAGATTTGCTGGATCTCCAGGACCCTGATGTCTTCTTTTCTTTCCTAAATGAAGATAAAGAGTCCAATGGAATTTCGACTCCTGTATACACCCCAGAATAGATGAGAAAGAAAAGAGATCAAAGTCACCAACAAGATTAATGTTCGACATAGTCAACCATATGTTTCACATGCAAAATGCCATGAGAAATATACACCATGAACAACAAATGCAGACAAATATTTTGAGAAGTATTCGAGACAGACAATGTCAGTCACAGCAACATAGGAACTTACTGCAGAGGGATGAAACACCTAGGAGATCACCGAATAGCAGGAATTTTAGAAGAGCCACCCCCTCTTACAACTATGGAGCGTCTAAAAGATTTAAAAAATGAACATTTATTGGTATGAGTTTGGTAGATCATTAATTAATTGCAGAATGTAAATTTATTTATTCTTATTGTAGATCTTAGGTTACCTAGCTTTATTAATTATGTACATGTATCTTATGACTGACTACGTAGCCCTTCTCGCCTATCTGTTTGTCACATAATAAGCAGTGATAAGCCCTGCCTCCTTAAGGATTTCCTTAGACGCTAGAAGGTCAGCCATCTACAAAAAAATGTGTTCACTTAGAAAAATGCTATGTTTTTTAAATGATGCCATCTAAATGATGTTCTATCTGTGTAATGATAATGTCTAGACATTGCACAAAATCCCTTAACTTGAGACAACAGTGCCTGTCTCGGTAGTAACTTTTGGATTTTCATCAGAGGTAAACCTTTTACATATATTAAGGGTTCTGGTTTGGGTTTAGCAGCAGTAACCTAAAACTAAGATTGATAATTACAGTTTCAAAATGAGGGTAGCTAACTCTTTTGATAATCCATTTTGATTGAAATTGCAGTTTTTTGCAAAAGTTTGATGTAAATTTGTTACGTTGCAATTTCATACGTGTGAGAATTTTTTTTGGAATATTTTGTTGCTAAAAAAAGTACTTATGCATATATTTTTAGAGACATATATCAAGGAAATTGGCCAAGGGATGTGTTTGTGGCAGGTATTTCAAATGGTATCATATATTCTGGGACACCCTGTATTATGTATAGTGTGTGGCAATTCAATATTTTCACCTGTTAACTTCTTCAATCTTCTAAGAATTCTTCCTGACTGGAAACAACACGTAAATTAAATCTATAGTTTACATTCCTACGGTAAATAATGTTACTTCTTAGCATAAAACGGTTTCAGTTTATCATGATGCACAGCTTTTGAGACATCATTTTCAGAGTTTTGAATCTTGTAAGCAAGTTCAGAAAGCTTCTGCTGAATTGTATAGTGACCCCAATTTAAATCTCCTATCTTCCGATCTTTGTGTCCTTCAGGAACCAAACCTTGTTTCCCTCTTTGTAACTGTAAAGAGATGATTTTGAATTATAAAAATCTTTCTGTCTTTTGTGCGAGCAACGTTAGTGCTCTCTGGCAATTTGATGAGGGATTTGTAATTTATCCCTAAGGTTTTCCACATAAAGCCCTTCATCGACAAGTGGTGGCGTCTCCATATGAGTGAAAAACTCGAGAGAGGGACGTTAAACAACACTTAAACAAACAAACAAACAAAACAAAAACCCAAGTTTATGATGACAGTAGATTTGTGCATAAAAATTGGAATGACTTTATTATATTTAAATACTTTACTATATATATATATATATATATATATATATATATATATATATATATATATATATATATATAGTCCATCATATTTTACAGTCCCAAATATCCTTTTTCGTTCCGTGGTTTCCTAAATTTGAAACTTACGATTGCCATATTTTGTTTTGAATCTGTTGTCATTGTTTGCCCCATCTGCCGTTGACCCACCAAAATCAAGCGCTCGCAGCACACTTATTAAACAACAGAGACTATCCATATTTTGTAGTTATGCTGTAAAGAGCCTACATTTATTATTTACAACAAGAAATGTGACCATGGAGTAGCAGGTTTAATTATATAAGGTAAGTATGACAAAATTTTCTTAAACTGTTCTTATTTTGTTGTAATTCAATAAGAAGTCATAGTTTTATATTCTACAGAAAAAAAGTTTATGGTATAATCAAACTTGGAAACCACCAACGTAAGTAAATGAATGTTATAAATTGTCAAAAATATGATAAAAATAAGGTCTCTGTCATAGCGAAAAACAACTCTGCCGTCTGTCGTCCCAGTTGCCGGTAATAAAGTGTGTTATTATGTGGAAATTTCCTTCAAAGGATGTCTACCCCTTCCCCAAACTTTTAGTCGCCGTTTCTTTCAACGCTTTTGTTCTAGACAACAACAATAACCAAACCGCCAAAACATTAGAGTGCCCCCCCCCCTTCCCGATATGATTTTCTTTCCAGTTGGGTCACTTTATAGATTTTTTCTAAGCTTTTTTCATTTTTATTATTTATTTTCTGAATATTTTTTTTATTTCTAAATCGCCTCATCACTGCTTTAAAAAACAATGCTATGTGCACGTGCCTGATCGGATCGATACTTATAAGAGGAAGTAATAAATTTTCTAACGGATTGGAAGTGAGTCCAGGCACATTGTATCATTTAAAAAAAAGGGGGGGGGGCATGTGTATTAGATTCCAACGTTTTCCAATTATAAATATTGAATAAAGACATTGCATTGGAGCTATTTGACTATACTGCACCCGCGTTGATATTTTAGGAAAACATGGGACCCGCCCCTGATATTGTTTGCCTGCAGTTGAATACTACATAATATAATTGATGCATAAAATTTTTGTATATTTTTACTTGTACTAAATTAAAAAAGTATTTTATTAATTCTATTGAATTTTTCATCTTAGTGTATACCTGTCGTTCGGCTTTCACTATGTTTAAATGTGCACTATACTGGTCTATGGCAGCCAATTTGTCATCTTCTGTGGCAGCTGATTGGATATTATCTTTATGCATTCCACTCACACACAAGGACAAGCAGCATAGTTGACGATAAAATGGGCACAATCCCTCAGTACATCAAAGCTGTACGCATTTGGTGGTCGACGATGTCTGTTTCCATGGTTACGTGGAAACAACCCATTATTTCACAAATGACGAATAATTGACTTGAGAACAAACTCAACAACGTTGTGTGTACTCAAGAATGTGTACTTGCAAATCTCCACATCCTGCTAGGAGATTAAAAGAAACAAAACAACACAACTCGTTGGATAAAAATCATATCCAACCACAAATCATGGAAGATACTATTATATTTCTTGTACTTTAGATGAAGATGTATACTCGATCATGTTGAAAGTGAAAGTAGACATGTATATGTAAAGCGAGTTTTACCAACTTCTATCAATATAAATTTAAAATCAGTCAGCATTGTGATTATTAGTAAAATAATGATCTATCGACTGAACATAGTTTGAGAGCAAAGGTATTTATGTATTTTGAGATATTATGCAAAATGTGGCGACAATAGCGTGGTTGGACAGACTTTAATTAATACTCAAAACATGAGATGAAACACGTTAGAAAATAGAAGATACACTAGACAAAATTGCTAACGCACCACTTATTATTCTTATTTGTGAATTGAACATTTTCCTGATTGGTACTAGTATATAAAATATGCCATTTTTTCCCAAAACAGTTAGATTGACAAATGTCTTGGTGTCGTGTCAATGCAAGACCCTTAAAGGACCTTGTCCGAAAACCAATTTCCCGACGTGCACTGCGCACCGTTTTTGCCAAGATATGAAGTTGGTGATTACCGATGGTGGTCCGTGACGTTGCGACGGTAGCAGTCTCCCAATTAAAAATCAAATGATATACCCTGATTGACTACCATATCGCTTAGTAGTTATCCAGTGCCTTGGTGTCCCTACCAAATCCACCCAACTTCCGGTTGCCCCAATTATGTGGAACAATCTTGAAATTATTGTGTGGTGCTCACTTAAACATTTTTATGATCGTTAATTCATTTTCAACAATTTTTCACCAGAGAAAATCGTAATCATTTTATCCTTTTAATTTTTTACAAATTTCTTCAAAGGAACCTTCCTGCAGACACCATACTGGCTGCCTTAGCACGCTCTTCTAGAGTTAAACGCCACAAACGATGTAACTTTTTTCTGAGTTTTTAATTAGTACAAACATAAAGAACACAATCACAAAGAAAAAAATAGAAATTTATTCCACCAAAAAAAGTTAGATATGATTTTATTTTTTTTCTATGAAGTGGTTACGCTTCAGTAAACATTGTTGTTATTTATCAGTTAAAGCATTTAAATGTCTCATTTTTTATTAAAATAACATAATTATATGTCAAAAACATCAAAAACATGTTTTGAAAAGAAAAATGTTAATTTATTTAGGTGGTGCGTTAACAATTTTGTCTAGTGTATAGACAACTACAGTGAAAGATTCATATTTTTGACACATCTGATAATAAAACTATGATTTAATATCGTAATAATCCTCGATATTTGGTATCAACATAGCATCTTAATTGTTAGGATTCCCCTTATAGAGCTTGTTCAGACAAAATATATAGTCACCATAAAGCAATTTTCTAACTCTTCTTACCCGGGTCTTACTCTCCGAATACCCGGTATAGTGGATGTTATTGAATTCCAATACCTGGTTGACACTGTAACAGTATAAATGTTTTGTTTGCGTCACTCGTATTCGGATTCCACCAACAGCCTGTAGAGGGTTGTAGAATTTGATCTATGGACATTGAGCAGTGAGTAATTGTGTTTTTGCCAGCATTTACTAAAACACGGGACTTGGTTAAACGGTTTTATCGAAAAGATTTTTTTTTTAATCTGAATAATACAAAATTGATACATTTCAACAGACGAACACTATTATTCAAATTCTCCATCTATAAAATCAATGTATTCACTTAGTAAAAAAAAAATAATGTTAATAAAATTGAAAGAAAATTCGAAACTTTATTAAACTTACATGTTTGTACATTCTACACTCAGATTTTTAAACCTTTTATTTTCATATTGGTCATGGGATTTCTCACGACCGGATGAATTTTTTTTCTTGATAATATGTCTGTTCGAAAGAGTACAAGATACTCATAGAGTAAGGTAGATGAAAAAAAATTGATGATCGTGCAAGCGTAGGTTGTTCATTATAGTATTTTTGTTAGGATCTCGACACTCTATTATGAAGTAAGCAGTAAACCCGAGTCATTTCTTAACCAATTCTACCAAAAAAATGAGGCCAACATTTTTTTATTTTCTGTTTTACGGGATTTTTTTTCAAAAATTTGAGTCGGGGGGTCGAAATAAAAATAAAAATAAAAGCTTGAAATTTAAGCAGTCGGTCAGAAAAATAAAAATAAAATGAAAAAATGCAATGAAAATTTTTATTTTTAATTAAGGTTGGAATTTTTTGGTCTGCCCTTATTTTGTTAGGAAAACAGTGTTATTTGAAAAACTTAATATGTATACAAAACACAGAATTGGTACTGTTAATGTATCAATGAACTATTTTAAAAACTTTCTCTTAGATATCTGGGGCAGGGGGTGCATTTCTAGTATACATGCAGCTTGCAGTTTCTAACGTTAATGCAAATCAAACATACAAATCTATAGTCTTCTCTCAGTTGTCAAATATCATATTGTCACACTTATGTCACACCCCTCATAAACTTTTTTTTTTTCGGTATTCAGCAAATTACAAGATCTGAGGATTTTAGACTAGTTCTGGCAAAGTTATGGAGAAAATACAGTGAGACATTCAATGGATCAGCTAAAATAAATTAATTCACAGAAGTGCACGTGAGACATGATAAAAAGAAAAGTTGTATAATATTTTTTTTCAACGCAATTCCAATTAATATATATGTAGGTGGAAAAAACGTACCACAATATCTCCATTGAAAACATATTGAAACTGCCTCAATCTGTAGTATATTTGATATCTTTTTATCCTTATATTTTTCTTTCTGAGCATGCTAACTTTCAACATAATTGTAGAAAATACACATCTTTCCCATAGTATGCACATGTAAAATACACATGACAATATTCTGTTTACTGCAGAATTTAAAAATTTAATTGTTGAAACTGGTTCTAATCCACAACTTTTGAATGAAACAAAGAAAACAGGTCTTGAATTGAAATAATATTTGTAAGGGCGTATCATTTATAACAATACTTTTCCCCAGTGGTAAAAAAAAGTTGTTTTACTAAACAAGAGCTATACATTACACTACATCAGCTGATATAAATACGCTGATCAATCAATGTGAATGTACATTAATTTGTTACACAGCACGCAAAATTCCATAAAGCGATAAAAAAGGAAATAATGTCTTGTATCAATCAAGTATGTATACTTATATATTTTCCTAGGTAATCATGGTAATTCTGAATTCCAATATTTGTCATAAAACGAGTGAAAGTTGTGACTCGAATTTCCTCAGTCACGCCACTTTCTACCAGTTCTACAGTGTTCTAGTGTTCTGTCATTATTTGTAAAAGAAAACATTTCTGTCTAAAAATTAAGTTTAAAAAAAAAATTTCAAGACATATTTCAATTTATTGAAGCAATTGTCAAAGATAATACGTACTCAAAACCTTTCAAAACAAGCGGTTGACAGAACCTCAATTCCACATGGCCCTCCGCATGACATTTGATCAAGATTACTGTTTCGCATATTTCATTCAATCTTTCATTAAAATTTATACCTTTTCTATTAATATATAACACCGACACGTCACTTTTTAAACTGACTATTTAAAAACACGTGAAACCCTCCGATTCTGACATTTTGGCGCTATGCTGTGCAGTGACTATTCACGCTTCGAATACTGTGATTGGATGAATATATTTACCTCAGCCAATGACAAATCGCATTTTGAAAGGCTTGTGAAAAGGTTATTTATATTTCTTTTATTTTTTCAGTGACTATAAAATTTAATAAACTATCGGCGGGAAAAATAAAAATAAAACTTGAATTGGGGACTTTTATTTTTATTTCATTTTAGCCCAAATTAGGGTCGGCGCTCCCGTAAAACAGAATATAAAAAAATGTTGGCCTGAGTGGGAAGCAAATATGTTCATGGACTTTAAATCCAGTTTGAAACATGGAAAATATCGTTGTGCTGTTTGATTTAAAGAGTTGTCTTTCTTTGTATTGTGGCTATGGCAGTGCCTGTAGATGAATTTCAACCAAGTTATATTAAGTTAAGTGCTAAATTTAATTCTTTTGAATATTTTTATGCTCGGAACCGAAATTTCAAGTAACATTTTCTGATCACCTATTGTCTGTCCGTTCGTCTGTTAAGTTCTTCACATTTTCGATTTCTTCTCCAGAACCAAGTCGCCAAATTGAAATAAACGTGTATCCTTCGATAAAGAGGATTCAATTTTGTTTAAATAAAGGGTCGTGTTCTCTATCAGGAGGGGGGGGGGTAAGAAAAAAAAGAAACAAAAATAGTGTAGGTGTCTGAAAAATTTTACTAAGAAAGAAGGGGCCAGAAAAATGAAATCTGTGTTATAAAAGCTATCTAATTGACAGTATATTCCAGCAAGTTCCTATCATGTCCCCTGAGGTTAGGGTGGGGCCACAATGGAAGATCAAAATTTAAACAAGAGAAAAAAATACGAAAAAAAAAACATTTGCTAAATCTTCTAAAGAAAAGCAGGAGCATGATATTTAGACGTTTTTGCAAGCATCTTCAGGTAGATTCAAGTTTTTTTGTTAAAAAAAATGTCGCCTTGGGGCAGGTTCGGGACCAATATAGGAAATTAATTTTTACTTGATGATATAAATGGGGAAAAAAACCCGTCTAGCATGGAATAGAAAACCATGATTAGTCGTTTTAACGTGTATTTTCAAGTTGTATAGATTCAAGTTTGTTCAAATTATGGCCCCTGATGGTAGGACTGAATCAATTTTTAACATGGAAATGGATAGGGAAATTGTCACTCTACCATCTGATGTTCTTCCATTCGTGTAGTTGGTAGTGGCATTGCATTGACTCGACAGCCCTATAGCATAAGTCTGAATCAAGACTCTTCACCTTTTTTTGCTAACGTCCTCGGACGATAAATAAAAACCGCTTAATACCTTGTAATTGTTGGCGGGATTTGCATAAAATCGATTAAATCATAACGACTTCCTCAACTTCAACATATTTAAAGCATAGATGGTTTTCCTTCTGGGGTAAGAATACAAATTGTCATTACTCTGGTTTCATTGTCTGTTGGTTCGCAATAATTACTAAGATTCTTTGAATCTTGTTAACTAAGAGCAAGAAGTCCATTGATCAGCTTCTATCCTGAAAGGTCTTAAGTAAAGTTATCAGTTTTTTTAGCACGACACTTCTGCATTTTTGGTATAACTGGTCACATTGCTTATGCAATGGTAAAGAGTTCCTTATGTCTGTCTGCAAATAATTTTACAGACATACTACTCCTCCAATTAACACTAATTAACACTTTTTAAAACAGAATTGGTCCAAAATTAGACTATACGTATATAAACTTAATTATATGTATCGGTAACAGAATTGCCATGGATACTACAAATTGAAAAAATTTGTGAAATTCTCTGATTTGTTTGTTTGATTATTGTTAAACGTCCCTCTTGAGAATTTTTCACTCATATGGAGACGCCACCACTTGCCGGTGGAAAGCTGCAAATTTTTTACCTATATTCGGCACTTAGGGCCATTGAGCAGTGGGGGATCTTTTTTCGTGTCAACACCTACTGCGACACGGGACCTCGGTTTATACGGTCTCATCCGAAGAACCGGGAAATTCTTTGAAAACACTGCTCTAAATAAGAGTTTTAGTTTGATTTCAAATTTGTAAATGGGAAATGCATAACACTTTCCTAAAAATACTTGTAAACACATGTTAGACAAAGATCAGATTTTTTATTACATACAATGTACTGGCTTCAACTGTTTTAGGTTAGCAGAGCGATTTTTGTATTCATATGAAGAAGAATTTATACAAAATCTTATACATGAGAAGAAGGAAACGCTGTGGCCTTCAACTCGACATTTAGATATATCGACTCGATATAATCCAGTGAGCTAGAAATGAAAGATACCACAGAGTCTCACAAATCTGTTTCATACTTGGATACTGTCGATATAATCCAGTGAGCTAGAAATGAAAGATACCACAAAGTCTCACAAATCTGTTCCATAATTCGATATATACTGTAGACTAAATTTTCGCGACACCTAATTTTCGCGAGATAGACATTAACTCTTTATTAGCGAGACAAAATTTTCACGAATTGTGGTTACTGCTCTATATAATCTTTAGAAATACTTATATACGCGAGAAATGTATTTTCGCGAGCATATTCTCTTGCGTAATTATGCGAAAATAGAGTTCTTGCGAATAAAATGTGATTAACAGTATTTTACTAGAAAAAGACGTCAATGGTAACCTAACAACCAAGCTTTATTATAAACATGAGGACTTAAACCAATCATCAACTTCCCTTCCTTATGTAACAATATTTGTGTCATGGTGCGGTACTTTTTCTTTTGATGTTAGCCATACTTTAAATCCGATAGAAAAGCGTTGGCTGAATTCCAACGTACTATAACTTCTGAGGGGCGGATCTTAGCAATACAATAACTTCCAATGTATTGTACAATAACTTCCAAAAGAACTCAATCCTTTTTGAATATTTTTTCCTTCAATTTCTGTCCGTATATACAACCTATGCAGAGGAAATATGAGAAACATACATGCCTACATGAGAACCATTTTCAAGAGGAATACAAAAAAATAAGTTAACTGCTTTAATTTTTTTTTAAAGATACACAGAATTTCATGTATTTAAATTAAAACAGATAATGGAAATGTGACAATATTGAAAACACGCGGAGTTCGATGATTCCCTTAATAGCACCTTTTTCTGGGTTCCTTGAGTTACATGCAAACGGATACATGTTCGTACATTTATATGCATGTATTTGGACTCTTTCACACTACATTCCATAATTATGACACTTATGGCTACAGTACTTGTTTAACATCGCTTGATTTTTCAGTGTAACCATCTCCTTTGTACTTTCTGCTTTGTTTGAACACCATGTACACTTACGATGGACCAAGGCCTGTGACGTAACGTAGCGTGCAGATTGATGGTGAGGGAGTGACTATGCAAATGACTATGACACAAGACATTTACAGACACTTTCTTTCGTTTGTAAGGAATTTATTGTACAGAAAGACGTGACAGTCTCGTCGCTGCGTGACTCGACTGCCACGCCTCTCTGTACAATAAATCCCTTAAAAACGAAAGAAAGTACTGTAAATATAACATATTTACCCTTATCACCTGCATATTGAGTTTAAGTCTCTCTAAAATGAGGCAAGCTACTGACAAACAAGTTGATGAAATAAGAACATCAAGAGTCTCCTTTAAAGTCATCACTTTGTAAGTTGTACGGGCGATACAATCACCTTGTCAGCAAATCATTGACAGTCTATCATTAAGTCAAATGCTGACTGAAGTTTTTTAATACTTAGGCATTATTTACACACTGAATTGTCTACGGATTTTCCCCTTTTTTCAGATCATAAGTAGTACAATGCGGGTGTGACCGGTCGGTAGGTGGTGCTCATTCATCAATGGCACCTGATCCAACCTCTGATGCTTTAGAGATATGCGATCCGTATTTGCTCTGTTCCTGATTTGTATTGATAAATGAAATTTAATTTTGAGCTAGAATACTATTCGTTACCTCTGTATTTAAAATTAATACAACTTGTATAGAAATTTATATCTAATAAACGATTTTGATTCTGTTGTACATGAATAATTAATATATATCTGAATGTAAAATATTTTTTGGCATATGATAATAACACTCAGCGCATAGAAGAAGGGGAAAGCAAAGTGTCCGTGAGAAGTGTCTATTTCCTACCCCAAAATATTTTTTTTTCGTTTAATTTTATTCCCCTTTCCCTGATTTAAAAATTCGTTTCCTGGTCTCTCTGGGGTTTTCTTAGTTCTTTTTAGCTATAAACAGGGTTGTCCATAAGACCCAACCGTTCACGGTAGCTCAATCGGTAGAGCGCTCGCTCCGTGACCGAGAGGTCGTGAGTTCGAATCTCGGCCGCGACTGACCTAAGTCGATAAAAAATGGGTTCCTTCGCCATGCGCTCGGCACTTTGAAATGAAAGTTGCGGGTTCTTCGGATGAGACCCTAAAAACCGAGGCCCCGAGTCACGACAGGCTTTGGCACGATAAAGATCCCTCACTGCTCAATGGCCCTGAGTGCCGAGTAAGGTCAAAATTTGAAGCCCTTCATCGGAATATGGTGACGTCCCTATATGAGTGAAAAATTCTCGAATGGGACGTTAAACAACATACGAGGGGTGATCAAAAAGTTCGCGAACTATCTCTATATTTACAAAACCACTATTCAGATCAGAATGAAATTTGACACCCATATATTCATAAACATGTTCTATAAAAAGCAGGTGTTATGTGTTGTTTGCTCCATGTTTGTGACGTCACAATGTGAAAATGATGTCAAAATGTAGATGACTTGTGACAAAAAAATGGCTGACTCAGTCGTTCTCGAGCAACGAAAGGCTGTAAATTTTAACGTAAATCTTTGAAATTCCTTTGCAGTAGTATATAATAATTTGTACAAGGTTTATGAAGACAAAAGACTTGCCAGAAGTTCAATCATTAATTGGATTGATTGTTTTCGTGAAGGAAGGGAGATTCTTAAAAATGATGTTTGTTCTGGTGCCCAGTGAAAGTTAGCTGAGGAAGAGATGTGTCCTTAGTATAGCAAATTGTTATGAAAGATCGCCAAGTTACAGTTAGAAATATAGTTGAATATCTTAAGAATATTATAATTAATAAAACTCTACAATACCGTTTACTTTAGATTTTAAACATATCAGAAATGATAAAAAGAAGGCGCCCATGCTTTATCCACAGTGAGAAAACGACGCATCCAAGACAGAGATAACGGGTTGTGATGGTCACCAGGCTCATTCTGGGAAAACATATCCTTATCCACCCATCCTATTGCCGAGATTTGGCCATTTTTGACAAATGGACTATTCTTGTTGTTGTTTTTTTTTTGTTTTTTAAAAAAAATGCATTATAAGAAATATAAAACTCACTAAAATTTATTAGTTTCTGTGAACAGAATGCTACGGAGCATGTCACGTGACCGCCTGGTTCACGTGTTTTGTGCATGGGCAGAACAGTTGCAGATGTGCATTAAAATTGGAGAGGACTACTTTAAAAAATAATAAACACCGGAATCTAATTTTATTTCTTTTATGTAAGTTATTCAATTAGTTCGCGAACTTTCTTATCACCCCTCGTACAATCAATCAATCCATAAGACCACGGGAATTTTCCCGCCTACAGCTGTTATCCCCCCTGGTTATTCTGGTATCCCTACTTAACCCCCAGTTAGGAGAGGAACCCAGACCCCCCTTCCATTTCAATGCTTTAGGGCAACCCTTATAAAGTAATAAAAACTTACTTTGATCCCCCGGGAAAGTGTTAGAAAGGTCTACATTTTCACGTCAAGTTCCTGTTCCATTTGGATGTTAAGGTGTGTTGTTTGTTTTTTTCTTGTCAAAAAAAAAAAAAAAAAAAAAAAAAAAAAAAAAAAAAAAAAAAAGACGATTTTTTGAACAGGGTAGACAATCCCTTCCTATAAAGATTCTTTGACCTGCCCTTTTAGAGACGATAGCATTTTGCCATATTTTTAATTTGCATATACAATATATCAGATTTTTTTTCAACAATTATTGCTCTATTTGATGGTTACACATGACAGAGAGAGTAAGAGAGCATTGAATGAGCCAAACAAAAAATCCATAATCTTGCGGGAAGGGTTTCAAGTAGTACCTTTAAAGATTTTCTCCAAATAAAGATATTGCATTCATACTCTAATGATCAATATCAAATGTTGACGTTAGAATATCAGGCAAAATTTCTCAATCTGGAAAGGCATCATGATCATGCATATGAAACAGCCTCATAGCGCCGTCACTCAAAATGTACACATGTCTTTGGGCAGGATGGGGCAGTAAATCATTTGGTAAAAAAGGATTTGAGAGAAATTCCAGTTGTTGATTTTCAAAGAATTTCAAAGATGTGGTCAATTATCCCCCTTTTAGCTTTCAAAAACGATGCTAAGTGATTGAGAGGCACTTTAAAAAAAGGGAGTGTATCTCAGCAATCAGAATATTTTAGTGATGTCTTATTTCAAGGTATGGATTACAGTTTACAGTCTTTACAGTAACTGGTACGATGTGTCCTTAATGTTCAATTTCGAGGAAAAATGGATGAAAATATTAGGTACAAAGCCACAGGGATGATAATACAGGGCAGTCGTTAAACATACGCGATGTCTAGAACCTCGGTGGTTCTTCGCCATGTAGACAGCAGAATCTTTAATGGAGGACTCATCATGTAAGCAGCCATCTTGGTCTCCTCCCTGACTCATTAAAAGAAGAGAGGGGTAGAAGAGACGATCTCCTAAGGTCAGAGTGAGAAAGAAATAATACCATCGTGGATGCTTCTTAAGTTGGTAATGTCATACTGGAATTATAATTTTAAACTGGTCAAACATATACTGCCACACAACAAAGGTTACTTACTCGGAAAGTTTGTCTTGGAACGTTATGTCTGTCCGAAAAGTGTCTTTCTTCTCGGATGTGGGAACTAACCACACATCTTGATTACTTGAAAAACAATAACTTTAAAAAGTTATTACAGTAATTTTTGTTTGGTTGTATGTTGTTTAACGTCCCTCTCGAGAATTTTTCACTCATATGGAGACGCCACTACTTGCCGGTGGAGAGCTGCAAATTTTGTCTTATACTCGGCACTTAGGGCCATTGAGCAGTGAGGGATCTTTTTCGTGCCAGCACTTACTGCTACACAGGACCTCGGTTTATACGGTCTCATCCGAAGGACCGGTCTCCACGTCCCACAGTGGGATTCGAACCCGCGACGTAAGCATCAACTCCTTACTCCGCGACTCTAGAGCAGACGCTCTAACCACTGCGCCATGCGGGCGACTAGTACAGTAACATCGATACACATGAAACAAGAAACTTATCTTGTAAAACACATTTGAAGTAGGTTATATCATGGTGCACTTCACCAAACATTATAAATAACAATATAAACTTTCCTTTTCCATCCTACTTTGATTATATTAAAGCTTTCTTTTAAAAAAAGACATAAAATCTTTTCCTTAACCTTTTCAAACTTTTTTTATTAACTAAGTATCAAGGTTGCATAAAGCAGGGTAAATATGCATTTTATTGTATACATTTTTTCATTAGTATCCACTTTTCTGGTGCATTTCCATTGTATGAAAGTAGTTATTACGATTAAGAACTTTTTACTCGCCAAAAGTGTCAAGTTGAGTTTTCAGATACTCTGATTGTTTGGTGTTACGTCCTTTAAATAAAATATATGGATATAACGAACAGTATTCAAGCTCAAAAGTCCATTAAATAATACAAAATAGGTGCAGAGCAAACACGGACCTCCAAAACATCAGAGGTGGGATCAGGTGCCATGGAGGAGTGAGCATCCCATGTCGACCGGTCACACCCGCCGTGTGCTTCTTGTCATGATCGGGAAATAACGGGAAAATCCGTCCACAATTCAGTGTGTAAATTATGGCCTAACAATTAGTATGAAAAACGTCAGTCGGCATTTGGCTCTATGATAAATTGTATTTGCTGACAAGGTCGTTCTATCGACCATAGAACTTAAGAAATGATGACTTTAAACGAGACTACTGATATTCTTGTTTCATCAACTTGCTTGTCAATAATTTACCTCGTTTTAGAAATTGTACATACGTAGAGCATGCTCTTGCGTATCGAATCAACTGAGAGATATAAGCCCCGTATGCAGGTGATGAAGGTATATTGCTGCATAGGTAAGGGAAGTTTACGATTGAAAAGTTAAGTCATCACGATTATCATGAAGCTTGGTTGTTAGATTACCATTAACGTTTATTTCAAGTAAAATATCCAAATATGAAATAATGTGTCAGACTCTGTGGTATCTTTTATCTCAAGCTCACAAGGATATATCGTATCGACATAAGAATGGAAATAGCCATTGTTAATTGACAATACGTCGTCGATATATCTAAATGTCGAGTTGAAGGCCACAGCAAGTGTTTTCTTCTTTTCACCTATAAGATTTTGGACAAATTCTGCTTCATATGAATACAAAAAAGGTCTGCTAATAACGGGGCGCAAATGGTACCCATGGGAATTCCAATAGATTGTCGGAAGACGTGGGTCTCCAAAACCACATAGATATTGTCAATCAGAAACTCGAGCAATCAGAATGTTTTTTTAACAAAACAATTTTGCAAATGACCAATGCCAAAGTAAATTTACGAGTTCCATTTTTATTGAAAAAGCAGCTGTCAATGATATCAAAAAGCCCGGACTTAAATTTATCGTGGGGAATGGTGTATAAAATTGAAAAGTCGTAAGTTTTTAAGCTGTTGATTTTGTTAAATTCTTGTGATTTCAAATTTTCCAAAAGTTCCTTGGAATTTTTAAGTATCCACATCTGATTTACACCACTTCTCGAATATATTGTTGCACAGTACGCTTGAAGTTTCTCCTTCACTACTCTTAATATCTAAGTGAGAAGGAAAGAAAGAGGCTTGGTTGAACATTTACTGGAACCCACTATGTATTTTTTTTTTGTAAGGATTTTTGTGAACACGGAATCCAATATAGATATGGTAATTCAAATTCATTCTGGTTGTTTGGAATATTAAACATATTCAAAACTGACATATGATTTTGAAGAATTTCTTCCTTAGAAAGGGAACTATGAGTATAAGTTGGATTACCACTTGTACAATTAAACCAAAGTTCCTCTAAAATACATTTAATACAATGAGCCTTACAAACAAAGACAATGTTGTTACCTGCTTTGTCAGCAGTAAAGAACACCGTATTAAATGATCACTTTATTGTTTGTATTGTATGTTTGTTTAACGTCCCTTCCGAGAATTTTTCACTCACAATGAGACCCCACTAGTTGACGGTGGAGGGCTGCAAATTTAGACCTATACTCTGGCACTAGCTCAGGGCCATTGAACAGTGCGCATCCCCTGTTAGTGTGTAAATAATGGCATAATAATTAGTATGAAAATGTCAGTCAGCATTTGACTTAATGAAAGGTTGCATTTGCTGAAAAGGTCATTGTATCGACGATTTCTTTTTTGGAAGTTGTTCATACGTAGAGCATGCCCTTGCGTATCGAATCAACTGGGAGACAAAAACCCAAAAAGCAGGTGATAAGGGTATATTACTACACAAGTAAGGGAAGCTGCCGATTGTAAAGTTTAAGTCATCACGTTTATCATAAAGCTTTATTGTTAGGTTACTATTAAAGTCTTTAGTAAAGTTAAGTAAATTATCCAAATATATAAAGCGCAAGACTCTGTGTTATATTTTCTTTCAAGCTCACTGGGATACATCGAGTAGACATATGAATGGAAGTAACTATTGTTAATTGAAAATACATGCATATGTACGTCGTCGATATATTTCTAAATGTCGAGCTGAAGGCCACAGCAAGTGTTTTCTTCTTCTCGTGATTTTGAGTAAATTCTGCTTCATATGAAAACAAAAATAGGTAATAAGGGGCGCCATTGATACCCATGGAAATTCAAACAAATTGTTAGAAGACCTGATCTGCAAAATACAAAATAGATATTGTCAATCAGAAACTCAAGCATCTTTTAATATCAACCACCCTCAGAGTACTTGTGTGTACAATCAGAATGGATTTTGAGAAAATAATTTTGCAAATGACCAATGACAAGGTAAGTATATTTACGAGTCCCATTGTTATTGAAAAAGCAACTGTCTGTGATGTCAAAAAGCCTGGACTTTAATTTATTGTGAGGAATAGTTGTATAAAGCGTTGGAAAGTCGTACGTTTTCATGTTATTGCTTTTATTAAAATTTTGGGATTTCTAATTTTCTAAAAGTGTCTTGGAGTTTTTAAGTATCCACATCTGATTTACACCACTTCTCGAATATTGTAACACAATGAGCGTACAAATTATAATTTTAATTGATATATTAAGTTTGTACATTGAGTTTATTAATATTTTAAATATTGTGTTTTGAATTATAAATGATACTATCAGTGTGTAGAGCGTCGGACAATAATCTCTTAAATATGAACTTGTTTACAAACTCTGGGAGATTGGATACAACAAGTGAGCGTCTTCATTTGACGGACAATTAGTTTTTACGATGTGTTGTTCTTGAACATTGACACTTTCTAATCAGACTTTGTGCAAAGCTGCAACCATCTAATTAACTGAAGAATGTGCAAGATACACAATGTTAATGTAAACGGAGGACATTGCCGTATCCTTTAACGAGATGAGACAGCTTCAATGAGGGGCGGACTTTATCAATATTAATGAAGTGACACTCTAACTAACTAATTGTTGTTACCAAATATGTGACCCCTATGATGCAGCTTCTTGTACAAAAGGATGTGCGCACTGAGTATCAATAGCTTTTAACATCTTAGCTCTAAGACTGAATATGTGAGCTTTCACCATCTTGGCTCCGAGACATACAGCCATTGAACTTTGTTTTAATGTACCATTGCTTTTGCCTTTGCTGTGACTTTATAATAAAATCATAAACTTACAAAAGTCTTCTTAAACCAAACACATTGATTAATTGCGTTATATAACGGATTAATTGGTGCCGTGGACCAGGACGCAGAACGGGAAGTCTCTCAACGCTGGAAAGGGACAGACATTCAAGACTACTGTAAGTAACAGTTTTATTATACCTTGATTTTTTTTAAGTATGGACAACCAAGACATTGGGAATGGTTTTGACTTGGGAGGTGCCTTTAAGACCTTGTCGACTGTATTAGAAACTAAATTTGATTGCCTTGATTCTACAGTTAAAGGCTTATCAAATGCAATTGGTACCAATGGGATTTCAAATGTAATAACACCATATGAGGGGGATCCTAGCAAATTCCAACAATCTATTGGAATTCCCATAGGTACCAATTGCGCCCCGTTATTAGCAGACCTTTTTTTGTATTCATATGAAGCAGAATTTTTCCAAAATCTTGTACGTGAAAAGAAGAAAACACTTGCTGTGGCCTTCAACTAGACATTTACATATATCGACGACGTATTGTCAATTAACAATGGCTATTTCCATTCTTATGTCGATACGATATATCCTTGTGAACTTGAGATAAAAGATACCACAGAGTCTGACACATCTGTTTCATATTTGGATATTTTACTTGAAAAAAACGTTAATGGTAATCGAACAACCAAGCTTTATGATAAACGTGATGACTTTAACTTTTCAATCGTCAACTTCCCTTACTTATGCAGCAATATACCTTCATCACCTGCATACGGGGTATATATCTCTCAGTTGATTCGATACGCAAGAGCATGCTCTGCGTATGTACAATTTCTAAAACGAGGTAAATTATTGACAAATAAGTTGATGAAGCAAGAATATCAGCTGTCTCGTTTAAAGTCATCATTTCGTAAGTTCTATGGTCGATACAATGACCTTGTCAGCAAATACAATTTATCATTGAGTCAAATGCTGACTGACGTTTTTCACACTAATTGTTAGGCCATTATTTACACACTGAATTGTCGACGGATTTTTCCGTTATTTCCCGATCATGACAAGGAGCACACGGCGGGTGTGACCGGTCGGCAGGGGATGCTCACTCCTCCATTGCACCTGTTCCCACCTCTGATGTTTGGAGGTCTGTGTTTGCTCTGCTCCTATTTTGTATTGATTAATGGACTTTGGAGCTTGAATACTGTTCGTTATCTCCATATATTTCACTGGATAAAATCAATTGAAAAATATTCTTTCATGAACAAACTAACGGATGAAAAAGTCAAAATTGTGGCTAGTCGTGGGGCAGTTTCAGACTTTATTCAACGAAGTCTCACGAATAACCCAGAGGGAACCTGGAATGATTTGAAGAATGAGTTATCCACAAGCTTTGCTGAAGTAACAGATCCTGAACATGCATTCATGCTATTAAAAAAAGTTCATCAAAAAACCCGAAGAAAATGTTCAGATTTACGCTGAACGATTATTGTCATTGGCTGAAGAAGCATATAAAGGTCTTGAAGGAGGACCTTCAGTTGAACGTCAATTGATTGGAATATTTGTTGATGGCTTATTACAAGACAAATTGAAATTCAAGGTTATGCGTGAAAACCCTGCAACTCTGCAAGCAGCTATAAACTGCGCAATGGCTGAACAAAACCTGTATAAGCGATTCGAACTCAGGTCGGGTAGGCAAACCCATATACCCATGGAAGTTGACCATTATAGATCTAAACGCCCTTCAAAAACGATACCAAAGAGAAAAAGTATTTATTCTGTAAATCGAGCAACAAACTATCAGAGTGTTGAATGTTGGAATTGTGGAAAGAAAGGACACATTAAACGAAATTGTAAATAGCAAACTAAAGATCAGTTAAAAGAGTAAACTTCTTTCAAAATAGGGCCATTGTAAGGAGTAAACATTTGCATGAATCAAAGAATAAAAACATTCCAAATTTCAAAATTAATATTGCAGGAAATCCTAATTCTTGTATTATTAAGATTAACGGTCAGAAATTTCGCGCACTTATAGATTCTGGTGCAGAAGTCTCATCGATTCATTCAAAAGTTTTTAGGTTCTTTCGTAACATTCCACATTTATCAAAAGAAAGAGTCAATTTACAATCTGTAAATGGTGATGCATTGAAAATCAAAGGAAAAGCAAATGTCAGTTTTCAAGTTGGTGGCATGATTTGTATCGACCATTGAAGAAATGAATAAGAATGTCAAATTTGGGCGCGATTGGTTGATCAAGAATGGTGTATGCTTATACTATGATTTAGGGTCTTTTAGACTAGGGAAAACATACATTCCATTTCAAGAAGATATTCATATCACTGCAATTGTAAGAGCAACTAGAAAATCTGTAAACAAACCTCAAACTGCGCATGTTTGTTATGGAAAACTGAAAAGAAGTTTTGTTACAAATGATGGCTTAGTTGAAGTCTCATCTCTTGATAATAGTTTTGTGGGAGACGAACCAGGGCTAATGATAAGCAATTCTTTAACAAAAGTTAAAAATAACAACAGATTGCCAATTTTAATTGTAAATAACACCAATAAAACAATTAAAATTAAACGAGGCTGCCCGATTGGTACAGCAGATAATGTAAATAAATCAACAATCGCTTCCATTAATATAATCGAGAAAACATTCGAGTCAAATTAACTTAGGTCAAATCGATGTACCAGAAGAGAATAAAAAGAGAATTTCAGAATTGTTAATTGCTAATAAAGATCTTTTTGCTGAGAGTGAAACTGAATTGCATGGGCGGATACAGGATTTGTGATTAGGGGGGCGTGGATAACTTTGTTCAGGCAGGGGGTCTGGGGGCCGCCTTAAGGCCCCCAGTGGGTCCAGGGCAAAGCCTCCTGGGTTTTCGTGCATATTAAGAGTAAAACCAGGCACAAAAATAGTGGTATTTACACTATGATATTTCACTTTTTAAGAGGGCTGGGTGGTTGTGGTCATTTTCAGACTATATTGATCTTCTAGAGAAGAAGAGCTCCATATAAAGATATACAAAAATGATCAAATTTTAAAACTAAAATGTATGAAATTTTTGTTTGCCAAATGATAGTTGACAGCTTAAGATATCATATCTAAAAAATTAAGTTATATTGATGCCTAATTTGTTGACCCCCAGCCTCCTTAAAAGAAACACACACACACACACACACAAACTAAAAAAACAACGAATAAACAAGATCAGATTTTAAAAATAGCATTTTACCTAGATATACAAGAAGTCACAAAAATCAGACTGTTTTTCAAAGTACATTGTCATTTAAGAGGGCTGGGTGGTTATGGCCATTTTCAGACTATATTGATCTTCTTTAGAAGAAGAGCTCCATATAAAGATATACAAAAATCAAATTTTAAAACTAAAATGTATGAAATTTTTGTTTGCCAAATGATAGTTGACAGCTTAAGATATCATATCTAAAAAATTAAGTTATATCTGATGGTTAATTTGTTGACCCCCCAGCCTCCTTAAGGTATCCGGCCCATATTAGCCTCAGATTCAATGGAATTGAATGCATAACAGATATGTATGGGCTGAGTACTCAGTATATTTAAACATAATTTTTTTGTTTTAGAATCAGTATGTAAGAGCAGAACGTGCCCTAATTTTTGACCTTGTCCTGTCCTTGAAGAGTTATCTCCCTTTGATTTTATTCAATAAAAATCAATTCTAAAAAATCTATCTAGTGAAATAATAGTTTTTAATTGTTTTTCTATTCCTTATGATCAAATACATCTTTCCATCATAGCATTTATTGATATTCTAAGTATTTAATTCTTAAATTTTAAAAAATTACTTTTTTCCATAGAATTCAATGCAATCTTCAGAGATTAATAACTGCTTAGGTAGTATTTTTTTGTAGAAAATTTCTCTTGGTAAATCTTTTTCTATTCCAAAGTGCTTTGAAATAATATCATAGTTTTTTTAAACACGACTGATATTTAAGGTTAGAAAATTAGGTCCTAATATGGGTCGGATACCTTAATCACCAGTGGGGTTTTCAAGCAGCATACGTCTTGGATTCCGTGAAACAAAAATATCAATGATTTTACTAATGTCAACCTGGATGTCCCTATGTATAAATAAAAGCATAAGGGCGTTGAATGGCTCCCCACCCATCGTAGTGCGTAGATAGCTCTTAATGAAGCGTAAAGACGAATTGGCACGCTCCACAGAACTTGAGGTTACAGACGTCAAAAGTAACAGATGGATAACTTTGGTGACATTCGGGAACATTGTCCGGCATGTTCTGTCGTCCAGTAGTGTGCCTGAAAGCGTGTCTGGAGGATCAGTTTGACGGCTCCATATTTGCTTCCATAAGTTCAGCTCTTGTGGAAATGAAGATCGGTCTGGCATGTCCGGTCCAAAGCTGGCTTCTATAGCATGTAAAACTTCCTGGTTTAGACGAGAGAGATTTGAAGGCACCAGACACAATGCTTGTGCACTTTGTTGAGCCAAGGTTGAAAACCGAAGGTCGAGCTGTTGGATTAAAGAATCCAAATAGGGAATGTAGGTATTTCGCTTGAAATACTCTTTTGCTGATGACGCAGGAACGTTGCTTCTTTCAGTTTGCCTCAAGCATTGACGAGGGACAGTCATGGCACCATCTGCTAATCGAGCCATCTCCTCCATCCTTTCGTATACACTGTCATACTCCTCATTGTTCAACCTCAAGCCTGATATTACTTCGCGCACATGTGCCACCATTCTGTATCCCTCCAACACATCCAAGGTGCTTCCCTGTAATTTCTTGCTGAGTCTAGACATGTATCCAAAGAAATTCCGGATTGTTTGAAATGAGGCAATAAATTGTGGATCTGACAATTTCGCTAGAAGACCATTTGCTTCCACAACCGCCTTTGAATCCCAGTTTCTTTCTCTTAACGAAATCGCTTCTAAACAGAGCAAAATTGGCTTATACATATCTTGAAATGTTTGCAGGGTGTTGTGTTTCTCAACCCATCTGGTCTCTGAAAACACTTTAAACTTCTTCCTGTCAATTTTGTTTTCAGTTCTCTCTTCGTTGACTTCATCAAAAGCCTTTTCCAGCCTTCGTGTGCGCTTTGGTGAATATTTAAAGAATATACCCAGCTTCTTTAGTGTGTCTAAGCATATCTGCACTTCTTTCAACGAACAACTTTTACTGATGGCGAGATTCAGATCATGACAGCTACAGTAATGATATACAGCTAGGGGATACTGGTTTTTAAATCGTGATGCACAACCGGAATGTTTACCGGCCATATTTCCAGCACCATCCATTGTTTGGGAACGACAATAACTCGGATCCAGACCAACTGCATTCATACACGAGATAATGGATTCACAAATGGCCATCCCAGTGATCTCCTCACACTCTATAAATTCAATAAGCCGTTCAATAGGTTTTTCCATGGGCAACATGTATAACCACACCGAGCTGTTCCCAATTACTGGCGTCTGTCACCTCGTCACACTGATAGCCAAAGTATGGGCCTATTGGCTGACGTCGAACCTCCTGCACAATTTCATCTTGCATGAACTTCTTAATACAGAGGAGTAGTTCATTTTGTGATGTTTTGATACGTATGTCGCATTCTTTTTACAGGTCTTCATATGTTCGTCCAGCAGTTCGTCTCCGCAAGATGCACGAAAAGCGAGTAGCCCTTTGAAATTTCCCATGTTTAAAGAATCTTCTCTGCAAGTTTCATCATCTCGGTGGGCACGTAAAGAAATGCCCTGTCTGCGACAAAATATGAGTGATTCTATGATCGACGATATGATTTTTCTGTTTTTCTCAATTCTCTCTGCTCCAGTAGATCTAATTGACATGTCAATTCTTTGCCCTGGTTCAGTGTGTGTTTTCACAAAAGCAAGTAATTGGGCCATTGAGGATAAATGATACTCACAAACAGCATGTTGTTTCAAATCTTCACGTGCATCCTTCCAGTTAAAATATGGTTCTGTAATTAGTTTCTTGGGTCGTCTATGAGACATGTTCGGAAAAAGCACGCAACTGAGACAAAATAATCCGTCTTTTGATTCAGAGTATGTAATAAAATCAAAGGTATCAAAGAGCTGCATGTTACATCGTCTGTGGATAATGCCACTGCGTCTACGTTTATCCTTGTAAATGCGCGATGGAAATATGTAATCTGCCACTGGTTTTCTGTTTTGTACGAGGGAATACTTTATTTCATCAGTCAGCAGAGTTGAATCATTCAAGTATCTTGAAATGTCAGTTGCAGAACAATTTTGAAAGGACAGATTCGGTTCGTTGGATTCCCGAGGCTGGTCATTAACATGCAGGTTTGTAAATGGATGTTGTTGACTTGATGCCAATGGCATCGCTGTAGTAGGATTCTCGCTAGTTGCTGATGTTTCACAAGCGTCTAGAAAACTGAAAAGGGAAGGGTTCTCGCTAGAGGCTGTAGTGGATACGGGGTGATTTGTCGATGTCGTTCCCGTAGTAGACTCTGATGGTTCACGGACGTGAGAGACGGACGCCACTGAATCAGTTTCCGGTTGAGTAGATGATTCAAGAGACGAAACTGCTGCTCGTGTTTGTGCTGAAGAGTCATTAGACCTGTTGTGGAAGAATCCAGCCGTTATTTTGAACTGCATGTCATTTGAAGACAAAGACTGGGCCATCTCACGGACATATTTAACGAAGTTGGAGATACGTTCAAGCTTCATTACGACGGCTTTTCCATTGGGGCAACACATTCCTTTGTCATCTCTGCTATGTGAATCCAGAACTATAAAATTCGTCATCTGATGTTTCACTCCGATAGTTGACCCTGGTGTATTTCCGATGGTTAAAAAGAATGTGCTTGATTCGCCTAAAACCTGTGCTAGAGCTGTTTCTAAGGTAAAACCGAGCGCATCATTGTTGTCTTGTTTCTGCATAATAGTGCCGCACTTAGGGTTTCCCAAAGATACTAGCAGCTTTCTTCCTCTGATCTCCATTTCTCCCCCCAGCTCTTGAATGAGCATATATCCCCCATGATGACAAAGTCGTCGATAAAGTGATGTCCCCAGATGTAAAATATGATCAACATCGGCTGATGTGTTCGGTGTGTCCGAAGACAGGTATGCCAAAGCGATACAGCAGCATTGACTTCCGCCATCTACTATTTCCCCTTGGTGCTTACTTCCTTTACACAAAAGCCTATAAGATATGAATTTAGTTTGTAACTTACAATACTCTAAAGTCTTTGTAGGAATTTCACGTCTGCTTAAGAATAATGTACAAATTTATTAATCATTCGATAATTTTTATTTTAAATTTACTCTTGAGAAAGCAGAAACTTTGTGTGTCTCCGAACTTCGTGAATCTCCGAACTTAGTGTACCTTAGAAATCGTTCTGAATCATTGTTATTTCAGCAAGAATGCTAGTCAACCTGATATTTGTAAGTAACTCTAATGTTATTTCAAAAAGTTTTTTTCAGATTCCATACACATGTATCTCCACCGCAGCCAAGGAAACAAAATAAACAAACACGCTGTAACGTGCAGTTCCGTTTATAGCAGTATGAAATAAACGAAGCACAATGATACACAAAGAATATCTGAATATTGAAAAATTAAATATTGCAACGTTTGTTTTTATAAGTATTATACATATATGACAGAATGAGATACACTGTAGGGTAGGGTGGTGTAATTTCGACCAATTATTTTTTTTTTTATATTCAGATTTGTTCAAGTATTTCACTGCCTATTACATGTATTACGCTCAACTTTTACTGGATCCTTTTTCCTTCGGAATACCTTTTATTGTTCAGATTACATTGTATTATAGGGGGCCTATGTATTATTCGTCATGATATAAAATAAATGTGTTCGATTTACAAGAAATGTGTGTTGGGTAACTTCGACCGCACACAGGTATTTTTGATCGATGTGCAAAAATATAAACGAAATTATTCGCGTCATCTCTAGACTAATTTATATATATATATATATATATATATATATATATATATATATATATATATATATATATATATATATATTAATTTAAATTATTCTGTTGTAAACATAAAAGATTGTGAAAAAATCTGAAGACATTAAGTGCACCAGGTGCCTAGAGACTGATTTACCGATTTGTCAAGGCATGCTACAAATGTATATATATGCGCAGGCATCTAAATCGCATGTAAACAGAACAGATGATTTTTTCACTGTTATTATAATAGAACTAGTTTCTACGGAGTATTCTTGTACATAATACTTAATTATCCTAATAATTTTTTTTTTACGGACGGTGATAATGATTTTTTTCTGGTAACAAATAGCATTGCATCATTTTCATTGCATGGTCGGACTGAGTTACCCGCTGACGCCGTATTCATGCATGGGTAACTTCGGCCGATTTCTGTTCAGCTGATTTGCATTTTATTTGTAAAAACTAAATACTATAAATTAAAAAGGTATGAATTTAAATTGCAAAATTAAACATAGTTGATAAATTTCACGCCAGGAATATCTACTGTGTCTTTCTGTATATTCAAGATATTTTCAGAGGTGATCAACTGATATTTCCCCGCAATGGTTTAAAAATACTCGTCCGTAATTTTTCGGGCGATAAAGTTTCTTCTTGGATGTAATTTTCCAGTGAAGAAATAAATTTCGCCTATTATTATCGACATTGATTTGTATATGCATTTTCTTTCTGCATAAAATAGATGTACGTACACTATAATGGGTTATAAACAAATTATTTTAAGGTATTTATGAACGGTCGAAATTAACCAGGTGGTCGAAGTTACACCATCCTAACCTAGATCTATATCCTGACGTTAAATTCCATTTATATGGAAAGATTATGATATGTGTGTGTGATGAAAAAAGTCTTGTATCTATGTAAGTAAATTACTGCATAGTTACACCATTTAATAAATAGATACATCAATCAGTGGACGGGTTTGTAACGTAGACCGTCTGATTTTAAATTCATTTATTTACCTTCGACCAGCCTTTAAATATTGATGTTTCTTTTCTTGCATCATCATAGGAAATAGACAAGTGCAGTCTACTCTTCAAACGAAATCGGGAGTCAGACGTTTTCCGGTTTGAATAATTATGAGATAATATTCATAGCCTTAGCCCTATGGAATGCAAGGTTTTCAGACTTGATTTTTAAGAAAACCGATACTTGGTCATTAAATAAAATTACCATTTTTTAATTGACCATTAATTATAAAACCAAAGTATCACATTATTAATATTGGTCATGTCATACTTTGAAAATTTTAGGGGGGGGGGGGCGTGCGCCCCCCACGCCCCCCTTAAATCCGCCAGTGAATTGGGTCAAACAAGCACAGTAAAAATGAAAATTGACACGGGAAATCATAAACCAATTAAACTGCGGCCATACAGAGTTCCATTAAATAAACGCCAAATTGTCGAAAAAGCAGTAGATGAAATGTTAAGTGCCGATGTCATTCGAAGGTCAAAATCCGTTGAGTTTTCCGATTGTTGTTGTAGACAAAAAGGACGGGTCGAAAAGATTTTGTGCTGATTTCAGCAACTGAATAAAATAACTAAATTGAATTCGTATCCTTTGCCTTTGATTGATGATATCTTAGCTACTTTGGGAAATGCTAAGTATTTTTCAAGTTTAGACCTTAAATCCGGTTATTGGCAAGTTGCAATGGATGAAGCCGACAAAGAAAAAACAGCATTTACTTGTCACAGGGGCTTATTTGAATTTAATGTGATGCCATTTGGGTTATGTAATGCTCCACAGATCTTTTCACAATTAATGAGTGAGGCTCTTCAAGGTTATGAACACTATGCTACCGCTTATCTTGATGATGTTTTGATCTATTCTGCTACATTACAAGATCACATAAAACATACTCAGAATGTGTTCAATAGGCTTAGGAAAATGGGCTGAAATTAAAGTTGAAAAAATGCAATTTTCTAAAAGATGAAACAAAATATTTAGGTTTTGTTATTAATAAGAACGGAATTAAACCGGATGAAGAAAAAGTTACAGATGAAGAAAAAGTTAAAGCTATTCCGCATGTACCAGTTCCAAACTGTGTTAAAGATGTGAGAAGTTTTGTAGGGATATGTAGCTATTACAGACGGTTCATACCAAACTTTTCTAAAATAGCCGAACCACTTATTGACTTAACGAAAAAGTATGCAAAATTCAAATGGAATGAAATGTCTCAAAGAGCGTTTGATTACTTGAAAGAAAGTTTAATTAACCGTGATTCCATTGCTGGCTTATCCAGATTTGAACAAAGAATACATTTTGTATACGTATGCTTCTGACAAAGCGATAGGGGCGTGCTTGGCTCAAGAAACAGATGATCGAGATGAAGTTATTCATGGGGTTAAAAATGAAAAGCCAATTTATTATTTGTCAAACAAACTAAGCGATACTAAGACGAGATGGTCAACGGTCGAAAAAGAAGCGTACGCAATTCATTATGCCTTACAGAAACTAGACCACTACTTACATAATGAAAAGTTTG
The DNA here is from genome assembly GCF_033153115.1 of Saccostrea echinata. Lineage (NCBI taxonomy): Eukaryota > Metazoa > Mollusca > Bivalvia > Ostreida > Ostreidae > Saccostrea > Saccostrea echinata. The sequence continues at coordinate 8,028,759 of NW_026889772.1, forward strand.
TGATAAGGACAGATCATAAACCGTTGAAATACTTATTGGAAGCGCCAATGAAAAATAAGAAGATACAACTTTGGGCTTTGAGTATAACGGGTTACAATTGTAAAATAGAATACATCGCAGGAACAGAAAATACGTGCGCAGATATATTGTCAAGAATACCAGACAATCCTGAAATAAATAAAGAGGAAAATGAGGAAATTGCTGACCCTGATGTAAATGATAAGACATTTGAAATAAATTTCTTAGATTCAAATTCCTTTGATCCTAAACAGTACGCTAGTTGTGAACTTGAAAGACCAGATCTACCTTTCAAAAATGACCTTGAAATTTTAAAGGAAGAAAATGCAGATATGGCCAAAGAACAAAATAAAGATCCAGAAATCCTAAAAATTAAAAAATACCATCTTACAAGGAAAAGCCGATAAATCAATATTAAGTAAATACATGCTAATAGATGATGTTGTGTATTTCCTGTCAAACATGGAACATGATCCTATCGTGTGTTTGTACGTTCCTCAACACCACAGAGACGGTGTCATTAAACAATGTCATGATGATACTGGGCATATGGGAATAGACAAGACATTTGATTCTATTAGGCAAACGTATGTATCAAGAAATTTACAGTTATGTAACAAAGTGTGTTACGTGTTCTGTGAGGTCCTTAAAGAAGTTAAAACCACCACTTCAAGAGACAGACATACCTCCATATCCATTTGCAAAAATTGGGTTAGATTTGTCGGGCCCATACCCTCGGTCTTTATCAGGGAACAAATATATTGTGGGGTTTGTTGATCTATTTAGTGGCTGGCCTGAGGCCTTTGCTGTGCCGGATAAAACAGCAGAAACGATTGCTCATTTGATTTTAGAAGAAATCTTTCCAAGATATGGGGCGCCTTTGCAAATAGTCACTGATAATGGGAGAGAAAATGAAAACAGAATTGTCAAAGAAACATTACAAGAACTGAACATCTCACACGTTACTACATCGTATTACCATCTACAAAGTAACGCAAAAGTTGAACGATTCCATCGCACAATGCATGATGTTTTGTCCAAGAAATTACAAGACAACCTGACAACTCAGACACTAGCTGCAGTTCGTTTTCACATCAATGAATCATCCAAGTTTTTTCCCTTTTTCTTGCTTTACAACAGGGATGTTGTTTTGCCCATTGATAAGATTTTGAAACCTAGACGCAAGTACATGGGTGAAGACCTTCATAAAATAGCGCTTCAGGAACAACATAAAACTTTCACGCGCGTTCATAGAATAATGAAAAAAGCAAAACAACAACAAATGAAATATGCAAATAAAAACACTGTACACGAAGAAATTAAAGTGGGAGATCCTGTTAAATAATCAAAAGCAAAGTAAATTGCAAAGTAATTGGAAACCCTTTTATCGTGTTATTGAACAAACTACACCTGTGACATTCAAAACTAAAAATCAGTTGGACGGTCGAGTTGTGAAAGCACATAAAGAACTCTTGAGATTGGGAAATTCCAGAAGAGAAAGACGGTAGACCTATAAGAAATGCAGCGTATGCAATACCTCCTGAAAGTGACGAAACAGACGAAGATAGCAAGAGTGACAATATACCTGACACTGATGACCCCAATGACAGAACACCATCAGCTAGACTTGCTGATAAATTTAGACAGGAAAGAGACGATGGTCTGATGAGGACGACATACCTTTATGGGAATTGTCCAAGCGCCTAAAACAACGAAAACAGACAACACTGAGCAAAATATGGATTCTGAAGATTTAGATGATACCAATGACACTGAGACTGGACAAAAGACATCAGATGTTGATGAAATGGACATTAATGAATGTTATATACCAAAGTCTCAAACAAAGAAAATAAAACGAAGTAAAACACTAAACGCGAAAACGTTAAAAGCTGTTAAGACTACTCTAAAATTGTAATTTTAAATGATTTCATATTTAAACGAGTATCATCACATAATACTAGTGCTACAGATAGTAGCGTGTCTTTGTATGACACACTGGAATACGTTTTTTGAACTAGTACTAAAAGGACAGTTTAATGAGGTTTAATCTTGAAAAGCATGAATGGTGTTAAATATAATTTTAAAAAATGGTCTAGGATTACGCTTAGTAATGTGTCTGAGTATGACATTGTTAGATGAAGAAATCTAACCTAGAATAAAATTGAGACTTGATAAAGTGATTACATGGTTGTTTTCTCTGTGTGAAATTTTGAAGCCTCTCTGTGACTAATCTAATCATTTCTGGTACAAAAGTGCAATACATTTTGAATGACCATTTAAGTAATGTTATTAAAATGTCACATCGCTGTTTGTGATTTCAAGTTGACTCTTTGTTCACAATTATTTAAAGCGAATTAATAATGCAACGTTTCAATTTTATGTGACCTTCTTAATTCCACATTTCCAAGATTCAGCTTATAAATTGGAAAGAATTAATTTATTATAATATACTTAAGATTTTAAAAATATACAAAATATTCCCATAACTGATAGTGGTTGACTGACATGGATATATACGTTCTCCTGGGGATGATAAGTTATATTATTATGGGGTCAGTAAATGTATTGTATATGTGAAAATGTGAATAAAAGGTCAAGGTCAAAAGTGTATTGGTTGTCCAGAAAGAAAAGTTCTAGGTACAATATTTCAGCCAATTGTTCAGAGTCAAGAATGACAGAGTACCTAGAAGGCAGAGAGACTGACCATACTGATGTTTCATCTATACCAGTAATAAGTATAGAAATGCTGAAAAGAACCAGAAAACAGTTTTGCAGACAACAAAATTACCAACATGGGCTTATGAAGCAGAGACGAAATCCACCAATGCTGATGATAAACAGCCACGAAAAATGAACACCATGTATCCAAGTCTCGGACTCGCCAGTAACAATTAAGCAGAGAGCTTTAATTAACTCTGTTGCAGATTATAAGTTTTGTGTGTTTACGTTTGCTGTGATGCATGAACACTTATTACCACTACACGATCACAAACATTATGACAATGTGTCATGTCTAGGATGTCACCAAGTTTAAGGGACATTCATCATTATCCAGTAGATGTCACCAAGTTTAAGGGACATTCATCATTATCTATAAGATGTCACCCATTATTAACCACCTGAGGGATGTCACCAGATGTGAGGGACATTCACCGTATTCCATAAGAAGTCACAGAAATCCTGGTCAAGTGGATGTCGCCGTTTTTCAAGGGACATTCGTCATTATTCAATAAACAATTCAGGACATTCTTATTGGACTTCTGTGTGTTGTGTGTTATGGACATTTAAAGTGATTAAATTATAGACATTTTGACTCATTGTGTTAGTGCTTTTTATAAAGTGAAACATTAGACAATGTTTCCTCCGGTTTGGGGAGGAATGTAACACAATGAGCGTACAAATTATAATTTTAATTGATATATTAAGTTTGTACATTGAGTTTATTAATATTCTAAATATTGTGTTTTGAATTATAATTGATACTATCAGTGTGTAGAGCGTCGGACAATAATCTCTTAAATATGAACTTTTTTACAAACTCTGGGAGATTGGATACAATAAGTGAGCGTCTTCATTTGACGGACAATTAGTTTTTACGATGTGTTGTTCTTGAACATTGACACTTTCTAATCAGACTTTGTGCAAAGCTGCAACCATCTAATTAACTGAAGAATGTGCAAGATACACAATGTTAATGTAAACAGAGGACATTGCCGTATCCTATAAGGAGATGAGACAGCTTCAGTGAGGAGCGGACTTTATCAATATTAATTAAGTGACACTCTAACTAATTGTTGTTACCAAATATGTGACCCCTATGATGCAGCTTCTTGTACAAAAGGATGTGTGCACTGAGTATCAATAGCTTTTAACATCTTAGCTCTAAGACTGAATATGTGAGCTTTCACCATCTTGGCTCCGAGACATACAGCCATTGAACTTTGTTTTAATGTACCATTGCTTTTGCCTTTGCTGTGACTTTATAATAAAACCATAAACTTACAAAAGTCTTTTTAATCCAAACACATTGATTAATTGTAATATAATATACTGTTGTACACTACTGGCGTTTCTCCACTGCTGTAAATATTTTAGTGAAGAGTTTTTTTTTTAAATGTAGGTCATATTCTGATGTCAAAAATGTTGGTACCTAACAAAGGTCTTGTCACATCGAACACACATGTGATACGTGAAAGTCCTAGCACCAACAGTTCAAAAGTTAAGGCCAAGGTTAACATTTTTCGTAAGTATCGGGGTAGGTCAAATTTAAAGGTCAGTGACGAAAGATCAATATGTCGGTGCCAAAGGAATAGTCTAGACTCATGAAACACGTGTTAAATATAAATTCTGTAGCCTCAAAAGTTCAAAAGTAATGACCAAGGTTAAAGTTTCGTAAACTTTCGCATAAGTAGATCAAACCCCATGGACAAGGTCAAATATGTTAATACCTAAAGAAAGTTCTTGTGATGAGGAATACATGGGATTTTTGAAAGTCCTAGCACAAATCATTCAAAGGTTATGGGCAAGGATAATGGTTTTGCGGACGAACAGACAGTCGGACAGATAGACCAAAAACTATATGCTCCCAAATCTTCGATTACGGGGATGTAAAACTAACACTAGTAACAAGTAAAAGAGAAAATGAATTACATACAGTAATTGAGGGTAGTCTGAATCATTTATTACACTTCGACTACAACAAACACTGTAATTGATAATTTGTTGATTGGTTTTCTGATAGGAATTGAAAGCCATTTTTATAACAAAAGAGAGTCTATCTTCGATACAGCAACCTTGAAAAAGGGAGGGGGTTATTTCTAACATTGTTTTAGTGAATTGCTGATCGTTTATGTTTTTTTCGAATCACCAGGTAAATAAAAAACCAGATAATAAGATTGCCGTTCTATCAATACGTGAAATGTAATGTTTCATCCTTAATAATGCTATGATATCGATGAGATATATAATGCAACATTTCCTACACGGGCATTTCCTTGATAAGAATAGCAAGGTTATGAATTAAATTGTTAATGCATAGGATATTCACCTCTTTATTTTATTATATTTTTATGTTATAATTATGAATCATGCTGTCGGCGATTGTTTGATTGTCACACTTGCTGATGCTGCGAAAAATTTCCGAGAGTCATAAAACATCCAGTGATTCAGAATACCCTACATGTACATCTTTATTTTCTTTGAAAATTAAATTGTCTTCAATTTTCTTATCCCCCTAGGCCTATACCTCAGAGAGAAAACAGGGATAAGTAATTTCAACTTTTTCAGTATCACTTCTGATCGCATTGCATATCCTTGAAAGTATAGTAACCGCATGAACACTATAAAACATAATTGATTGATTGATTGTATGTTGTTTTACGTCCCATTCGAGAATTTTTCAATCATATAGATACGTCACAATGTACCGGTGAAGGGCTTCAAATTTTGACCTTTACTCGGCAGTCAGGGCCGTTGGGGTCTTAATCGTGCCAACGCCTGTCGTGACACGGGGCCTCAGTTTTTAAGGTTTCATCCGAAGGACCCGCAACTTTAACTTCAAAGTGTCGAGGGCATGGTGAAGGAAGAGTTGCTACCCATTTTTTATCGACTTCGGTCAGTCGCGGCAAAGATTCGAACTCACGACCTCCCGATCACGGAGCGGGCACTCTACCGACTGAGCTACCGTGAACGGTCTATAAAAACAAAACTTTTTTTTCTTGATCTTGCAGTTTCCTCTTCTTTTTAGGCTTTGAATACATTCTTGTCAAGCATTGTTTTCTTCATTAGTCGAGGATTTTGTGGTGTGTAATAAAGTTTGAGTGAATTTGACTATTATCTTATCTCGTGACATGACCTTCCCTTGTGTGCTTTTTGACCTGGAAGGTTTACTTACTTTTGAAACATTTTAACCTTAGCCTTGAACAGTTGGTGCTGGGGCTTGCATATTCATATGTGTTTTCCTTTCCGTTGGTACAAACAATTTTGACCACTTGACCTTGGAGTTTGACCTATTTTTGAAAAACTCTAACCTTGGCCATAACCTTTGAATCCTTTTATCTTGCCTTTAACTTTTGAATGGCTATGACTTTCATGTTTCACAAGTATGTTCGTTGTTACAAGGAAATTCGTTTGGTATCAACATGTTTCACCTATTGACCTTGACCTTAGAGTTTGAGCTAGTTCTGCAAAACCTTAACAAACTTTAATCTTGGCCGTAATTAACTTTTGAACAGTTGTGCTTAGGTTTTTATACATCACATTTATACAATCACATGTATATCATATAACCAGACTTTATTTTTTCAGATATCATTTTTTAACGTCACGGTAGCTCAGTTGGTAGAGCGCTCGCTCCGTGATCGGGAGGTCGTGAGTTCGTATCTCGGCCGCGACTGAAATAAGTCGATAAAAATAGTAGCAACTGCTCCTTCGCTAATTAAGTGCTCAGCACTTTGAAGTGAAAGTTGTGGGTTCTTCGGATGAGACCTTAAAAACCGAGGCCCCGTGTCACGGCAGGCGTTGGCACGATAAAGATCCCTCACTCCTCAATAGCCCTGAGTACCGAGTAAAGGTCTAAATTTGAAGCCCTTCACCGATATATGCTGACGTCTTTATACGAGTGAAAAATTCTCGAATGGGACGTAAAACAACATACAATTCAATATCCTACTTTCTCTGCAAGCGGAAATCCAACTTGTACCCATAGCTCTTTTTCTATAGAGAAAATGAAATCCTTCAAAAGTTCTTGTCATTTTAAATATATTTTCAAAATTCCTAAAAATCAAAATAAACTCGTAAATTTACGTACCTTGCCATTGGTCATTTGCAAAATTATTTTGTTAAAAACATTCTGATTGTACACACACGTACTCTGTAGTAAATATTAAAAAGATGCTTGAGTTTCCGATAGACAATATCTATGTAGTTTTTGAGATCAGGTCTTCCTGTTTGAATTCTCCCATATGTAACAAGTGTAACAATTGCGCCCCGTTATAAGCAGACCTATTTATGTATTCGTATGAAGCAGAATTTGTTGTAAAACGTATACATGAGAAGAAGTAGCTGCAGAACTGTAGCTCTCTGCTTGAGAAAATTCGGACGTATAAAGCAGAGTAAATCGAAAGGTTTTACAACGCTTGGATCTGTAGCTGCTCTCTGCCTAATCTGTCCGAATATTCTAAAGCAGTGAGCTACAGTTCTGCAGCTATACAAGAAGAGGACGATTGCTGTGGCCTTCAGCTCTACATTTAGATATATCGACGACGTATTATCAATTACTAAAAGTTACTTTCATTGATATATCGACTAGGCATATCCCAGTGAACTTGAAAGCAAAGATATCACAGAGTCTGACACACCTGTTTCAAATTTGAATGTTTTACTAGAAAAAGACGTTAGTGGTTACTTAACAACAAATTTCATGATAAATGTGATAGCCAACTTTTCTAGTCAACTTCCCTTACTTCTGTAGCAATGTACCATTATCATATGCATGTGGGGTCTATATCTGGAGGTTATGTCTCCCAGGTCATTCTATACACAAGAGCATGTTCTACGTACAAACAAGTTCTTAAACAAGGCGCGAGCAAGTGACAATTATTTGCAAATTCTATGGTCGATACATGCAATGACACGTACATTCAAGGTATGAAGTATTTTATTACTTTTATGCTCATCAACTGCATGTAGTGAAAATTTGAATTACATGTATATAATTTAATTTTGTTTGTATACTAGCCTCTGATTGGTTAATATCCAAAAAGGAACACAAATTATTTCTGTATAACCTGGTTTGGTATTGGGACACCCCCCCCCCCCTCTGACAACCAGCTGAATCATCTGTATCCATACAATCCTCTCATTTCCAGTCCTCGGGATTCATGGAAAATTCCAGATTTAATAAATGTACCTTTAATTTCAAACAATAATTCGATCTTACCACATGTAACCAAACAACATGGCTGCTATGCCTATGTATCAGTTTTTACCTCCCCTCGATTCCCATCACTTCCGTTACTATGGTTGTATTATTGAGCGGCAAATTTGAACTAATAAAAAGTAACGAAATTTTACACCCATAGTTATTTAATGATTTTAAAATTAAATTATAAGGAATGACTCTAATTCTTGGCCAAATTATTCGAGTATAACCTGGTTTGGGTCAGTTTACCCTGTTTTATAATCCGCTTCGCGGATTATAAAGCGTAAACTGACCCAAACCAGGTTATACTCGAATAATTTGGCCAAGAATTAGAGTCATTCCTAAAATATGCATAGAATAAAACAAAGGAAAAGTTAGAATAAATGTAGACTTGGATAGTTACACATTATTTAGTATTTTTATTATTTGATTTCAAAACAAGTTTAGTTTTATTTAAACAAAGAGTCATATTTTCGTATATCTGATACATGTATTTGAGTGTTTGATGTTAGATCAAGCTTATAAGAAGGTATGGGAATCTGGTGGATTTAAATTCCAACAATCTAGCCAAGAGGATATACGAAAATACCGGGGTATAGGTTTGAAATAAATAATGGAGGCAATTAATCAACATTTCTTTATAAGCATTTCAATTCGCCTGATCACTCTTTCAATGAGGAATAAAATTTTGGAAAAAATATCATCCAACTAAAATTCCCACCTAAGTGCTCCGTAGACAACGGGATGAATACTGGATCAAAAACTATATAGGCACGGCCTTTCCGTATAGTTGCAACGACCACATTAATAAAGTAAAGAATCTTTCAAGCCCACAATATCCAATGTGAATGTGATTGGACTTTTAAAATACACCCAGTCGGAGGTGTAGTCATTAACATCGATCATACAATAGAGCAAAAATACATGGTGTCTCTTGATTCTCTTTTGTCTTACGCAATAAACAATAAGGTCTTTATCATATTGCTACCAAATTTTTACTCGTTTCCTTGAAATTTTTGAATGAACTGTTTAAAGAAGCTTAAGCAAGTCCATTCTTATATTCTTCAATTGTAGAATACATGCTGGAGTTTATGATTATGGATGTTGTCCAACGCAGACTCTTTAAGCCACTACCTGATTCGGAAGATAAGTCTGACTCACCCATAGGTTCCTTAAACTTAACAACAAAGGAATAAATGATATGAACATTAGTACATTATTAATCATTAAAAGTTCAATCTTTTCCCTCCATTTTATGTCTACACCCTGCATTTCCTACAGATATTCCCAAACTTCTGCTCTCAAAATGTTCAATTATAAACAAACCCTACAGTACCCTAGATATTGAACATTTTTAAAAAAAAATCCTCTTAAATGTCCTGGCTCTTCTTCTTTCAACTACATGCCCGCTGGATACGTAATTACCAGTAATGTTAATATAATTAAAATGAAGACCTAACAATTATCTTAAAAGGTCTCAGAGTGCTCAAGCACATTTTTTTGTTTAGTCTGCATGGTGAAGGAAACAAATGTGGGCAATATACGCAAGTAAATAGATTTCTTAAGGATTTTTAACTGAGTAATTATTTTGTTGTTCCTTGATCATCATTTTTCTCTTTTTTGGGTGGCCACATACTTTATCTATCATTTAATTTTTTATTCTATACTTCTGTGGATTCTCGCCAAGCTATTGGCACTTTGAAAGTTGTGACAATTTATTTGCTTTAGATTGATTGATTGATTACTGTTTAACGCCGAGTCGGCAATTTTTCAGCCATATTTCGGCGGAGAATCTATTATGATCGGTTTTGAGAAGTTTTATTTCTCTGGCGGCCATCAGTGAGCCTGCTCTTTTTCGAAAACCAGAGAAACGATCTTTTCCGTGCCAAGGGGGTTGCAATCCTTGACACGGGGCACCATTTAATGTCCCATCCGACAGACTTAAAAGTTAAAATTCCCTAAACGGTTAAAATATACATTGTTCAAAATCTTTCCAACATGATTAAAACATCTCTAAATTTTACTATAATAACCAGTTTCACGTAAATAATCTCTACGATTGTATAAACATTAATATTTCTAAATCGTTCTTACATCGTTTGAACATTATTGAAAAGACATTTTCGAATAGGTGAAAAATCAGAACATGCTAAGAGAATATGACTTACAGTTAACGGACAGTCACATGATATACTTCATGGTTAAGCAAGTACGCATAGGTAATTTTTGAATGGCCAATACGTATTCTTGAAATAATAACTTCATCCTGACGTTTTAGACCGAAGTCGGACGTGTTGTTCACTCTATTTTCTGTAGTATAAAGTTTATTTGTATCACAGAAATCCCAGTAAATTTGCCAAAGAGCTTTAACATACAATTTAACCTAATATTTAAGATCTGTATATGGAATTTTAAAACGTGTAATTTCATACTGGAGTGCCATTTTTGCAGCACAATCAGCCTTTGTGTTTCCAGGGATACCAATATGACTTAGAATCTAACAAAAGTCAATTACTTTACCTTGTTGTGTGAAATGAAGGTACTGGCTTAAAATATCCAAAATAAATGGGTGATTAATTTCCATACTTTTTATGGATTGTAAACAAGAGAGCGGGTCCGAAAATATTGTAAAGACATTGTCACTAGATAATTTAATATATTCAAATGCAAGTTGTATGGCTTTTGCTTCTGCTGTGAAAATTGTTGCTTCATTTGGAAGCCGAGAAAAAAAATTCTTTTTTCAATTACTGCAGCTGAGGCAACTTTATTGTGTCTTTTGAACCATCTGTATAGATCTCGACTGTAAGATTTTTATAACGTTTTTTCTCCGCTAAGAAGATGGGCGAACAAGGCGAGCGAAGTGCCTATAGTGCGACAAACATGAAGGTGAAAAATTAAAACTCAATTCAAACAAAATTTTCTATGATATTTCAGCTTACATTAAAGTATAATTTATGTAAAACCTCCACAATTTGCAAAAATCTCACAAAAATTGAAATTATTTTCCTATGAAATAGCATACACACACTAAAGAGGGCAAAAAGGGTCATTTTCTCATACTATAATACAATTTTTCGATATGAGTGGGTCTTCGCTCTATTTTTTTGAGAGTTTGTCCTCAAAGTTTGCGTAAAAAGATACATTTTTTGGTTAACAAAAACATGGAGCAAAGTCCCACTATACCTTAAAAATACACCTTTATGACACAACATTCGCATTTTCCTAGAAATACTTGAAGTCCATTTAGTTAAGGGTCATATCACAAACATGATTTAAATACCACTATTCATCAGGAACTGTGTATGTAGCGCAGTGGTTAGCGCTTAAGTCTCAGAGAAAAATGATTCGCAGGATTTTTATTGCTGGGATTCGAACCCCAGTAATACCACATAATATTTTTTAAAAACAGAATAATTTTTTACCGTGAAAATCTTCCTCAGAAAAGTTTTGTTTATCATAATTTCATAAATTGCAATAAAGAAAGCTTTACTCTAAATACTAAGTTCACAAATTGAATATGAATTTTACATGTCTGAAGCTATAGGCATTCTGCACGCCTTGTTCACCCATCTCCTTTCTGTTTGAAGATCAGAGAATTTGTTTCTGATTTCTTAAATTCTGTTAAAGATATATCTACACTTGGTTTACTTAACTTCCATGGGGTTTTTATACATGTTTTAACTTTGTCATATAAACCTTCATACTGTGGATGAAAAACAGTTAAATGCAGGGTTTTCAGTATTAGCTTTTAATTTTAGTATGTTCTGTAAGGTGAGTTTAAGTCTTCTTAAGTCGAGAGGTGGTTCGCCCGCTTCAACATACAAGCTGTCCACAGGAGAAGTTCGGAAAGCTCCCAAGCACAGTCGAAGCCCTTGATGAGGGACTGCATCAAGAGCTTTTAAATAGGACGTTCTTGCCGAGCCATAAACAATGAATACATAGTCCAATTTAGACTTGATTTAAGAGCGATAGAGTTTTATGCGAGTATTTTAACCCCCCCCCCCCCCATTTTGAGTTTGCAATAATCTTATTACACCTAATGCCTTTATTTAGAACTAGGCTTCTCACTAATTGTCTGATTTTAATGTAATAATTTTAGTCTGATTTATAAATTGTAATTTTATACAAAACATTGAAACAACAATGTAGAAAATATTAACTAAAAAGATAATCTGAATGCGACAGAAGAAAGATTCTGCACTGTGTTTTCACATAACAAAATAATAATTATACGTTTTCATAAATTATCATAATTTGGGGGGGGGGGGGGGTCCCGTTTCTTCCTGTCCTCCGTCCCAACCCGGTAATTTATGGATATACAATTAATCAAGTATTCCACCTATTCCCACATTAAAGTTTACTTTTTCCTATCTGATTTTTTTTTTTTTGAAGTGGGAATAGGTGGAATAAACCGGAAATGAAAACACTTCCTATGCCCTTCAACTCGATGTTAAGATATATTGACGACGTTTTATTAATTAACAATTGTTACTTTAAATTCATATGTCGACTCGAAATATATATATATATATATATATATATATATATATATATATATATATATATAGGTTGAACTTGAAATTAAAAAAAACGCAAAGTCTGCCAAATCTGTTTAATTGGATGTTTTACGGACTATAGATGATAATCGCCAACTAACTAAATGTTGCTTGACAAACGGGATGACTTTTCTATTGTCAACTTGCCTTATTCATGTAGTAAGATTCCGCCTTACACCTGGTAAGTAAACTATACGTACGGTGTTTACGACTCCCAACTTATTCAATACTGAAGAGCATGCACTGAGTACCACGATCAATTTTTAATTTGAGGCAGGCTTTTGACAGATAGGTTGATGTTACAGGAATTTCAACAACCTCGTTTAAAGCAGACCTGCCAACCCTTTTCATTGCGAGGGTTTAATTTCAATACACATTTTGGATGAAAGATTTATGTTTCCCTAGTTTGATGTTTTGCAATGATACTATATTGTCTAAATAAACCTGTAATTGTACGTTTTCCTTACATTTACTTGTCTCTATGTTGTTCTAAGCAATGTAAGAATAAACGGAATTGAAAATTAACTGACTTTACTTATTGCACATTTCATTCAAAAGTTTTTTTTCTTAATTTTGGCATGCCACCCGTTTAAAAGGCATAACTACAAAGTGTATTACGTATGCTGTTTGTATCGTAAATAATCATATCGTGACGAACCGAAACCCTCTATTAATTAGTATTATTTACCTTCTCGTTTTTATTTAGGAAAGCTTTTACTTTAACTTACAAGTTAGCCTTTCATTAAGTTGTCTAGGAAAAATATTTATAAACGTAAAATTAAATTTCATGGCGTAACATCGTAATTTCATGGTAATAAGCGGAAGAATTACGCTAAAAGCGGAAGGATAGGCATTTGGTAAATTTTAATGACCTTAATTGTTAATAAATATAATTTAACTTTGTTTTGTTTTTGTTGGGTTTTTTTTTTTTGGCTATGTTTAATACCAATTGTAAGGCGTTTGTTTTTATACTTAATATGACTACGGAATTCTCCGTCTACCTAATCAAAACATGGGGCTCACTGCGGATGTGACCGGTCAACAGGGGATGCATACTCCTCCTAGGCACCTGATCGCCTCTGGAATTTTCAGCGGTTCGTGTTTTATGCTCTGTTTACAGATTTGCATTGTTTGTATATTTTTGTGATCGATCAATTTCTATTATCTTAAGCTTTTTCATAGACTTCCACCTAAAGAATTAATAGAACGTTTTCTTAATTTTGCAATAATAAAAGTCTTAGTCATGATATACATGTATTGGGAAAAGCATTTGTTATTAAAACTGATTGTTTTTCAAAACAATGTTTTTGATGGGCTTAATGGTACCAAAAGTGACTCAAGCGATATTTAAAAAAAGACTACTGGTAAATCAGAACATTCTTTTGGTAAAACGTTCGAAAATGGAGATTACATCATCATGCTTTAATGGAATCGGTTCTCGGAAAATAACATGAAACACGACCTGATCTTCTTCTTTTTAGCGATAAAAATTCACACTTCTGCCATGAAATATGGTAAAGAGCATGAAAATGAGGCCGCTGAGTCGAGGGAACAATGAATGTGCTGCAGCATTTGTTATAAATCCATCATCTTGCCATTTAGGTACTTCACCAGACAGGAAGATCACTTACCCAAATTCTCTTCCCATTCATGGACTCCTAGAAATTAAATGCCCAAAATCTGACTACCATGCATATGAGACCAATAAAATTAAATAAAAAATTAAATCTGACTGGTTAACAGTACTTGCAAATTAAAAACTACATATGATTATTTCTTAAATCATGGAACAATTGGGAATTACTGGTGCACTTTGGTGTGATATGTTTATATGGTGCTGACATAATTATTATTAATTTATTATTAAACATCTGGAGAAAATTAATTTCATACCAGAAAAATTGCAAAAGACAAAGGATAAACTTGACTTGATCTTGGTCACCTATAGCTAATTCCTTCCAAAATGTGTACACCTGTGAAAAGAATTAAAGGTAAGTACATTACTTACAACTAGATTAATCAACATACTGACAGACAAATGCTTTAAATGTCAGTACCTTTCTCGAACACGGGGGACAAAAAAAAAATTAGGATTTTGATAAATTAAAAAAATGTACCATCCCACCTTATATTTTGTATTTACGTTCTTTCTATTACAAAAAAGATTAGGATTCTGATAGGTTAAATAAAATAAAATGTCCCATCCCACCTTATATTAAAAAAAAATATACCATCCCACCTTCTATTGTATATATATTCTCTCTCTATTACAAAGTGACCGTCGAAATATGGCTGAAAAATTGCCGACTCGGTGTTAAACAATGTAAATCAATCCATCCATTACAAAGTGAGTCTCTCGTAAAAATACGATATCACAATTGCTATCATTTAACCAGTCATATAAAATTACTCGTTTCTTATCATTCAGAATCGGCAGTTCAAAGTAAGAAACTTAACAGAAGTCATAAATAATTAACGTCTGGCTTATAAGGTTATTAAAGCCTTAGCCCATAAAGTTTTCAATACCTTGTATAGTTTTTTTCTCATCTTTAAAGAGAAATGGAGCGGGCGTAGTCTTCCGTAACTTACCCAGAAGTCACTGGATCATCTTATCAAACTGCTCGGGCCATGCTGTTTTTATGGAGTCTAAACCGGTACCTCGGCATATGGTCCCTTCGACAATTTTTCATTAATATTGAGATGCCACCACTTGCCGATGGAGGGCTGCAAATTTAGACATTTACTGGGCACTTGTGGCCTTTGAGCAGTGAGAAATCTTTTTCGTGACAGCGTGTAATGCAACACGGGGCCTCGCTTTATACGGTCTCATCCCAAGAATCGTTCTCCTCATCCCAAAGAGGGATTCGAATCCACGACATAAAGATCAACTCCCACTTTGCGACTCGTAGAGCAAACGCTGTAAACACTGCGCCACGCGGGCGACGTAAATGGAAAGGGAAAATATTGTATCGGGCCCGGGGGATGTATGATTGATTGATTGCTGTTTTACGTCCCATTCGAGAATTTTTCACTCATATAGAGACGTCACCATATACCGGTGAAGGGCTTCAAATTTTGACCTTTATTCGGCACTCAGGGCCATTGAGCAGTGAGGGATCTTTATCGTGCCAACGCCTGCCGTGACACGGGGCCTCGGTTTTTAAAGGTCTCATCCGAAGGACCCGCAACTTTCACTTCAAAGTGCCGAGCGCATGGCGAAGGAACAGTTGCTACCCATTTTTTATCGACTTAGGTCAGTCGCGGCCGAGAATCGAACTCACGACCTCTCGATCACGGAGCGAGCGCTCTACCGACTGAGCTACCGTGAACGGTCGGGGGATGTATGCAGATTTTTAGGTCACCTGAGTCACTCAGGTGACCTATTGCTATCCGTTCTCGTCCGTCGGCGTGCGGTGTGCGTCGTGTGTTAACATTTGAACATTTTTAGCTTCTTCTCTGAAACCGCTTAACCAATTTCAACCAAATTTGGCATATAGCACCTATGGGTGAAGGGGAACAAAAATTGTGAATTCCATGGTCCCTGCCCACCTGGGGCCTGAGGGGTGGGGCTAAAACCACCAAAAATAATGCAATCTTTAAAAATCTTCTTCTTTACTCCTGGACATCAAGCAGTCAAACTGTTGGCATCATTGTAATAAGCATTGAGTCCTCTACCAAAATTGTGAAATTCATGGCCCCAGGGTCAGGGGTTCTGGTGCTAGGGTGGGGCTATATAGATCATATAGGGAAAGTGCATTATTTCTTTGAAAATCTTCTTCTCTGCTCCTGGGTATTAAATAAAGTAACTAAGTACATAGTTATGAAGAACAAGAGTGCCTCTTTCAAAATTGTGAAATTCATGGCCCCAGGATCAGGGGTTCTGGTGTTAGGGCGGGGCTCTATTGATTATATAGAGAAAATGCATTAATTCTTTGAAAATCTTCTTCTCTGCTCCTGGGTATTAAATAAATTTACTAAGTATATAGTTATGATGAGCAAGAGTGCCTCTTTCAAAATTGTGAATTTCATGGCCCCTGGGTCAGGGGTTCTGGTGTTAGGGCAGGGCTCTATTGAGTATATAGTGAAAATGTATTAATTCTTTGAAAATCTTCTTCTCTGCTCCTGGGTATTAAATAAAGTAACTTAGTACATATTTATGATGAGCAAGAGTGCCTCTTCCAAAATTGTGAATTTCATGGCCCCAGGGTCAGGGGTTCTGGTGTTAGGGCAGGGCTTTATTGATTATATTGTTAAAATGCATTAATTCTTTGAAAATCTTCTTATCTGCTCCTGGTTATTAAATGAACTAATTTAGTACTTAGTTATGATGAGCAAGAGTGCCTCTTTCAAAATTGTGAATTTCATGGCCCCTGGGTCAGGGGTTCTGGTGTTAGGGCAGGGCTCTATTGAGTATATAGTGAAAATGTATTAATTCTTTGAAAATCTTCTTCTCTGCTCCTGGGTATTAAATAAAGTAACTTAGTACATATTTATGATGAGCAAGAGTGCCTCTTCCAAAATTGTGAATTTCATGGCCCCAGGGTCAGGTTTTCTGGTGTTAGGGCAGGGCTTTATTGATTATATTGTTAAAATGCATTAATTCTTTGAAAATCTTCTTATCTGCTCCTGGTTATTAAATGAACTAATTTAGTACTTAGTTATGATGAGCAAGAGTGCCTCTTCCAAAATTGTGAATTTCATGGCCCCAGGGTCAGGGGTTCTGGTGTTAGGGCGGGGCTCTATTGATTATATAGTGAAGATGCATTAATTCTTTGAAAATCTTCTTATCTGCTCCTGGATATTAAATGAACTAAGTTAGTACATATTTATGATGAGCAAGAGTGCCTCTTCTGAAATTATGAATTTCATGGCCCCAGGGTCAGGGATTCTGGTGTTAGGGTGGGGCTCTATTGATTATATAGTGAAAAGGCATTAATTCTTTGAAAATCTTCTTCTCTGCTCCTGGGTATTAGATAAACTAACTTAGTATATAGTTATGATGAGCTAGAGTGCCTCTTTCAAAATTTTGAATTTCATGGCCCCAGGATCAGGGGTTCTGGTGTTAGGGCAGGGCTCTATTGATTATATAGTAGAATTGCAATAATTTTCTCTGCTCCTGGGTATTAAGTACATAGTTATGAAGAACAAGAGTGCCTCTTTCAAAATTGTGAATTTCATGGCCCCAGGGTCAGAGGTTCTGGTGTTAGGGTGGGGCTCTATTGATTATATAGTTAAAATGCATTAATTCTTTGAAAATCTTCTCTGCTCCTGGGCATTAAATAAAGTAACTTAGTACATAGTTATGATGAGCAAGAGTGCCTCTTCCAAAATTTTGAATTTCATGGCCCTTGGGTCAGGGGTTCTGGTGTTAGGGCAGGGCTCTAATGTTTATTTAGTAGAATTGCATTAATTCTTTGAAAATCTTTTTCTCTGCTCCTGGGTATTAAATAAACTAACTAAGAACATAGTTATGGTGAGCATGACTGCCTTTTCAGAAATTGTTTCATGGCCCTTGGGTCAGGGGTTCTGGTGTTAGGGATGGGCTCCATTGATTATATAGTAAAATTGCATTAATTCTTTGAAAATCTTCTCTGCTCCTGGATATTAAATAAACTAAGCACATAGTTATGATGAGCATGGCTGCCTCAGAAATTATGAATTTAATGGCCTCTGGGTAAGGGGTTCTGGTGTTAGGGCGGGGCTTTATTGATTAGAGAGGGAATTGGCATGAATTCTTTCAAAATCTTGTGTGCGCCTGGGTATTTTTCAAACAAAGGAAGTGCATGGTTATGATAAGGAAGAATGCCTCATGGCCTTTGGGTCAGGGGTTCTGGTGAGGGGGAAAGAGCTCTATTGATTATATATAGTGAAAATGCATAATTTCTTTCAAAATATTTTTTCTACTATTGGTTATAAAGTAAAGAAACAAGTGTATAGTTATAATGAGAAAGGGTGCTTCTTCCAGAATTGTGAGTTCGTGGCCAATGGGTCAGATGTTCTGGGTAAGGATGGGGCTTTATTTATTAAATTTTATGGTGAAAATGCATTTCTTTGAAAATCTTCTATGCTTCTGGGGATGTTCAAGGCAAACAGAGTAAAAGTTTTAATATGCAAGGGTATTTTTACCAGATTTTTGAACACCTGGACCATTTAGTCAAGTGTTCTAGTCCTGGCCAGGGCTCTATTAACTTGTATTCTGCTGAGCAAAGTTATTCCCCTTTGCCATTCACCTTTGATAATTAATCAATGTAAATAATGTATTTGAAAGCTTAATAGAATAAGAGAATTATGCAAGATAATTTATTGTATAATGAAAATGTACTTTCATAGATTTAATGACTTGGAAAGTCAGATAGGCAGATAGATACTAGACCAATTATTTTGTTGATGCTAATCATACTATTTTTCTTGCTTTTGGGCAACAAAGCTTCATTTTTCAGTTTATGGATCCTCTAAATTGTTGTATTGTACTCAGGTGACCGTTAAGGCCCTTGGGCCTCTTGTTTTTAATTTCGTTATTGGTCAATTTTTGCGCCCAAAGTTTGCTCCATGACCTCGTCTGCCGCGTCTTTCGTTGTTAGAACACTGGTGCGGTATTACCGATTAGCTTGCCTTGCAGAGCTGACTTGGTACCCTAAATCCATTCAGCAACAAGGTTGGTAAATTATTATTTAAAATGCCTGCTCCGCGGATTTAAAGTTTTCATCAAATACATTTAGATGACATGGATAGAAATATTTCATAGACTAAATCTTTTGCCTTGTATAATAGACTACCGGTAAATGTTTTGCCTTGTATAATTGCACATTTTTCTGGATCTTCAACAAATTAAGGGCATTTTCTGACAGGCGGTGATAAGAATAGGTCCCTGGCAACCCTTTACATGTCTTACGAAGCAACTAAATGGGGCAACCAGTTGGCCGTGGGTTGCGACCAGTGTTGATGAAGAAGGGGATCCTGGTGGCTGAGGACTGTGGGTGCTGGGTGTAATGCACCTGACATGACCAACACTCCATTTTGGTCTCATATTCATTTAGACGGGAGGTCAAGGTTGGCCCGACTTGATCAATGGGCTGGTCATGCTGAGCTGATATCTGCATGCCTTAGTATTGATGTTTTTGCAATCTCATTAATTATCTGTCTACATGCTTTGCAATTTTCCAATAGGCCGACGTTTCCAGGTTGCTATAGTAATATAGAAGCAGTGGCTCAGGGTCATATCATGTCTGAGTATAGCTTCTTGTTTTGGTGTCGGTCTTACTGGATATCCATATGACTAGATATCGCCCTTGTTAGCGCTCCATGGCGGACGGGGAACAAGAATTCTGAACTTCCTTTATGAAATATATGGAGATAACGAACAGTATTCAAGCACAAAAGTGCATTCAAACAATGCAAATTAGGGGAGGAGCAAACACCGACCTCTTAAAACATCAGAGGTGGGATCAGGTTCCATGGAGCAGTGAGCATCCCTTGCCAACCGGTCACCCCTGCCGTGTGCTCCTTGTCATGATCAGGAAATAACCGGAAAATCCGTCGACAATTCGGTTTGTAATTAATGGTCTCACAATTAGTATAAAAAACGTCAGTCAGCATTTGACTTAATGATAGACTGTATTTGCTGACAAGGTCATTGTATCGACCATAGAACTTACGAAATGATGATTTTAACGAGATAGTTGATATTATTGTTTCATCAACTTGTTTGTCAATAAATTTCCTCGTTTTAGTTTAGTTGATTGTTCATACGTAGAGCATGCTCTTGCGTATCGAATCAACTGAGCCGCATAATTATGCAGGTGATAAGGGTATATTGCTGCATAGGTAAGGGAAGCTGACGATTGAAAGGTTAAAGTCATCATGTTTATCATAAAGTTTATCATAAAGCTTGGTTGTTAGATAACCAATAACGTCTTTTTCTAGTAAAATATCCAAATATGAAACAGACTCTGTGGTATCTTTTATTTTAAGCTCACTGGGATATATCGTGTTGACATATGAATTAACAATAGTTATTTCCATTCATATGTCGACACGATCGATATATCCCAGTGAACTTGAAATAGAAGATACCACAGAGTTGACACATCCGTTTCATATTTGGATATTTTACTTTATATATCCCTGTGCTTGGAAAAGATCATAATATACTTAACCAAATGAGCTTATTATGTTTGATAGATATCACGACCTGGATGACATTCCAGAACAGGAAATCCAACATGAATTGGAATCCCAGGCAGTGATCTTTGTTAAACTTTTTACTAAGAAACGTAATGATGTTGAACCAACAAACACATCCTTTTGACATTTACAATGCTAACTCTTCCAACAAATATCAAGCGCTCGCTCCGTGATCATAAGGAAGGTCGTGTGTTCGAATCACGGCCGCGACTGACCTAAGTCGTTAAAAAGTAGGTAGCAACTGCTCGCACTTTGAAGTGAAAGTTGCGGGTCCTTCGGATGAGACTTTAAAACATGAGGCCCCGTGTCACGGTGGGCGTTGGTACGATAAAGAACTCTCACTGCTCAATGGTGCCGAGTAAAGGTTTTAATTTAAAAACCTTCACCGGAATATGGTGACCTCTCCATATGAGTGAAAAATTCTCGAACGGGACGTAAAACAACATACAACCAATCAATCAATCCAATAACTAATGGCCATTTCGAGTATTTTTTATATTAAAGTATATTTTATATTTAAGTCTTTCAGAAACTATTTTTCCCGAATTGTCCATGAACAGCTCTACAAAGTTTGCAGTAAAGTATCTTATTTTAATCATCTCAAATTAGCCAAGCTTAAAATTCACCTATCCAAGATGGCAAAATACATGTAGTTCTTTTCTTTTATTCGCATCATCAGCTATGTTTCTTTCTTTCTTTTCTTCATTCTTACTTTTCTTCGGCGCGGGCTCCTCAAAATTTAAATACTTACGAAGCATCCCTGTTTACACATGGTTTTCTGTCACATTCCTAACCTTTGCATTTACATGTGTGCCATCATCAAAACGCTTGAAATAGATATTTGACCGGTCGCTTGAAGCTCATTCAAGACTAAGATTTCAATTAAAACGATACCATTAATTATTTTAAAGGGGAAATTGAACACGTCCAGACGGACTGATTCAAAGTAAAATTTGTACGTCCGCTTCCGATTTAGTACGTTTCGGGCGGACGGGATTTTCGTACACTGTTTACATATTTTTAAATTTATAGTCCGTCGGATGGGACGTTAAATGGTGCCCCGTGTCAAGGATAACAATCGTTTTTCTGGTTTTGGAGAAAGAGTAGGCCCGCTGGGGGCCGCCTTTAACCGCCAAAATATGGCTGCAATATTGCCGACGCGGCGTTAAACTATATTATCAATCAATCTGAGCCTGGTTCTTGTCCTGGTAAATCTGCAAGCAGCATATTTTTTTTCTCTGAACAGATTCTGGCTAGATGATCCAAGCTTCTCAGAAGCCCTCATTATCCTGTACAAAAGGAGTACTTTAGCATATTAGCTAAATTGTGGGAGACGTTTGGAAGCAAGGGAAGTAAGGGACTCGACTAGATGAAACGTTTTATTTGTCATTTATTATATTGGATTGGAAAGGTTTCTGACTTTCTTCAATCTAATTAGAATTAGATATTCCAAATCCGCCACCCTTTCTCAAATAACATCCCAACTGGGGTTAAGTCTGAGCGACCTTTCTATCAGCCAATGAAATTAGCCGGAAATATTTGCTTATTCTTTTTCACAGCCAAACCTAAATGTCCGAGGAATTTCGTGGTAAACAAAACTGTGCATGACAAAGACCATGGTACATATGAATGTGGCATGCGGGATATCTTGTATAGATTGTGCATTTTTGTTTGCTTCAGGTAAGAATTGCGGATTAAACATTTAATAGTTATAACTTAAATCAATGTAAGCCATAGATAAGCTTAAATCTGATTGGCCAAAATTTCCATGGTTGGTTAATCATGTTGGAAAGGTCACGCTTACGGGATCCTGTACTGGATAATGTTAGATGTTTAGGAAGCGGAAGCGGATTTGGAACATCTAATTTAAATTATATGGATTTTCTCATACATCCACTTTCTGGGTTTGCTCTTAATTTTGTCAACATTAGCTTCAAGAAAATCAGAATTAGTCACACGCTTGTTATCTTCTTTTGGTAAATCTTTTACGTTATCTGTAAATAAGTTTTAGCAATTGTGCCACTTATAAAAATATCAATTAAAAAAACCCATACTAGTCACAGTTAATCGTATTTACAGTTTGGATTCTGTATACACATTATATTCTGTGTGTACATATGGAAGTAAACCTCATCAAATGTCCCTGAATTTGGGTTTGTAAAGCCTATGACTTGGTCAATTTGTCTATCAAAGACAAGTAGGCATTTTCACGAAATATCTTACGAATAAGATTAAAATTTTACTACTCTGTTTAAAACAAATCATTTTTTTTCTAAAGGGTTATTCACAATACATTTTAGTGTAATAGAAATATAAGATTTTCTGGTGACTTACCATACCCTGGATACTTTTAAGAGAACTGGAAATTGTTTGTCTTAGTCGTAAGATATTTTGTGAAAAGATTTAAAGATCTTTTTTAAAAAAAATACTTATCTCTTCTCTGGGGGTAATCATTTTTAATACTAAAAAAAAACGATTTCAGAACTAATTCAAAATGACATGATATGTATCTTATCGAGACACATATACATGTATTATGAAACGTTTCGTTGTAAAATAAGTTGTATCATTCCAGCCCCTACCCCTCTGGTGCGTTGGTATAGTCGCCTTTAAATAAAGTAGTTATGTAAAAATCTGACCAAAAGTGTTTGCGGTTAGCATTTTGAAAGAATTTTAAAGAAAGAAACACTTCTTTATAAATGGTTACCTGTCATATAGGCCGGGATTGTTTTTTATTCTTTAAAAAGATTGTCGATTTTCGTTACGGGCTACATACATATACAAATGTGTTTCTCATAAATCATTCCAGTATACTATGTATAGATAGGAGGAACCTTTTCACAAATATTAACTATGAAGCATGATAATGTTAACATATTTTGAGTCTGTTATCAACAATTATTTGATATTTTTGTTTACTTTTCATTGTGCATAATGGTAATGTCTTTAGACTAAATTCTATTCTACGAGGTTGTTTGGAAAGTTCGTGGCCGACAATCCTCGTTATACTATCTTCAAGAAATTTAAAATGAGCACATTATCGTATGTAAAAAATATTTATTTTGTTTAAATGTGAAGATTCATTCCATGTGATTTAATAGAATTTATGTTAATTTTAAAATCAACACGTTTTGTATGACGTTAACTTTTCAATATTTTTGATACGATTTTTACAGGTAATCCATTTTCTCATAGATCACCATACCGTTCCCGGTAGCTCAGTCGGTAGAGCGCTCGCTCCGTGATCGGGAGGTCTTGAGTTCGAATCTCGGCCGCGACTGACCCAAGTCGATAAAAATATGGGTAGCAACTGTCGTTCGCCATGCTCTCGGCACTTTGAAGTGAAAGTTGCGGGTCTTTCGGATGAGACCTTAAAAACCGAGGCCCCGTGTCACGGCAGGCGTTGGCACGATAAAGATCCCTCACTGCTCAATGGCCCTAAGTGCCGAGTAAAGGTCAAAATTTGAAGCCCTTCACCGGTATATGGTGACGTCTCTATATGAGTGAAAAATTCTCGAATGGAACGTAAAACAACAAACAATCAATCATAGATCACCATCGTCTGAGCAGAGTAGTCAATCATACAAATACCGCTTGTACCATGTAAACACACATGTATGGCTCGCTTTTGACATATTTCCTACTTCCTCCGGCATTTTCAGAGTTTTTTTTTTTATTAGAGTACGACACAAAATTGTATGGTTAACTGCTGCTCCGTGACGTTCTACGCAGTCATCTTTTTTGCCTTTTTCAATGAGGACTACCTATCTTCTGAAATTGATTTCTTTCAACGAAGCAAAGTATTAAGTCAAATTTGGAATCGGAAGCGATGAAACTTAATTTGAACGTGTAGAATTTGTCAGTTTTTTGTGTCGTTTTATAGAAGATATGAATTCAGACATTATTTAGTGTGTTGATTGTAAATTACAAAAAGAAATCCAAGGAAGAGCAGATACTGATATGTAGTCCTGTTTCTAAGCTTGAGGTCTGAATTTAGAACATTGACTCTATAATTCTAAATATATTTGCTCAAATAATATAAGTAATACGTAACATACGCTGTACTTTCCAGCGCAATAACCCATACAAGCACTGGTAGTGCAGACGGAGTAAAAGAAACACGGGGATATATATGCAATAGAAATCCATCGCAGTTTTTCAGGCGAGGATACCAGTATCGAACAACACAGAATGAATAATTCTAGTCCTCGAAGAAAGTGTGCTGTACTGAGGTATAGTTCCGCTTGACTGTGACTTACTTCAATGGAATTTACGATTTGTTCTCTCTTTAGTGTCTTTTATAACAAGAATGAACATGCATAAAAGATAGATAATTGCAGGAAAACAAAGCCTATAAATAAAATTTAAATTGTCTTTGAAGAGGCGAGAATTTAAAACTATAAAAGTGTGGAACCAGGTGGATTCAATCCACGACTCTAAAAAATACCTTCGGTGTTAATACTCGGCAACTATACCAATTGAGCTATTCTGACTATAAATGTAGTTGTCATAAATGTGAACCAGATTGTCAAAAACAGGTTTCCTTATTCTTCGTAGGTTTATTGTGATTTTTGACCCTAGGGCAGGGGTGCCCCTAAAAAAAATCCTATCTTATATTATTCCTTACATCATAACCTATCAAAAATCATTGAATTTTTTAGGGATAGGCCTGTCCTTAAGGACTTCAAGACCAAACTTCACGCAAAAATCGCGGTGCTTTAACGGACAAAATGCTCTTTTGGCCAATTTTGAAGGTCAATTTTAAATCTGCAAATAATAAATTTTAGGTTCAAAATGCAAATTTGAAAAAGTAAGACAAATTTGGGTGAATAAAAAAATGACCACTAAACTGAAACTTTTTGGAAAAATTCAACTACTCATAACATATTTTTCACTTATACATGTATCATCATATTGCACATGCATTCTAGTGTAAAATCCTGACGTTACAATAGAATAGACAATTGGATTAAAAAGCTTCAGAATTTTTATTAGTAAAATTTCTTTTGAAAAAAGAAAATATCATTACACCTTAAAAGACTTTATAAAATACATAATCACAAGAAATTATAGTTTTTTATGCTTCAAAATGGTAAAAGGGGTATAAATGATTAAATCTAGACCTTGATTTAGTATCTTCTCTTGTATATGTGACAAAAAATTGGCTTTTTGATTGTTATTTTACATTATATTTTCAATTCTGGTTTGAAAAGTTTGAATATGAAAAAAAAATCAAGCAATAAAATTCCCCAAAATTCACTTTTTTGTCCATTCAAGTCAATTCTTTAAATCTAAGCCAAAAAAGAATTTTTATATACGAGTTCTTTTACAAAAAATACTAGATTTTGAAGTGACCCTATGTTACATTATTGTGTTTCGCTCCTGACATCTGATATGTGTTTTATTTAACATTGTTTTAAAAATTATAACACACAATAACCCATTCTTACTTTGTAAATCAATTTGTCGTTTTGATATTTTACATCGTTTACGGCAGGTTTTTCATATTTTGAAGACCTTAAAACATGATTATTTGCAAAGTGTAATATATATAAATTGTATTTAAAAATATACGTGAAATTATGATTGATTGATTGTATATTGTTTTACGTCCCATTCGAGAATTTTTCACTCATATAGAGACGTCACCATATACCGGTGAAGGGCTTCAAATTTTGAACTTTACTCGGCACTCAGGGCCATTGAGCAGTGAGGGATCTTTATCGTGCCAACGCCTGCCGTGACACGGGGCCTCGGTTTTTAAGGTCTCATCCGAAGGACCCGCAACTTTCACTTCAAAGTTCCGAGCGCATGGCGAAGGAACAGTTGCTACCTATTTTTTATCGACTTAGGTCTGTCGCGGCCGAGATTCGAACTCACGACCTCCCGATCACGGAGCGAGCGCTCTACCGACTGGTGAAATTATGAAAACTATTCCCTAAATTGACTGTAAAATTTCTGTAATTTGTTGATAGACATAATGTTTTGAACATCAAATAGTATCAAACATTATTCAACTTATCTCTTAGTAAAGATAGTTAAAAAGCATTGGTAATTATAATGAAGTTTTGTTGCACTCCTGACTGCAGTAAAATTTAAAATTAAAACCATAGATTACAAAAATTCATAAAGTGTTGGCAACATCAAGTGGTAATGAAATTATGCAATATTTATAGTCCAATACTTCATAATTAAAACAGATGAAAGTATTCAAAATTCGCATTTTATCTGGAATTATTCCCTATTTATGCCAAAAAAAACCTAGCTTAAATGTGTATTTAGAAGATAACATATATTTTATAGCATATTTTCCTTTAGAGGACAAACACAGTAACCCACCAGGAAAAATTCTACTCATCATTTTTTCTTCATTTTTATTCTTATTGGATGATTTATAATTCTAACATATGTGTTGCACTCCTGACCAAAAGCATTGGGGCCTTTAAAGTAGAATTGTAAAGTGAAAATTACATTAGAACTTGATCTGTTGTTTCAGTTAAGTTGAGGAGGAATTACTTGATTTTTTTGACAATTTTTTAGTGTATTTATTTTTAACACTCATTAAAAAAAATCACAAAAATATAAAAACACATCTGAATTGATAAAATTGAAAAAGGAAGGATTTTAATAAGAAAACTGTCAATAATTTAGTATTAAATTATACAAAAAGATCATTATTAATTGATGAATACTTCTAAGCATGAACAGAAGTGTTTTCGTAACACAACTTGAATCTTTAAAAAATGTGTTGCACTCCTGACCATAGAAATATAGATCTGAAGCAGAGACAGATCCTGTAATTGATAAATCTGTTTGGTAAAAATGTTCTTTGTGTCTTTTTTTTCCAAAATAAAAATCAGAAAATCATATAATGATAATAGTTTTTTTCATGCTTGGAGGCAAAACATCAAATATTGCACGCCTGACATTATTGGGTATGCACATATACTTGACTCTCATTAATGCTGCTTGTGATTTATATGACATTTTTAAGTTTTAAAATGTATATGAGTTATTGTTTTACACTTAGAAAATTCTTTCTTGTCTTAATTTTCTTTCAGAATTTTACAATTGATGTTTTTTGGCAACACTATATTTTTTTCTGTTGCACTCCTGACATGGTATAACATTTTTCTAAACATCAACTTGATGAAACAAAAGTTACTACAGTCCACATTTAAAGCTCAATACTTTGAATATTATCAGGAAAGTCTTTATTTTCAACATAAACCATTATTATTTATTTCACAGATCTCCAAAAAATATTGAAATTTCAAAATGTCACAAAAAGGTGTTCCACTCCTGACATTTCAGCATCATTTTTGGGCATAACTTTTTTTTCTGAATTGAGATATAATGAGATATTTGGCAGGTATTTAAACACTATCTAAAGACATATGCTGAGACAGAAATCTATTTTTATTGCCTGTATTTTTAGTGTGTGTTGATGAATATGCGTTTGGTCATTTTTTTTTTGAATTCACCCATATGCGGTAGAAAACATCTTATGAACATTGATTTTTAAATGTTGCATTTTTGGGGAAAATTTTCCTATAGGTCGAATCTTTTGAAATTCCAAATACAACCTTTCTGATTTAAAGTAACCTTTGGAACACCCTTTGTCAAAATTAAAACGGTTGTATGGAATTATCTATCTTAGTATAGTCTACTACTCCAGTCGTAATCAGGCAAAAACTGTAGCAATGAAAAAAATGCTCCCAGTTTTAGGTAACCACAGCAATATTGTTCATTGAAATAAAAAAAGATGATTAAACTTGTGTTTCTAAGTATGGTGTAATTGTGTGCCAAGTCTTGTTGAAATCCAAACAAAACTGTTAGAGGAGTATCACTTTCGATTTTTTTGTAACCATGGCAACATTGTTCATTGAAATCAAAAACCATAATCACAGAATTATGTGTATTATTATGGGCCAATTGTGCATCAACTTTTATTGAAATCGAACCAAATCTGACGGAGGAGTACCGGTTTGAATGGATTTCACAATAATATGTATTTTTAAAAATTATGGCAACACTGTTCATCAAAATCAAAAACCGATACACAAAATTTAGTAAAGTCAACTTGACCTTCAAGTTTTAATGAAATTGGGTCAAAACTGTAGCAGGATTAGAGTTTTGAAAGAACAAATTTATTGTACACAATGTAATGAAAAGTTCACACGTCAATTCTCTATGCACCTTTACATATAAACACACCACCTTAATATGCATTATAGCGCACCGAGCAGGTTGACGCCAGATTATATCGAATATATTCAAACATACAAACAAAGCAGTTTTGATATAACATTTGGCCCACATACTAAAAGGCAAAAACACAAAAAGCGAATTTTAATAATAGTGCAATAAAATTAAAGCCTCCTCTGTCGCCCAGGAAAAAACATAGATAAAAAACAAATATTTTGAAAAAACTATGGAAACGTGTATCCGCGGCAAATTGCAGAGTAAGCGAAAAAGTTGAGTGGCGGATCCTCACTCATGTTTTAAAGATCCAAATTTTTTTTACTAAAATTCATGAAAATATAAATTTTACTATTGTATTTATAAAAAGTAAAATTAAAAACACGACTTGTTCGGGATAGCGTGCGCTAGAAAGTGAACTCTTACTAGCCACCCGTTAATACAATCGAACACATTTTTCTCGATACCGCCATTTTTATTGGCTGAAACCTACATAAGAATTTTACCTTAGTAAAACCACACTTTCGTATTCGTTTACATGTCGTCAGGACAATTATTTTTCGCAATACTTCGTAACGCGAAAAATGTAATTTTAAATAAGTTTCATTTTTTTTTGCCAGTAATTCTTGAAAAGACTTTTGAAGATTTTTAAGGAATATATCTATATTTATTTATGAAATTGGGTAAAAACTTAGCTGAATTACAGTTTTGAAAGAACAAATTTATTCCACACTATGTAATGAAACTTTCATATAAGTTTCATTCATCTTGGTCAGTTGTTTTTGAAAAGATTTTTGAAGATTTTAATTTATATACTTCTTATATAAAAACAGGTCGGCTAATGAAATATGTGGAGATAACGAACAGTATTAGAACTCAAAAGTCCATTAAACATTACAAAATAGGAGCAGAGCAAACGCGGACCTCTAAGACATCAGAGGGAGGATCAGGTGCCATGGAGGAGTGAGCATCCCCTGCCGACCGGTCACACCCGCCGTTTGCTCCTTATGATCCGTCGACAATTCAGTGTGTAAATAATGGCCTAACAATTAGTATGAAAAGTCCGTCAGCATTTGGCTTAGTGAAAGATTGTATTTGCTGACAAGGTCATTGTAACGACCATAGAACGTACGAAATGTTGACTTTAAACGAGACTGCTGATATTCTTGTTTCATCAGTTTGTTTATCAATAAGGATAGGCAATAAGGGTATATTGCTGCATAAGTAAGGGAAGTTGACGGTTGAAAAGTTAAAGTCATCACGTTTATCATAAAGCTTTGTTGTTAGATTACCATTAACGTCTTTTTCTAATAAAATATCCAAATATGAAACAGAATAATAATGAGCACAGTTAATGCCCATTGGAATTTCGACAGTTTGTCGGAAGACTTTGTCTCCGACATAAATGTTGTCAATGAGGAACTCCATCATCTTTTTAATATCAACTTCTGAGTACATTTGAGTAGAATCAGAGTGATTTTCAACTAATTTTCTTGACCAATCAGTAGATGTGAAAATGTTCGAGTTGTCTACGATATAAAAACGCTTAATTCTTAATTTATCTTGAGGGATTATTGTTTTCATTTTGTAGACTTTTGAAAAATGTTGTGATTTTAAATTTTCTAAAAGTTCTTTACAGTTTTTTTAAAGATGCACATCTTATTTACACAACTTCTAGAGTATTCTGTGGCACAGTACATCTGACGTTTCTCCTTAATATTTTGGTAAAGAGTAAAGATAGGTGCTTGGTAGAGCATTTGCTGGACCCGGCAATATATCCTTGTTTGTAAGGAATTTTATGACATTTAGAAATCCAGTATAGGTAGTGTAGATTGAACTCATCTTGGTTGACTGGAATGTTAAAAAGTATAAAAGATTTTGAAGAATCTCATCCTTGGAAAGTGAATTGCAATATATTTAGGATTTCCAGACGGAGAAATAAAACCAGGTTCTTCCAAAATACAATTATAATAATGAGCATTACAAGGATGATATTTAACCAGCCTTGTCTGCTGGAACTATTACATATTGTTCATGTAGTCTCTCTAATTCTTTTATCGACTCCGATTTAGTGAAAACGGAGGGATAGATGGTTCGCACTTCGACTTTTAATTTTCGTTTACGATTCTTTAATATGTTTCTAAAACATTAAAACTGAAAGAGAGTTCAGGGTTTTTTACATTTAGCCCAACGTTTGGCATAATCTTCGACAGAATTCATAAAAGAAATGAATTCTGTCACCAATTTAAAGATCGGGGCTCCCTGTATTTAGGAGCTTTTACGATGATTGATTTAGGTCTTCATTTTCAAGTATATTAACATCAACAGTAATGACGTGTCCAGCGGAACTGTAGTTGAAAGAAGAAGGGCACACTTAAACGAATTTTGTTTTAGATGTTCAATATCACGAGTAACATACCTTAAAACTTTTCTGACCCAGTGGTCCTTGTCATGAAGAATTTTGAAATATGCCTTTAAATTTTCACTCATTCTGATCTCCCCTTGAAAGAGGTGTGAAACTTACTGAACATCTTAAATTACCTTCATACTTTGAGGCAATTTTGTTTACAAAGGCTCAGCGGCTCTCATCAAGATGAAAGTGAAAGAAAAAATTGACGAAACAACATGTTTTACACATTGTTTTACATGAGAAATAAAACTCCTGTGTTTCTAAATATCTCATCACACCTTGTCATTTCAACTAAGGTATGAAATTATGAAGACAGACTAGTCCAATCAATGAACGACAAGGCCCGAAACAAATAGCAAAAGAAGAAATAAATGCATAGAAAGTTTCATTTATGTATTGTTATTAATCTAAAAAAATCGCAATTGATCAGTTACTGTATAGCAATTTTCTGCAAATTATTTAATTTTTTGTTCAACGAAATTCA
The DNA here is from genome assembly GCF_033153115.1 of Saccostrea echinata. Classification (NCBI taxonomy): domain Eukaryota; kingdom Metazoa; phylum Mollusca; class Bivalvia; order Ostreida; family Ostreidae; genus Saccostrea; species Saccostrea echinata. The sequence goes on from NW_026889772.1 coordinate 8,060,537, forward strand.
TTATAACGTAATAAGCCTTCTATATGCAATCGGAACATGACGTCATGATAACAACCAACATAACGACGGAAGAAAATGCCAATTTACTGCTAATATTACGTAAATATCCTGACTTAATTCTATCATTTTTATTAAGGTATTATTCCGATCCACCAAATGTAACTATTAAAAGTATCAGGGAAAATAACATTCATTCTGTTTCAATATAGGCTCCTATTCGTAGCAGACGTTTATCTCCCATAAGGCATTTTGCTGAAAATATAATGCTCATAATCAACATATTAATTAGAATCATTGTTTTACAAACAAACCAAAGCTTAAGAAACGTATTTTGCTCATGTTTCGCTAATTATTTACATTTTTATTTATGTGTTTACCTTGAGTCTGTCCAAAAAAAGTACGACAGCCCAGTACAGTCATATTGTTTGACAAATGGTCAGAATTCATACAACCGAGCAATTTCAATAATAGATATATCTCTACTTAACAGTACATCCAATATCACATCGTGGAATATGAATGGAGTATCTGTGGTGAAATTAGACTGAATATATCTGTTATCAAGGTAGAGTACTTAAAATTACATGTAATACAAAATTTAATCTGCAAGTTTAATTTGATGCGTTTACATCTTTAGTTAACATATTATTCAGAAAAAAATAGTAGTACCAAGCTTCATTCTATGTTTCCTTTCATTTAGGATCACTGCACACGTAGATGAAAGATTTGAACATGAAACAGAGTATTTCAAGTTTATGTGTGTTTTGCTCAAAATCATTGGACAATGGAACAGAACTGACAGTTTTACGTGAAAAGGGGTGTGATGCAATCAATAAATCTAGTACGATTCTCATTGCAGGTATTTTTACACATCCTGGTCAGAAAGTTCATAAGAACTGTAGGCGAGTTTTCTGCAGACACAAAGAAAAACGTTGCTATGAAAGAGCATCTTCAAGTGTCCCCGATGACAAAACATTATCTCTCCGTTCAAAAGCAAATGCCTTTTCATTCAAGGACCATTGTCTTTTTTGTTCACACCTAGTCAAAAATGACGGAAACAAGTGAGGTCTGGACTGCTTCCCTGTATGTACTTTTGATTTCCAGCGTACCATAGCATCAATATGCTCTGAAAGAGGGGATGATTAGGGCAATGAAGTGAGAAAGCGAATAGAGTTTGGAAGAGATCTCCGAGCTGTCAATGCTGTGTGCCATCAAGTATGCAGTGTTAATTTCAGAACAGGAAAGCAAATTCCTGAGCAACTGCAGTCCGAGCCAAATTTGAAAAAAAAGAGATTGAGTGTTGGAAGACTTGAAAATCTAAATGAGACGAAAGCATTCTTGAAGATAGTGGAATATTTAGAAAACAACGATGAACAAATCACAATATCAGACCTCCTAATCAAGATGCAGGAAAACTGGTGTAGTGATGAGCCATATTGTTTCGTTTACATTAAGAAAAAAATTGATGGAGTATTTGGGGAAGTCCACTGTTATAGCAGAAATAAATGGAAAACAGAACTTCATCCACAATGAACCACAAGGTAGTCTGCTCAAAGCCATAGTTTTACGACTATGAGGATTCCAGATCTAAATGAGTTTTCTGGGATGTATTGGATTTGTTATGCAGAGTTCTGCTCTTTATGAAGTTCTTGAAAATATCTTTGCCTCTAATACAATAGAACATATATTGACTTGGAAATCTTTCTAAACATCTCTACGAGGTCATATGATTGTTGATCGTGCTTTTAATATTCTGCTTATCTCAAACATATTAAATTTGCCTACACAAGTTTGAGAGGGCGATGCGAATGTATCATCAGTTGCTGTGCGAGTCAATGTCTTTACGACGTTCTAGGTAACGCTGAAGTGGTGGAAATTAAGCAAAGTATCAAGGAAGAAAAAGATAGACTTCCCAATATCCCACCGCCAAGCTTTGGATACAGTACATAGATATGGTCTACATTATGAAATGCTTTATTGAAGCAGAGAGAACAGGGAAATGGCAAATGCATTTAGAGGACATAAAGAAAATGCTACCTTTTTTGCGACAACAGGCTAAAATCTGCTTACATATATCTGCAACAAATGCAGACTCTAGGAGATGATCATCCAGATTTTTTTCTAAAGTTCTGTGAAGGTTACCATGTTGTTAGGCGAAGTAGCAGATATTGGGAGGGACAGATCTCATAATTGAACAAACGCTAATGAGAAGTGTGAAGACAAATGGAGGAATGACCAGAGGAAAGGGCATGTCTGAAGGACAAAGAGCACAATGGCTCTTATCTATGCCGGCATGTTCCATCATAAACTCGGCTATGCAGGATTTTGAAAAGTTACAGTTCAGCACTGGTGATCAGCACAAAGAATGTTCCAAATCTAGGCAGAAAAGGGACAACAAAGACTTGGCAACAGTTTTGTCATTTCTATCTGAAATAAATCCATTTATTGAACATCCCAGTTTGAGACATATTGAAACAGGCTTGACAGCATGTAAAGAAATCAACGTACACAAGGCTGAAGATGTCGGACAGAAAATAATTGAAGAATTAATGGAGCGCAAGACGTTTTCAATTGTCTTTCAAAAGAAGAAAACAAGTAAAAACTCTGAATGAAAAAAAGAAGGTCAAAGTACAAGGTAACAGTGTAAATGTCAGTCCACAGCTACTATTCCAAAGATTAGTTACAGCAGCAAGACCCTTTACTGATGATGTATCGAAAGTATTTTCATATGAGCATAGCAACTATCCGTCGTCAATGTTTGAGACAAACGGGATAATTCGTGAACCACAGATATCAAATCTTTTCGATGCACTTTGGACTTGGTGATTGTTCAGCAGATGAAATACCTAGTTCGCTTTAAGTCCAGTATGTTTTAGATAGGGAATCATTGTTACATCATATTCCATAGATCAAGGGATTAACGTTTGGTAAAATCGCTCACATGTATGCCGATCATTTCTGCAAGAAATATGATACTGCGATAATTGATTTAGATGGATATGACATCGGATCTTCCACCAAAGATCAAACCTACAACAGACGCACAAAGGGTATTGTAGGAAATAAAGTAATCTTCAATGAAGACACTCCATTCGGTCCAAAAAGGAACTGTTTCTGAGGAATTCTGAAAACAAGAAGAATTTCATTCAGCTGCTTTCAAACATTTTACGATCTATAGGGTGTACAACAATACTACCGGAAGGGGAATTTTCATTGATGAAGATACTGATTTAGTGGTATTGCTTTGCTATCACATGAACCCTGCTGACAATGACATTATATTTAAATCAGATGCAAAACCCGCAAAGAAATATAAAGTATGGGATCTAAAGAAATTGAAAGGTGTACTTGGAAATGCAGCAATTTGCTTTTTAGCTCACCTGAGCCGAAGGCTCAAGTGAGCTTTTCTGGTCAAAATTTGTCCGTTGTCTGTCGGCGTCGTTGTTGTCGTAAACTTTTCACATTTTCATCTTCTTCTCCAGAACTACTGGGCCAATTTCAATCAAACTTGGCACAAAGTATCCTTGGGTGAAGGGGTTTCAAGTTTGTTCAAATGAAGGGCCACGCCCTCCTCCAAGGGGAGATAATTACGAAATAGCAAAAAATTAATGGCATTATTGAAAAATCTTCTTCTCAAGAACCAGTGGGCCAGGAAAGATGAAACTCATGTGGAACTATTGTCAGGTAGTGTAGGTTCAAGTTTGTTCAAATCATGACCCCCGGGGATAGGGTGGGGCCACAATGGACGATCAAAGTTTTACATAGGAATATATAGGAAAAATCTTCAAAAATCTTCTTCTCAAGAACAGCGAAGCTATGATTGGTCATATTTATTTGGAAGCATCCTCAGATGGTGTAGATTCAAGTTTGTACAAATCATGACCCCCGGGGGTAGGGTGGGGCCACATTGGACGATCAAAGTTTTACATAGGAATATATAGGAAAAATCTTCAAAAATCTTCTTCTCAAGAACAGCAAAGCTATGATTGGTCATATTTATGTGGAAGCATCCTCAGGTGGTGTAGATTCAAGTTTGTTCAAATCATGACCCCCGGGGATAGGGTGGGGCCACAATGGACGATCAATGTTTAACATAGGTGTACATAGGAAAAAATCTTCAAAAATCATCTTCTCAAGAACAGCAAAGCTATGATTGGTCATATTTATTTGGAAGCATCCTCAGGTGATGTAGATTCAAGTTTGTACAAATCATGACCCCGGGGGTAGGGTGGGGCCACATTGGACGATCAAAGTTTTACATAGGAATATATAGGAAAAATCTTCAAAAATCTTCTCAAGAACAGCGAAGCTATGATTGGTCATATTTATATGGAAGCATCCTCAGGTGGTGTAGATTCAAGTTTGTTCAAATCATGACCCCCAGGGGTAGGGTGGGGCCAAAATGGACAATCAATGTTTAACATAGGTGTACATAGGAAAAATCTTCAAAAATCTTCTTCTCAAGAACAGCAAAGCTATGATTGGTCATATTTATGTGGAAGCATCCTCAGGTGGTGTAGATTCAAGTTTGTACAAATCATGACCCCCGGGGGTAGGATGGGGCCACAATGGACAATCAAAGTTTTACATAGGAATATATAGGAAAAATCTTCAAAAATCTTCTTCTCAAGAACAGCAAAGCTATGATTGGTCATATTTATTTGGAAGCATCCTCAGGTGGTGTAGATTCAAGTTTGTTCAAATAATGACCCCCGGGGATAGGGTGGGGCCACATTGGACGATCAAAGTTTTACATAGGAATATGTAGGAAAAATCTTTAAAAATCTCAAGAACAGCAAAGCCACGGTTTGTCATATTTATGTGGAAGCATCCTCAGATAGTGTAGATTCAAGTTTGTTCAAATCATGACCCGCCCCCCCCCCCCCACTCCCTTTTTAGGAGTAGGTTGAGACCACTTATCATTTAAGCTTTTCAATACTAAACTGATTTTTCCTTTTTTCCTAGCCACAGTGCTCAGGTGAGCGATGTGGCCCTTGGGCCTCTTGTTGTTCATGCAATCACAGGTTGTGATACATGTACCACCTCAAGGTTGTTTGGAGTTGGAAAAGGACAAGCTTTCTCAAAAAAAGAAGCAATGCACGATTCACATTTTAAAGAATGTGCGTGTTGTTTTAACATTGCTTCAAAAAAAGAGGAGATTAGACTACTCGTGAAAAGGCTCTTTGGTTCCTTTAAGGTGGAGTTCCCTATGAAGGATTAGATCTGCTAAGATTCCGCAAATGTTATACAAAAGTTATATCCAGATCAACATTTGTCGAAGTACATACACTACCTCCAACAGCAGACTCTGCAATGTTTCCTTCTTTGAAAAGATTCTATTAAGTAAAGCAGATGGGAGAAGACGGGCTCGATTTTAGAGAATGGGGCTGGGCAGTAGAAAATGACGATTGTGTGCAAGTTAGAAGCAGTCTCCCCCTGCACCAGAACTTCTGAAAACCATATCCTGCAAATGGAAAACTGCATGTGATACTATGCGTTGTACATGCAAAAAGCATGGTTTTCAATATTCTGTGGCCTGTAGTACCGAGTGTCACGATACAACATGTTGCAACTCTCTGGACAACAAAGTGAATGTGATATTGACTTGCAAGACGATGAGCAAGAACTTTGAAGAAAGCTTAATTTTAAAACTGATTTTTATAGCGATTTACTTAAGGATTGTTTACTACGTTAAACATCTAAATTTCACTGTATTTAGGCGGTTCTGACGTTTTCCTGGCACGTAAAATATCAAAATCGTAAAATGCCACGAAAACGTCAGATATTTCGGACTACCACTTAATATCTTAAATAAATATAGTGTTTAATATTCTTTTGCAATTTGGGGGGGGGGGGGAGGGGGGGTTGCAAATTCTGTTGTTCATTGACTGGACTAGGCATGTATTTTCCAAAGGTTTTTACAGCCCAGTAGCTAAGTACTTCGGTACTAGCTTGAAAATACGGATTTATATTTAATTGCTATGGTAAAATTTTGAAATTTATTTCAAAATTAAGGATTATCTACCTCATGCATAGCTCTGATCCTTCGACGTATTTGGCTCCAGTCTTTTTCACTCATTTTTCAGTTCTTGTAAAAAAAAAATTAAATATTTCGGATTTCCAACGTAATAGGCATCACTGAGGAGACAAAATTTGTCTAAATGCACATCTAGTACATCAAAATTGGTACCGTTTAAAATTTACATTATGACCTCTGGGTGGAGGCCTCTGCTTGTGGACTGTTAGTCCCCGAGGGTGTCTACAGCCCCGTAGCTAAGTACTTCGGAACTAGCTTGAAAATACGGACATATATTTGATTGCTGTGGTAAAATTCAGAAATTTATTCCAAAATCAAGGATTATCTCTCTCATGCATAACTGAAGTTGTTTTGAATAGCAAAATCATGCTACACCGATATGGCTAATTCAACTAGCTTAATATATATTCTAGAGATTGAATGTGCAAGAGTCGTTTAACTTTTAACCATTCTTGAAATATTCATGTCACTACTCCTGACTAAAGAGAGAGAAATCATATATATATATATATATATATATATATATATATATATATATATATATATATATATATATATATATATATATAATCTATACTACTATATTAAAATAATAGACTCGAATTTTTGGCCTTTAATACCGATAAATTGGAAGAGTACTGTCTTTTGTTTGATATATTCTAAACATCATTGGTACTTGAAGATTACCAATTTGTTTTTATTTTTTCTCAATTAAGCTTCGCTAATTAATAATCAACGAAAATTCCTCAAAAAATTCCGGAAATCGTCTGGATTTTTTGGATTTTACAATCTTGCGCGTGCGCATTATATTCACGCTAAATCACGGTGTTCAAATCAATCTCCCTTGCAGAGTTGTCGTTCGTTTCTCTCTCATACACGAATGTATGAGCCGTTGGTCGAGAGTGTGTTCAAAATTAAATACTAAGTGGATATATATTTGTTATTGTATAAGTTCTCTGATACGAAATCAGTGATATATATGAACAGAATATACAGCAAATTTCCCATGAAAATTTACACGTATTTGTCATAGGGGTCGGAACCGGAGGGGGGGGGGGTAGGGGGCTTAGCCCCCCCCCCTTTTTTTTGCAAAGATAGACACAATATAGGCATTGAAAATTGGGGCTTACCTTTTTTCGTTGGTTTAGCCCCCCCCCCAACTTTCAAATAGCCACCCCACTTTCAATTTGCTTCTGACGCCTATGTTTGTATTATCGTAATCGTTTCTGAGTTTATATCCATGGATACAAATGTGATATTGTGGCCACGCGGGTAATCATTCGCCATCTCGGAGACACATTTATTATATGTTATTTATATCTCTGACCATCTCAATGGAGGAAAAAAAACTCATGATCGTAGGAGCAACATTAATGTAACTAACCGATTTATTTTATCCCTCCTTTCTTTTACGCTTTTTTGAGGGGAACTGAACGGGGGGGTGTTAAAACTCCAGTTAGAATCACATCTTAGTGAAATAGGCATTCTTTTTCCGCCAAAAATTACAATAATAACTACTATATAAAAATTATAGACTCGAATTTTTGGCCTTTAATACCGATAAATCGGAAGAATACTGTCTTTTGTTTTATATATTTTAAACATCATTGGTACTTGAAGATTACCAATTTGTTTCTATTTTTTCTCAATTAAGCTTCTATTTTTATTACTTTTTCTATGTACTAATTCAAGGATATTACATTAATTTTCATCAAAACAGACAGTCTTTTACAGATTATATACCTGTCTATTACCTGTGTATATATAAAGTATATGTATTAGCCGTGCTTAACTCTTTTATTGTTGAGGTCATATTTTGAACAAGTTGAGACCTGCAGTGTTAAAATTGTTACAAAAATTTTTACACCTTTACTTTAATAACTGATTGTGTAAAAATACCAGCTTAGCACATTTCTTTCATTTTCATTACTTTGCTTGATACATGTATGTATCAGCAGTGTGCTCAACTCTTTGCTGTTGTCATATGTTCGATGAACATCCATAATTTCTTTTATTAAATTTGTTTGGATGGGTGGAATTTATGTAAGCTCCGGCGTGATTCGAACTCAAGACTTGATTTTTAGCTAACTGGTGGTCAAACCCATTCTGCGCTACGCCGTTACGCAACAATTTAAAAAACAAAAACAAAACAAAAACAAAACAAAACAAACACCAAAAAAAAAAACAGAATTATATTAACATTCATTGTTTATTTAAAAAATACCTTACAATATGAATGTGTCGATGTATCTATTATGCAAATGTCCGATATGCACATGGATGCATTCATAACAATGTCAACCCGTGCACGCACGGGTCAGAGTCTAATATATATATATATATATATATATATATATATATATATATATATATATATATATATTCTTGATTGATTGATTGTATATTGTTTTACGTCCAGTTCACATTTTTCACTCATATAGAGACGTCACCATATACCGGTGATAGGCTTCAAATTTAGACCTATACTCGGCACTCAGGGCCATTTTGAAATGAGGGTTCTTTATCGTGCCAACGCCTATCATGACATGGGACCTCGGGTTTTAAAGTCACATTCGAAAGACCCGTGACTTTCACTTCTAACGTTTGGCGAAGGAACAGTCTCTACCTATGTTTTGACTCTGCGCGGCGAACGAGAATACGTTCTACTTCCTATGGAAGAGTTATACTTCTTAGTGCGCTCTTCTGTGAGAAAGTCGGAAAATGTACAAATCTCGCGGGATTTCTGGGACAAACGTAACATAAACATGTAAACAATATGTTGAATGTCGATGAACAATTCCTAAGAAAATGCAAATGAAATATTTTATTGTTGTGGACTTTATATACATCAAGCGTAGGAATGACAACGATATCAATTTATATCTATTGTTGATCGTATGTATCTATTTATCGTATGGTACATCTAAATACAATATACACATGCCTCGGAAATGTCGTATTTTTAATTAATGGATGATAAATTTAGGGTTCTCGCTCTCTTACATATGTCTTTTAGTTCTTCTATTCTTTAATTGGAATGACAAATACATTTAACATTTAAAATTGGATTGAGATTGGCATGTTTTGTATTATCCGCAATGCCATGCTGTCCCAGTCGGACGACCAAACGCGCCTCTAATTTTGAAGAGTTCACTAATGGAAATAAAACGTATTGTGACGCCTCTATATGAGTGAAAAATTCTCGAATGGGACGTAAAACAACATACAATCAATATAATTTCATACGATGTTTTTTCATACATGTGACATTGTGTTATCTATACCAAATTTAGCTGAATTGTGATTTGGGTTAATTTTGATAAACTTGATTGGGCGGGGGATTGAAAAGGTTTTTTTCCTACCCAAATACTAATAAAACTTTGCACAATTCGATCATTTCCGAAAGTTGTCATTTTGGCATCTTAATTTGTTTTTTTAAGTTCATCAAAATGCTATGTACTAAAATGACAATATTTATTGTTTTTACAATAGATTCGACAAGTATCAATTATGGGCCAAAAATACCTCCTCTCCCCTTTTTTAAACAAACATCTTTTTTTTTTCAAAAACTCTCTAAAACAGAATGAACATCATTAAATTTTGTAATTTCAGACTGGTAATGAATTTAACATATAAAATACTTAAATAAGAGGTTTATGGGCCACATGTTCACATCAACAATTTATGCTCGATTTTTCAAATATATGTATATATTTTGTGTAAATTATAGAATTATTGGCTTCCTCCCTGGTTACCCAAATATGAAGAAGAGTGCATTTAGAGGCAGTTGTCTGATGAGATTAATAATTCTAAGTTGCAGAGAAAATATCGATGTAACAGTCATCATCGAATAGATTTTTGAAGAAAACAAGGTAACAAAATTAATTGAGTCAGCTTATTCTAGATAGTATATTCTCTATCCCTAATAAACGTCATTTGTTAGTTTTGGCATTAGTGAAAATAAATAAGCTTGGAATGTAATGATCGTTATCAATTATCTTAAATAACCATGAAGAATAGATGTTGATCGATCTGAAATCAGGCGCTCTCTTTAACACAGATCAAACCTGTTTGCAACAGCTTGAAAAAAAATTAAGGAATGAGATTGCATTAAAGTAATGAGGCAATTACCTTGTTGAGTTTGTTTAGCTACAAAAAAAACACACTGTGAATTCTAATGTACTTTGATAGAAACAATTTAAAAAAAAAAACATCTAGTCAGTGATAGAAGATATTGATTGTTTCGAATGCGAGTGAATTTTGACTTTAGGCCTGATTGGATGTAAATATATATAACCAGAAAAGGTGATATTTTATTGCTTTTCCCTAACGTTTTACATTTATATGTAAAATTTTTGTCCACTGTTTATTTTTTTTTCACTTACAACTTAATTTTTTATTATGAATGATTAGTTTCAATTTCACAATTTCGGGACAAGTGAATGCTAGAATATGTTACATTGTATGTATGCCAAAGACCGCTGGATAAATGTTGACTTGAAATTAATATTTTAAAGGTCAAATTTCGGTGCTGTTTTCCCCCAAGAAATAAATTGGAATAGTTTGTAAACTTTACTGGATTGTTTAATAACAGCTACTTTGATTGCTTTGGGTACAGAAGGTAATAGTGAAAAAAGAAGTATGTTAACACGGCACTGATGATTCTTCTATTGCAGTACTTAATAGATGTGCTGAACTCAGTCCTACATTGATCTGTAACGGCTACAACACAGAAACCCTACAAAGAGACAGACGTCTTCCTAGAATGGAATGGTGTTTATGCTTGATTTATTTGAACTATTTTGTATAATGAGACATTCGATTTCAACAGCGATACATCACTTTGGAAAATAATGCCTTAAAGAAATTTTGAACTTCATGAATATGAACCAGACCTTTCGCCGTAATAAAAAACGTATTTAAAAATAGATGCTACATAGGAATGCCTTATTTGTGAGTCGGAACAGTATTCATAGTCTATTCCTCGGAGTTAATTTAGCATTAAGAGGAGGTTTGATTGGCGACTACAGGTAAGTTTTTTTTAATCTCTCAATTTTAAAACTAAATTGTGATCACAAAACATGTTCGGAGATTTTGAACATATATATATGAAAACTACAAGAATTTTCTAACAATATTTTTTTTAAAACTCCTCAAATGAAGAAAAATATAGTGCTTATTGCAAACCACCTTCTTGATCAAGATGAAAGCTTTCAAAAAAGGCGTGAAAAAAGTGCTCGAAACCAAATCTCATGGAAATGTGTCAAATCACTTACAAGTCGACACAACCTTTTTTATAATGTTACCAATTAATTAGTCTGTTATGGACAAAATGCACGTAAATGTCAATAGAAGTTTTAATAAAAGGAACATCTGCATCAAAAGCTCCGCTAACGTAATTACTGAGATTCAAAGACTTGGCCTCGTATAGTCGAACCATTTTAAAACTGTCAAACATCAGAGTTCTATCATTCATTAACGGGCACATTGATCAAAACCACATCGACTTCGACTTGAACATTAAGCCAGCTACACAATCGAGCTAGTTTAGCCTCATCCATGGTATTTTAATTCATGTTAGCGGGAAGGCCATCAAGCATATGTTATTTGTTAAGCAGACCCAAAGACGTTTTTGTCGGAAATTAAGATGTGCAGACTTTTTCCCAAAAGCAAAAAGTGATAAAATTAATTATGCTATCCCTAGGAGCAAATCCGCATCAGAAGTACGTTTATATGTTATTAATTGAATACTTTCTAGATAACGGCGAATTATATTGTCATAATTGGGATTCAAGCAAAATCGCAAGGAATTTTGGATGTAGTTTATTGCACGAACAAGAGTGTTGATTGTGCTTAATTGTTTCTCTATAAAGGATAGCTATAACTCTCGTCTTTTGAAATACAAGTAACAAGAAAAAGTCAAATTATCTTAAGGATGTTCGTGATCGAAACAAAACTTTTTGAGCGAAGAATTTTCTTGTATGTTTATTGCTGATATACTGAACACCAGAAAATATTTAACACGAGACTTTGGGGATGAAGGAAGATTTCTGGAAGTTTTTGCAAAAATATACAAAAATCTTACAGTTTACCAAAAATTATACCCGACACATTTTATATTTAATATTTTAAAATACATTGACGTGAAAAAATTAGATTAATTTCATTTATTTTATAAATTTTAGGTATAAATAAGCAATTCTTGAAAAATTGTATTTTACGGTTCTGTACACTATTACCTGTTGGATATATCTTAAAAATGGGTGGAGATCGGTCAAGAAGTAAATTAAAAACAAAGTTGTTGAGATTAACCGAGTTTCAATTGGAAATCTTAAGTAACCAGTTTGGGTTTTTCATTGCGCAGTATAGAGGGTAGGAGCGTGTTTACACTTTAAAAGAATTTTTCTAATATCGTTAATCAAATCTAAGAAATTAAAAGAAAAATTTGGAACCTCTTCAAAATTTCTTGAATGCTATGTAGGTGTAAGCTCTAACCTAGAAGCATGTAAATCTTTTTTTTGTATTATCTGCATGAAACTTAATATCAATCGTGTTTTGTAGTGCATCACAGAAACAGTTTTTTTTTCTTTTCATTTACAGTTTGAGATATTCCCTTTAAAAGATCAGAGGGTAGAATTTTGTGTTTAACATAGAATGTACAATGCATAAAAATTCATCATTTATTACAAGTTAAAGCAAACAGTCTTTTGTAGTATTTTCAGAATTTCTTTAAACATTAAGCAAAATATTTTACCGGATGCTTCGCTGCCTGCGGAAAAATCGAAATTACGTTATAAAGACATGTTCTGACGACTGTCAAAAACAAAAGACATTACCGTTGTCTCGATCACAAAAAAAGAATTGATTTCACATTATATCTGGCATTTATATTCATCATGAGTGAAAAACATTAATAATGACGAACAACGATTTGGAAGTACTAACATTAATTTAACGAAGTTCCAATGCAAGCTAGCTCAAGCTGTTATTTTCAAGTCTGGTTTAATTTCCGAATTTAAATTTGAAGGGATTAAAATTATGGGAAAGTACATTAACTATGTGTTGATGGTTTATGTCTTTCATTTCAGATTTTTAAATAATAGTTCATGTATTTGTACAGCAACATAACAAATTTTGTAGTAAAATACAAAATCATCGTCTATCAATCCAAAAACTGGCTAATAAGCTTATTAAACGCTTTTTATTAGTATTATAAACACTCAAGTGTTTTGATTGTGTATAAAACAGACTGAATTAAGGTTGAAGGGAGACAAAGTAAACAAGAAATCGTTGATAGGAGTATCTGTACTTGTCTCAGTTCTTAAGAGCCGGAACTTGCCGATTTGAGTTTTATACATGTTGGGGTGTTCTAACATTATATCAAATCTTATTCCACAAAAGCCAAGACTAAAGGAGGAGTATCATTTTGAAAGAAATTAACTTTACATTAATTGTACTTTTTCTTATCCAGCAGTATAACTAACTGTCAAAAATGATGTGTCTTGGTGTTGTCTGCTGGTGAATTATTGTTTATTCAGATCAGACAAAATTTGACATTGGGAATAAAATTCAATTAAAAATCATGGACATAAAAACCGAACAAAAGAAGTGTGTTCTTGGTAATAGGTAACTTGAGTACCTTGTTGCATTGAAATCGGACCAAAATTGTAAAATGACTAACGTTTTGAAAGAAATTTATGCATTCAACTCGACATTTCGATATATCGACGACGAATTATCAGTTAACAATAGTTACTTTCATTCATATGTCGACTCGATATATCCCAGTGAGCTTGAAATAAAAGATACCACGGATTATGACACATCTGTTTCATATTTAAATTAGATACTGTACTAGAAAATGACGTTAATGGTAACCTAACAACAAAGCTTTATGATAAACGTGATGACTTCAACTTTTCAATCGTCAGCTTCCCTTACTTATGTAGCAATATACCCTTATCACCTGCATATGGGGTTTATGTCTCTCAGTTGATTCGATACGCAAGAGCATGTTCTACGTATGTACAATTGCTAAAACGAGGTAAATTACTGACAAATAAGTTGATGAAACAAGAATATGAGCTGTCTCGTTTAAAGTCATCATTTCGTAAGTTCTATGGTCGATACAATGACCTTGTCAGCAAATACAATTTATCATTGAGTCAAATGCTGACTGACGTTTTTCATACTAATTGTTAGGCCATTATTTACACACTGAATTATCGACGGATTTTTCCGTTATTTCCCGATCATGACAAGGAGCACACGGCGGGTGTGACCGGTCAGCAGGGGATGCTCACTCCTCCATGGCACCTGATCCCACCTCTGATGTTTGGAGGTCCGTGTTTGCTCTGCTCCTATTTTGTATTGTTTAATGGACTTTTGAGCTTGAATACTGTTTGTTATCTCCATATATTTCATGGTTCTCATATTGCCCCTCAATCTTTTAATGCGCGATTTTAACATGTATCTGATATATTTAATCCATTCTGACAAAGTGTCAAGGTATTCACGTTTGGACTATGCCAATCTTCGTTATACTATTATCTGTAAAAATCTTATCAAAAACATTGAAAAGTTTGTAACGTGATGCTAACAGTGTGGCGCTTCACAGATGCTGATCTTGTGAAAGCAAACTGATGCAGTGAAAAAAAAATGTAACATTGACAAACAAAATAATGCTACTGGAACAATTGTTAGCAAAATAGATTTCAAGTGATAGAGAAAAGTTTTTAAAAAATAATTGTGTGATTATGATACCCAAATCGATATGTTTGTGTATAGATATGACAGTATCGCAAACAAATTTTCAGACCTGTTTTTTCTTGGTTTACTTCAGTTGGGTTGAATTTGTAAAGAAAATATTTGCTAATTTATAACTATAAATATGAAATGCATAATAATTAACACCAATTTTGTTCAATGATGTTGTTTTACAACAGATAAACACCTTCCATGAATGAATTATTCATTTAATTATTTTTGATACTAAAAACGATTTCAGAAGTAATTCAAAAGGACATGATATGTATCTTATCGAGACACATATACATGTATTATGAAACGTTTCGATGTTGTATTATTCCAGCCCCTACCCCTCTGGTGTGTTGGTATAGTCGCCTTTAAATAAAATTGTTATGTAAAAATCTGACCAAAAGTGTTTGCGGTTAGCGAACGAGGCAAGCTATTGACAAACAAGTTGACAAAACAAGGATATCAATAGTCTCGTTTGAAGTCATCTTTTCGCAAGTTTTTCGGTCAATACAAAGGCCTTTTCAGCACATACAACCCATCATTGAGTCAAATGCTGACTGGCGTTTTTCATACTAATTGTTAGGCCATTTTTTATACACTGAACTGTCTATTAATTTTCCGGTTTTTCTTTCCCGATCATGACAAGGAGCACACGGCGTGTGTGACCGGACGGCAGGGGATGCTCACTCCTCCATGGCACCTGATCCTACCTCTAAATTTTGAGGCCCGTGCTTGCTCTGCTCCAGGTTTGTATCGTTTCATTGGACTTTCGAGATTGAATACTGTTCGTTATCTTCATATTTCATCTAGTATCGATACCACAAACAAGGTAATCTGTGATCAGAATCAAAACCAGCAGTCGCACAGTGGTTGGTGCGTTTGCCCTAGAGTCACAGAGTAAGGAATTGATCCTTACGTCGCGGGTTCGAATCCACTGTGGGACGTGGAGACCGGTCCTTTGGATGAGACCGTATAAACCGAGGTCCCGTGTCGCAGTAGGTGCTGGCACGAAAAAGATTCCTCAGTGATCACTGGTCCTGAGTGCCGAGTATAGGTCAAAAGGTCCTTTGCAGCTCTAGATCTCCACTCTATATGAGTGAAAATTATCCAGAGGTACGTTAACAAAACCAGTACTTATAATCACGTGTCATGGGATATTCCACTTGAGTATTAGTTTCATGAAACTCGAGCGAAAAGAGAAGTATTTTGAAAGAAGTGACAATGGCAACAAAGGTAATTGCAGAGGTACTTGTGGACAGGACCCCCACCCCGAATATAAATGTACCCCACGGGTCAAAAATATTTTTATGTATTTTTTTCAAAAATTATTCTTCTAGTACACATTTACAATGTATTCCATAAGAAAAATCCAAAAAATAACGCAGAATTAACGCTTTACTAAAAAATCATACCCGCGGTATTATAAAGTAGAGAAAGTAAGTCACTTCCATTTGTTTACACTGGACCCCTCTTGGATATCAGGCCCGAAATATCATTTACCTAATACATGTCACCAAAATGTGTCATGATATCTTGTTTCGGTAGATATTTTTGTCTTTAATCGTGCTATTTAATTGCCTAGGCATTCCATCATAATCCGACTATTCATCGTCAAACGTGAAAAATGCTACAAGATTTGGAAATGTCAAAGTAGAAATTACGGAAGTGATGCAAAAACGACACCTAGCGTGTAACTCTCGAGTTCCGAGTGTTATAGAATTGAGGGAAAAGCTAGAGGTCTACGAAAAAGTTCGGGAAAATTTTAATAAAGAAGTCGAAATTGATTCATCTGCTTAAGATTTTCGAGATGAGCGAGGGTAGTCGTCAGTATTCCCTTTAAAGGATGTTAGCACTGATACCAAATAGCCTTTTAAAAATCGCTTAAACATTATAATCTTGACATGTAAACCCCCCACCCCGCCCAGACTACTACGACACTTACTGCACCTGAAACCTCAAGTTCAGGGGTGAAAGAATGACACACTGTATCATACATTTGGAACCGGGGTATTGACCTGGAGGACATATACATTTGATAAATTTCATAGATAATTATTTATCATAAACATGAAAACAGGTTGCTTGTTATTAGATATCAAGAAGTAATGAAAAAGATTTACAGATATAAAATGTTATTTCAATTAATAGCCAGATTTTCCACACCCGGACACCTAGAATCAAGGGAAAGGAAATTTTACAATTTTGGTAAAGTACTCATGTTTATTTCAACTAGCTTACTCGCTAGTTGTCCATAAAGTAAAAAAGAATAAGATTTTGAGGGATCTCTAGTATTTTCAATGTATCACAAATTAACTCTTCCTTGGATCTGAACCATGGACCAGCGACAAACCAAATCAATACTAGTATACTGTTACTTCCTAGAACTCTGCACTATTAAAGTGGGAGCTGTGGGTCTTTTGGATGAAACCTGAAAAAAAAACCAAGTCCCCGCATCATGGCAGCCCTTTACAGGTATCTGGGGACGTCTCAGTTGATTGAAAATCTCGCAAGGGTCGTTTACGAGTGTCGTTCTATGAGTAATGTTTTGAATGTGTTTAATCCATCGAAGTATTTCCTATTAACTTGTCTTAAGTTTCTGTACCATGACCAGAACACCTTAGAATACTCTTTTTTGGGATGCTCAAAAGATAATGATGGCTAACACTCCCCATGACGTACATGTACCTAAAATTATGGCGTCTTCCTTTAGTGGTTTTCTTGAGTTTTTGGAATAAAAACATGTCATAATGACTGAGATCTAGGGGATGATTAAACTTCCTTCAAAATTTCCTTTACATCTCTATGCTTATTTGCAACTTCATTGTTAGGAACAAGAAAATCACCCTGGACATTCCTTACAGAAAACCTGCTTATCTTTCCTTATTACAGTTTAAACTTATAAGCTACCATTGATGGTCCTTCCTTTATGTGAAGGTAGATGTACGTATAAATGGACCTCTCCAGTAAAAGAAAATCTGTGTAAGATCTTTTTAGAACTCCGACTTCTGTTTGCAATAATAGGACTACTCCTTCCTCTCTGATTCCACAATTTAATATTGATCTTCCTTTTAAGATACGAATAGTGCACCCACGTTCCATCACCAAAGTTTATCATACCTTTTGTTCAAATAAACCATTGGCACATATAAAGAGTGTTTTCTTTTGGGCATTTAGTAAGGAAATAGGGCAACAATCTGACAGAAATATTTTCAATGATTCAATTTCTTTGTCATAACTCTATAAACTGTTTTGTTGATGAGTGTGTTATAATTACTTTACTTTAAATCTGGCATTTTCAGATATCATGTTGCTCACAGCATCGATAGGTTTTTGTGATTTCGATCAACCTGATCGACTGCCATCTTTCAACACTCCTTTTCCACTGTTTAATTTCTTAATCCATTTGAACACCGTACTGCGTGAAAGAGTACTCTTTCCAGATAATGAAACCATATCTTTATTTTGGTTTTCCAGCGATTTTTGAAATGAAACATAGTTTTCATACCGGCCCTCATTTTCATCTTATTAGCAGAGGCCATTTATAAACAGTTTTCAGCTCAATGAAGTATCCCTGCTTACTTTGAAAGTGAATCTCTTTGTGAAGACAATATTAGCATGTGGCTTTCGATGATTAGGAGTTCTTAAATAGAACTGTTCGACTGTGAAAAATGAAGGGCGTCAACATTTATTTTGATATTCGCATGTTGCATTACTTATTGAATGACCCTCGTAGTAATATAATCATTTCAATTTCGAGTGGAGCTAAGTGCATTTAATAGAAGCTCATAATACCCAGGTGACCGTCAAGGCCCATAGGCCTCGTTGATTTTGACGAATGGTTTTGTAGTGTTTCAAAATTTGCAATCCCCGTTAAATTTTATGAAAACGTACCCCTTTTCCCACCTCTGAAATTTCGGGTGGTCCGTGTTTTATTCTCTGTTCACAAATTAATACCGTTTTGTGGACTTTTTGAGAGCGACCACTTTTTCGTTATCTTTACCTTTTCGTTATAGATTTGATTCTAATAATCACTTGGTTCATAATTACCTGCGTACGGTTTGATTGATTCCGTACCTACGAAAAATAATAGATTTTTGTTAAAAATTTGAGCCTTTAACTTAATCTTATCTTAATAACAAATTACTATAGTTGGCTATAGTATCTCCTAAATTCGATATCAGTGATATAAATTTTGGAAATAATATTTCAACATTATTATATATATGTCCATTTAATATCAAGAATTGCATGTAAATTAAGGAGAACATGAATTAAAGCAATTTGAAATTCGTAGAAAAATACTCCAATTAACTACAGTAAAAACCTTCAATTAATTTACTACGTACGGTAAAACTATACTATAGTCTACTATAGTATTTTTGTTAGGGTAAGTGTTGCTGTGCTTACTATAATGGTTAAATAACTAAATTCCTACAAATTTAGTCTTGATTTCAATAAATCTTGTTAGATGAGTAGAATCTCTATATTGATTTTTGATTTTAATCAATACCGTTGCTCTGAAATTTCTTTGAAATGCTTTTAAGACGCTGTTGGTCCGATTTCAATAGTTCAAGGTAAATAAGTAGTATTTACTAAGACAGTTATATTTGTTGCCATAGTTACTGAAAAGAAGTTATTTTTTCAAAACCCTACTCCTCGAGACTTGATTAAATTGTAATAAAAAAGCCTAGGTACATCAGGATGAATAATTCAGTTTATGTAAATTGAATTAAATATCCCTCTTGTCTATGTCTGAAAACTTAGAACAAAATAAAGTAAAAATTTTAAATTAGTATCAATGATTTTGGAAAATTAAATAACATTTTTATGATGCGTTTTTAACCTTGCTAGTTTATATAAAAATCAAGATAATCAAATTCTTTGTTCTCTGTTTATTGTCTTGGGGCAAATACTACTTTTCCTTTTCTAGACTTTTTGTTCAGCTTGGTAGATACCTTGCAGTGGAATGTTGATAAGATAATGTGTACAGGCGATAGTTGCAATAAAAAAATGTAGAAATTTAGAAACACAGTGGTCGCTATAACTTTTGGTCTCTGTTTCAATCTGCAATAAACCGAAGCCTTTTAACAAAATTGTCAACAATAAGTCTGTGAGCCAATGCTCACTAGTAATACCCCCGTTTTGATGTGAAATTACACTCTGATGTGAATGTACACAAGTTCAGTTACGGACAGACACAAAGGTAAACAGGAAGTTGACATCAGATTGACATCGGGTTCAAACAAAAATAAATCCCACCATATGGCATGCCTAAACAAACAGTGTGCTAAAATTTCATACATCTGCAATGAGTAATTGCTGAGAAAAGTGCGACAAAAATGTGTTATGTATGGTACGGACAGACACACGAATAACAGGAAGCTGACATTGGATTCATATAAAAAATGAATCCAACAATATGGCATGCTTAAATAAAGAGTGTGCAGAAATTTGAGGTCTCTGCAGTTAGTAGTTGCTGAGAAAAAAGCGACAGAATTAGTTATATATGATACGGACAGATAAACAGAAAGTTGTAAACGGATTCGTACAAAAATGAATCCCACCATATGGCATGCCTAAACAAAGAGTATTATAATAGGTATCAAAGATAAACTTCCACAAATGGAAAAAGAAAATGTCCAATGCTTATACCTAACAAAATTTGACAATTTTTACACCCCCGCTCCGAAAGAGAGGGGGGTATACTGTTTTACCCATGTGTGTCTGTCTGTCTGTCTGTCTCTGTGTATGTCTGCCTGTCTCTGTCCGTCCGTAACAAATTTTTCCTCACAGTTTTCTCAGCAACTACTCATTGCAGAGGCATGAAATTTTAGCACACACTTTGTTGAGGCATGTCATATGGTGGGATTAATTTTTGTACCAATTTGATGTCAACTTCCTGTTTATCCGTGCATGTGTCCGTACCATACGTAACAAATTTTGGTCGCAGTTTTCTCAGCAACTACTCATTGCAGAGGCTTGAAAATTTAGCACTCTCTTGTTTAGGCATGCCATATGGTGGGATTCATTTCTGTACGAATCCGATGTCAACTTTATGTTTATCCCTGTGTCTGTCCGTACCATACATAACTAATTTTCGTCGCAGTTTTCTCGCAACTACTCATTGCAGATGCTTGAAATTTTAGCACACATTTTGTTTAGGCGTGCCATTTGTTGGGATTCATTTTTGTACGAATCCGATGTCAACTTCCTGTTAGTCCGTGCGTCTGCCCGTACCATACATAACAAATTTCAATCGCAGGTTTCTCAGCAACTACTCATTGCAGATGCTTGAAATTTTAGCACACTCTGTTTAAGCATGACATATGTTGGGATTCATTTTTGTAAAGATCCAATGTCCACTTCCTGATTATCCATGCGTCTGTCCATATATTTACCATACATAACAAATTTTGGTCCAGTTTTCTCAGCAACTACTAATCACAGATGCTTGAAATTTTAGCACACTCTTTGTTTAAGCATGACATATGTTGGGATTCATTTTTGTAAAGATCCAATGTCCACTTCCTTATTATCATTGTGTCTTTACATATTCACATCAGAGCGGGGGTATTATCTATGAGCCATAGACTTCTTGTTGTTTTTATGGTAATTGTGATGAATGGGGGACAGATTCGAACTTACTTTATGAGTTGTTACTGAATACTATAGACTAATTATTTCATTGATCCTGGACAAAAAAGCTTCTATCAGTTTATTCTATGGATCCTCTAAATTGTTGTATTACACTCAGGTAACCAATAAGGCCCTTGGGCCTCTTGTTCGTTGAGAGAAAGTCGCCAGACTCAAAAAAGTCTGCATGCTGCTTGTGTTTCATAGGTAATATCTCTGAATCCTCGATAATTTGAACTTATATTTCAACATTTTAACTTTTTACAGTCTTTCAAAATCATTTAGTATCTAGGACAATGCCTTTTTGTGGTTACCAATTTCACAATCATGATTCTTCATACAAGTGTGTGTGTCAATATGTATTCATCGAGAACAGATATCCCTCAGTAATGCATTTTTATCATAAAAATACGCAAATGAAACAAATCGGGTGCAAATGTATCTGCTGACACTTAATATCTACATTCGAAGTAACCAACTGTGAGTACCACCGGCCATGCAGGAGAACTCATTATATCAGCTCAACGGACCAATAATTTACTTGAATATAAACGATTTTAATTTAACAGATATAAATATATATTTTTGCAATAGAAGTGTAGTAGACTGTAACTGTCTGTGACCTCTGTTAGATATACATACTTTAAAGGTTTGACAATCAATGAACATATCTTGCCAGTTTTTATGTATTTAAACAAAGGAAATTCTTGGAATACAACACTGCCTCAAAGCTTATCTCGGAATTATAAATCTGCTTTAAGACAAAATAATGAATCTCTTGTCAAATTAACAATAATCATGTTAATTATTTGTGTTGGAAGGATTGGGAATAAGCATTCCGAAATGTACTTGTTTCAGTCTGCTTGACTGGTAATTGAATTCGATTAGCGATCAAGTAGACAAGGTAAGGTATTATTATAATAATACCTATTTATTGTACTTGAATGCTCCGTGTGTTCCCCTCGTGGGCCCTTGATTTTTATGGGTGCTATCCGCCAGCCACCATTTCTTCAGACGAGCGTCATAATAAGTTCAAATGTCATGTCTATAAACTAAAGTAAATATACATATAAAGGTTGTTTAATAAATCATGTCCTGAAGTATATGTAATAAAAATATTTAAAAAGGGAGGGGGTCGATTGGGTGACCTTGAAATATGTTTTCTTGAATGACTGATTCCTTAGTTAATTGATTATACCATAAAGTTGACCACATTTCATCATATGGTTTTGTTGTGAAGGGCTGAAAAACAACTTAAGGCTATTCCGGACACTGCATGAAAAATGAATAGTAAAGAATAAGTTAACAAGGTCAAGTAAAGTTTCTGCAAAAATTAGTTAGAACCCATGGCCAACGAAATACTCAAACTTTATAGAAACGCGTGATGTATACGTCAGTCAATGTTTGTCATAGGTGGATTAATGAAGTCCAAAAAGGTAAAATGAGAATTAACTAAAAGATGATTACCTAACTAGGCGACTGATGATGGTCAAGTGACTGCAAGACACATAACAAAGTTGGAAGGCATATCTTCGTGGGCAAGTTCAAGTTCAGTTTATTCTCTCAAAAAAATTAATTGTACACGAGGTTCTATGTACAATATATAAAAAGACAATATCAAGATACACATGGAATGGCGGAAATACATATAAGTTAACAGAAGTAATTATGAAGCACAGACTTGTTCATATATTTCAGATGTGTAACTGTGCAATTAAACTAATACACTGGAATCAGCTGTTGACAGTAATTCTGAGAATTTGTAGAAAAAAAAATTAAAAATGTTCTATTACAATATTTCTTAGGTAGATACTTTTTCCGGCATTTCCCACCGTTGACTCTGAAAAATCTTAGCGCCCGATGGATACCCCATTTTTGACAAATGAAAAAAAAACGACAGCGTGTTAGAATATCCAAACAATTATTAAAAACTGTGTGATCGATGTTTGTGTGGAATTCATTTTGATTACATTAATTTTTATAAACATTTAGCGCTTTCCTAGAATTGCGAAAAGCATGTCCCCGGGTCTGTGAAACAGTCCCCAGAGTGAAATTATCTTGTTGATATATTTAACATACCTTAGGTCTTGGAAAATCTTATTCTTTACTTATGGACACCTAGGAGGCAAACTACTTGGAATGAATACGAGTACATTACTAAAATTATAAAATTGCCTCTGATTTCAAGCCCCGGGGTGGGGATGATTTGGTCATTTATTGAAATGATACTTTATCTCTGACAGTCTTTTTCTTTACTTCTAGATATTTTGCAGGCAAATAGTCAGAAATATTACTAACTCTAACTCCGCTTTAATATTGTTACGTATGCGGGGGAGATTCAGAGCACAGGCCATATTGAGAAGTGGGAATTCAGCGACACCAGCTGGTGCCGAGATTCTGCCTACCTTTTACAACTTTCGGGGATTTAACTTCCGAGAAACGAGAATTCAGTAGAGAAATGATCTTTCTACAATTTATTCATCACAAATACGATGCCATCGCCGTTTAAACGCCCTAATTCCGACAAATGAAGCATCCCTTTGAGTAAAGTTTCCTCCTTGTCATTCTATACCTTTTTTTAGCTCACCTAAGCTAAAAGCTCAAGTGAGCTTTTCTTATCACATTTTGTCCGGCGTCCGTCCGTAAACTTTTCATATTTTCGACTTCAACCAAACTTGCCACAAAAGTATCTTTGGGTGAAGGGAATTTTAAGTTCGTTCAAGTGATGGGCAACACCCTCGTTCAAGGGGAGATAATCTTTTAAAAATCTTCTTCCCATGAACCAATGGCCCAGAAAAGTTGAAACTTGGGTAAAACATTCATTACATAGTGTAAATTTAAATTTGTTCTAATCGTGACCCCAGGGTAAGCTGGAGCCACAATGGGGAATCAAAGTTTTACATGGAAATCATAAATCATAAATCTTCTCAAAAACACCAAATCATGATTAGTCATATTGATTTGGTAGCACAATCAGGTAGTGAAGTTGTTCAAATCATGACAGCTCAGTCGTTGGAGCGCTCGCTCCGTGATTGGAAGGCCGTGGGTTCGAATCTCGGCCGCGATTGACCTAAGTCGATAAAAAATAGGTAGCAACTGTTTCTTCGCCAGGCGCTCGGCACTTTGAAGTGAAAGTTGCGGGTCCTTCGGATGAGATCTTAAAAACCGAGGCCCCGTATCACGACAGGCGTTGGCACGATAAAGATTCCTCACTGCTCAATGGCCCTGAGTGCCGAGTAAAGGTCTAAATCTGAAGCCGTTCACCGGTATATGGGGACGTCTCTATATGAGTGAAAAATTATCGAATGGGACGTAAAACAACATACAATTAATCAAATCATGACCCCAGGGGTAAGGTGTGGCAACATCGGGGATCAAACTTTTATGTTAAAGTATATTAGGGAGCCATCTTTAAAAATCTTCTCGAGAACAGAAAAGCCATCATTAGTCGTATTGATATTGGAGCATCCTCAGGTAGTGTAGATTCACGTTTGTTAGTCACAGGAATATGGAAGCATTTTCAGATAGTTTAGATTTAAGTTTGTTCAGATCATAACACCTGGGGGTAGGATGGAGTCACGTCATTTTCATATTAATATATTTGGGGGGGAGGGGGGGGTCTGTTGAAGAACCGTATTGGCTTATGTGAGCGTTGTGGCCCCTGGGCCTCTTGTATTTGTTTCCCGTGTTTTTAAAATCTTGAAGTTTTAGATTTGATCATTGCAACATGACTTACAACAATGAAAATTAGTTAATTCTGAAGTCAACTCGGACTGAGTATAGGTTTAAAGATATTTTTTACATATTCCTTTATAAAATTTCTTTGTGCAAATTCAATGTGGCGGATTGACACTAATAAGAATTTCGGACTTATTTGTCCATATGGGAGAAAAAAGAGGCACACCCTGTAACCTTTCCCCCCAAAGCTGATAAAAAAAAGCCTTTAGAAAGATACAACTCCCCAAATTCCAAATGATGGCATATTTTAGTATATGAAGATGCTATCCAAAAATCTGTATCAAAGAACATTTCGGAGTTAGAAAAAAATGTGTTTCAGTTACAGAAGATTATTTTGGAGAAAATCATCAAAATAAAATTGACAAAAGTAGTTTTTTGTTCTGAACACTGTGGACATAATTTAGGTAAATAGCATTTTTCCCTTTAGACTTCAAAACTAGATTAATGAAATATTGTGCAATATTTCAAGGGATTTTGAGAATCAAAGCCGCTGGATAAAACTGATGACCTTACACTGATTCTGTTAGTTATTCTTTTAAATTGTTAATTTTTTTCTAGAAGCTGATTGTCGAAATCCTTTTAATGAAATTAATAATGTGAGCTAATCTTCACTTCTTTTATCACAAGGGGGAAAAATGGAAATGTTGCTTGCAAGTCTTTCATTTAAACAACTTGAATCTCCCTTATCCGGTGATGCTTTGTGGCAAGTTCGGTTTCATTTTATCTGGAGATTCTAGGGAAAAGTTGAAAATGTTAAAAAATTACACACGAGAGACAGACGGACGCCGGACACTCTTGGCTTAGAAAAGCTTGCTTGAGCCTTGAGGTGAAATAAAAAAAAAGCAAAACAAAGGAAGTGATGAACATTAAGTGGGGGAATATGAATCACTTAAGAATGAATTAATTTACAAGATCGCAACGTCACTACGTATAACAAATACATTAAGTTTATAACACATCCTACTTCGCAAACAAGGAGCTTCTGCTAGTCTCTATTGCCGATAATTAATTTTCCTAATAGCAACTTATTATAACATCATTATTAGCGAAGCGATAATAGAGTCACCTTCCAGTAATTAAACTATAGGCAAACCATGTACTGAAAAAAAAGACAATGCGAAGAAGTTGTTTAAGTGATTATTGGTGTGTAAATCACACAGACTTGCACGTCGGCATATTTTTCATGAAGCGCGCTAGCCTACGCGACAAGTCTAAGTAATTTACACATCAGTAACTCAAACAAAACTTAAAAACAATCCTAAATAATTTCGATTTCTTGATTGTTATTAATGGAGGACGAACGAGTTTTAAAATACTCGTACAATAGGCTTATTTCCCCTTCAGTATTTTTCATAGTTATCTTACCTTATGGCTGTTTTTTTAATCGTTTGGTAAGAGGCGAGCCTTTATTTTATCAGTAGTTTAATTATGTATTACAAGCCATGTGTTCTTTTTATCTAACATTAGTTACGTGTGCGGTTATAGTTAACATGGCATATTCAATTAAATATATCGTACTGTACTACTGAAAGAATATTGCAGTAAATAAATTTCGTATCCCTTGTGTTGCTTCTTTCTGTCAATGTCATATTTCAATCTAGAGGTGGGCAAGCTAAACTAATGTATAACAGTCGAAAGTATGTAAGCAGATTGATAAAGGCATCTAAAGACATCAAAAAGGTGGTTAATAGGGAAGGGAAAAAAAATTATCGAAATAATCACTTGGGTACACGATTGTGTAATTTTAACCGATATTATTAATACGGCTAAAGCTGAGTGCTTTTACATATTTGGCAATATGATTACACACACTTCAAGGAACAATTTGGAAAATCTGTTGGTTTGAAAACAGATTGAAACTCTTATGTTGTGGTTTTTCAAGTTGCTAAACAATGCAGTAACTGAATTTGTTCGTAGGCAGGATACCTACGACTAAGAACCAAAAATTTGAGTTGTACAAAATTAATGACCGAGTTGAAAATTAATTGCATAAAAATATCCTTCTATGTATGTAAATACTTTTAAAACAGATCAAACCCATTTTCAATTTAATGTCAAAGAGAAAGTTATTCCCAAAATTACTTTTTTGATCTTAGTTGTTAAGTTCTTTTGTAAAACTGGACTCTGTACTTTAAAGCTATAAAAATGTTAACTGTACTGATGAAAACGTACAATACTTCCTTGCTAGGCTCTCCGCCTTGACTCATTTCTCTTTCTCTCGAAAATAAATACAAGTTTGTAAGTAGAATAACACTGATATTGTGAGAACCAAATCGTTTAGCAAAATATAGATCAATAATTTTTTTTTGTTTGGAAAAAAAGGTTTGAATTAATTGAAAAAATATCAGGTAAAATGTCATTAATTATAAATTACTTATACATTTGTATTTAAAAATTTGGAAAACACACACACACAATAGAGTTCTTGGCAGATTTTGAGAAAGACAAATCTCCTTAGGATGAAACTCATTTAAATCAGTCTTTTGAGGTAATTAAAGAATAGTTATACCGGTATAATCATCAAAATAGCATTGCTTTGTTGTGGAATTGTGGTTAACATTAACAGAAAGATGATTAACTGCATTCAGAATTAAGACGTGCAATTAATTAGCAAATGTGCAATTAACACAGAATTTACAATTTAAGTACATTTATTCACCGAATAATAAAAATAAGTGATATAAAATGTGTAAACAAAGGTGATTTTTACAAAGCTGGAGTGAAAACATTGGTAAGATAGTTATTACATATTTTTCCACACTCAATATTTTTATGTCATATAAGTAAAAATTTCGATTAACAAAACCGTGTCCATACAATATATTTTATAAATCTTAATTTATGTGCGTGTGTGTTTTTATTAGGTCACCTGAGTTTACTCAGATGACCTATTGCTATCCGTTTTCGTCCGTCGTCGTGCGTTAACATTTGAACATTTTCAGCTTCTTCTCTGAAACCGCTCAACCAATATCAACCAAATTTGGCATTTCAGGGTCCCTGCCCCCCCCCCCCCCGGGGCCTGAGGGGTGGGTAAAAAACCTTTAAAATTAATACAATCTTTAAAAATCTTCTTCTCTACTCCTGGACAGCAAGCAGTCAAACTGTTGGCATGATTGTAATAAGCATTGAGCCCTCTACCAAAATTGTGAAATTCATGGCCCCAGGGTTAGGGGTTCTGGGGCTAGGGTAGGGCTACATAGATCATATAGTAAAAGTCCATTATTTCTTTGAAAATCTTCTTCTCTGCTTGTGGGTATAAAATAAACTAAGTACATAGTTATGATAAGGAAGAATGCCTCTTCCAAAATTGTGAATTTCATGGCCCCTGGGTCAGGGGTTCTGGTGAAAGGGGGGAGGGGCTCTATTGATTATATAGTGAAAATGCATTATTTCTTTGAAAATCTTCTTCTCTGCTCATGGGTATGAAATAAACTAACTAAGTACATAGTTATGATGGACAAAAGTGCCTCTTCCAAAATTGTGAATTTCATGGCCCCAGGGTCAGGGGTTCTGGTGTTAGGGCGGGGCTCTATTGATTATATAGTGAAAATGCATTAAATCTTTGAAAATCTTCTTCTTTGCTCCTGGGTATTAAACAAACAAATTAAGTACATAGTTATGATGAGCAAGAGTGCCTCTTCCAAAATTGTGAATTTCATGGCCCCAGGGTCAGGGGTTCTGGTGTTGGGTGGGGCTCTATAGAGTGAAAATGCATTAAAACTTTGAAAATCTTCTTCTCTGCTCCTGGGTATTAAATAAACTAAGTACATAGTTATGATGAGCAAGAGTGCCTCTTCCAAAATTATGAATTTCATGGCCCCTGGGTCAGGGGTTCTGGTGAAGTGGGGGGGGGGGGTTCTATTGATTATATAGTGAAAATGCATTATTTCTTTGAATATTTTCTTCTCTGCTCATGGGTACTAAAGAAATTTATTAAAAACATAGTTATGATGAGCAAGAGTGCCTCTTCAGAAATTGTGAATTTCATGGCCCCTGGATGAGGGGTTCTGGTGTTAGGGCGGGGCTCTATTGATTATAAAGTGAAAATGCATCAATTCTTTGAAAATCTTCTCTGCTCCTGGGTATTATTTAAGCACAGGAAGTGCATGGTTATGATAAGCAAGAATGCCTCTTCCAAAATTGTGAAATTCATGGCCCCAGGGTCAGGGGTTCTTGTGAAAGGGGAGGGGGGGGGGCTCTACTGATTATATAGTGAAAATTCATAATTTCTTTCAAAATATTTTTTTCTACTCCTGGTTATAAAGCAAAGAAACAAGTGTATAGTTATGATGAGCAAGGGTGCTTTTACAAAATTTTTAAAACTTGTGGTCCCAGGGGTTCTGTTGTTTCTCTGAGGGGGGGGGGGGGGCTCTATTGATAATATAGAGAAAATGAGTGAATTCTTTGAACATCTTCAACTAATTGCATAGTTATGATGATGAGGGTACCTCTTCTAAAGGACAAGATAAGCTAAGACCCCTTTTTGGAACCTGGTTTTGGGTGTTTTTTTTAGAATGATGCAACAGTTTATCAATAAAAACCTTTTGTCACCCCTGCCACAAAATGAGTATTGGTTCAAAGTTATGGGGTACACAGAGGTCACAGGAAGGTCAGAAAATATGAAAAGTTCCGAATTTTTTCATTTTTATGCAAATTTTCATCAATTTTACAGCACATTTTGTTTCAGAAAACATAGAGCACAAGCTTGCCAATCTACCAAATTTATATATTTCATAAACTAGTATCAGATGCATCTTGTGTATAAAAATCTCAGATAGGCAAGGTTGTGCTCTATGTTTCCCGAAGTGAAAAGTATCTCAAATACGACGCAATTCAACCAGAATTGAGGAAATTCGGGAAGACGTCCTACTTCTGCACCCTCTTGTGGCCTCCGTGTAAGCTTTGAATCAAAATTAGTGCTGGTTTTAAAACAAGCATCATTTTAAGTTCTTAACTACCAACTATCACAATTCTAACTGTGTTCTGATTTTTCTATCAAATAAGGGGCCAGATTCGGCCATTACCTTACCTTGTCCTTTGTAAATTTCATGACCCTGGGTCATGGGTTTTGGTGTTAGGGTAGGGCTGTGTTAAATAGTAAAAATGCATTATTTCTTTGAGAATCTTCTCTGCTTCTGGGCGTATTGGAGGCCAACAGAGTAAAAGTTTTAATAAGCAAGGGTATTTTTACCAGAATTTTAAACATCTGGACCATTTTGTCAAGTGTTCTGGTCCTGACCAGGGCTCTATTAATTTGTATTCTACTGAGTGAAGTTACTCCCCTTTGCCATTCACCTTTGATAATCACTGTAGATAATGTATTTGAAAGGTTAATAGAATAAGAGAATTATGCAAGAACATTGATTGTATAATACAAAAAGTACTTTCCTAGTTTCCTATGATCAGGTAGACTTGGAAATAATAGATGAATAAAAATGAAACAAAAATAACTTATCTTTTTAAATGTTCTTCAAAGGCCAAGTGAGGCCAATGTGAGAGGTAATAATATGGGGTTAAAAATAGATATTTTGTTAAAAGTCTGCCTGGTAATAGTGATAAATGGGGGACAGATAGATAGATACTAGACCAATTATTTTGTTGGTCTTAATCGTACTATTTTTCTTGCTTTTGGAAAAAAAAGCTTCAATTTTCAGTTTATAGATCCTCTAAATTGTTGTACTCAGGTGACCGTTAAGACCCTTGGACCTCTTGTCTTTGTTGGAATATTTTCCTCTAAGGAGGCTGGGGGGTCAACAAATTAACCACAAATTAACCACCAGATTTAACTTAATTTTTTAGATATGATATCTTAAGCTGTCAACTATCATTTGGCAAAGAAAAATTTCAAAAATTTTAGTTTTAAAATTTGATCATTTTCTATATCTTCATATGGAGCTCTTCTTCTAAAGGAGATCAATATAGTCTAAAAATGGCCACAACCCCCCAGCCTCTTTAACGAAAGGTCGCCAGCTGTAAGTAACGTCTATGATAATGACTTGTACGTACGCCTGTGTAGAGAGGCGTGCCCGCTCCAACGGCTCGAGTAAAGGTCTTAATATGAAGCCCTTCACCGACATACAGTGAGGTGAAATATGGAGATAACGAACATTATTCATATGATAATGAGTAAAATAATCTTGCAGGGGACATAAAATAAGAAACAATGGATAAATCCTCCAGACATGGTGAATAGTGCTTAGACCTTTCCATGTGTTAAACATTCATAGCAAATCATCCTTTGAAATCACCTTTTTTACGTCATATGTGGAAGGTATATAGTAAAACTTGGTTTCCTTGTTCACATAACTTCTAATCTATTTGCCTTTCTATGTAATCTTTCTATCTATATCCTGATAGCTATCAGTAAGGTAAAAAGAAGTACCTGATCACCATTTACTTGATGTTATTGTCGTGAAATAGCCATTTCCTAGCCATAGATATCAGGACTGAATAGTGAGTTATAAATAATAATTCTTTTAAGTGAACAAGAATTGCCACATTTATCGTGTTTTGTACAGAATACCAATTTATGGTCTTCGCTGCCTTGTTTGAATACAAGAGACATACGAATGTGTTGAAAATTACCACTAGAATGTGCAATTTATCTAATACTTCAACAGTCACCGTAACTAAGACAACAAAAATCAATATATAGGAACATTTTGAAACCTTGGCAAATTACATTTGCCTGAATTTTCAAACTTGTATGTGGGACTGGTCTGAAAATCAAAAAGACATTTATTGCAGTTCAGATTGATTCTTGGTTCAATGCACTTAATCATCTTTTCAGGGTCGTCTTTTTGGTGTGTTGTATAATTTAACTATCTTTATGCATTAGGTGTATCAGAAAATTAAATCTGTGGCTATTTTAGTGATTTTTTTAACTACTCTCCCATCTCTATTGCTTATCACATATACATGCATTAATGCATAATCATTATACCCGCAAGAAAGTTAGGATGTATTATCCCCTATCCTGTGTCCGTCACGTCTCTTTTTACATTTTAGTGGTAGTCACATTTTTTTCTGCATATGATTGGCCTGGTCTGTATATATCCATAAGGTCCCCATTGGCCTAAAATGGTTAGTCCAGACAATTTATCATTTAGCATCAAACTTACTGCAAGAGATTTTTTGTCTTAGATAAACTCTAAAATGCACAAATACGGTAAAAAGTACATGTATATAACAAAGTTGGATGAGGGGAAAGCATTAATTCAGGGCTATATTACTTTTCTATGAAAATTTTTAGGAGAAGGGTCATAACTCTTGCTATAGAAAATTTTGGTTAGCATTTTCCTACCCTGAAGAAAGAAGAAGTGAATTAAAGTGTGTATAATGACATATTTAGAATCAGTAAAATCTTATGCCCAGCAACAAATTTATTACCGAGTTTAGGTCCATTTCCGAATGAACGTTGCATTTTATAGCCTTATAACGAAACTTTAGGGTAGATGTTAACTACATATATATGTTAAGATTTGTCCATAAATCCTTATGTTTATTTTTTTTCCTTAATTATATTTAGTATTTATGAGCTAATTGAAATGATCAATGCATACTAAATTAAAATTTAAAAGAGAATTTATACATTTTAAGGTCACTTGAGTCACTTAGTTGACTCATTGCTATCTCTTCGTGCTTTAAAATTTGAACCCCGGAACATTTTTTTCAACTACATTTGGTATATAAAACATCTATGGACGAATGATATTTATAAATTGCAATCCCCCCTACCTGGGACCTGAGAGGTACATGTAGGACCAAAACCACTAAAATTAATGCAATCTTCAAAAAATTTCTTCTTTACTCCTATCAGGCAGTCAATCTGGCCCCAGGGTCAGCGATTCAGGAGTTGGGTTGGGCTCTATTTATCATACAGTGAAAATGCAATAATTCTATAAAAATCTCTCCCGCTGTATATTAAACAGACAAGCTAAGTGCATGGTTATGACGAGCAAGAGTGTTTCTATCAAAACTGTGAAATTTATGGCCCCAAGGTAGGGGTTCCATTGATTATATTTTGAAAGTACATAAATTGTTTGAAAATATTCTCTCCTCCCAGGAATTAAGCAGCCAAAGTAACGAATGGTTATGATAAGCAAGGGTGCCTATTAGAAAATTGTGAAATTTATGACCTCTGGGTAAAGGGGTTCTGGTGTTAGTGCGAGGCTCAGTTGATCATACAGTGAGACTGCATTAATGTTTAGAAAATCTTCTTCACTGATCCAGCAGCAGACAAACCAAGTGCATGGCTATGATGAGCAGGGTTGTCTATACCAAATATGTGGCATTCATGACCCCTGGGTTAGGAGTTTCTGTGTAAGGATGCGGCTGTATCATTAAATTGTCATTCTATCAATCCAATATAGGGTTTTTATAAAAAAAATATTACACTTATCAATTTCTAATCCTTATCTATCAGAATGTTATGAATCTGCAAGTGACCTTGATATTGCCGGAATGACCTTTCATCTAGGTCATTACACTTTTAGGACATAATAAAATAGTTATAGATAACTATCATTGATCAACCTCCAAAATGAACCTACAAACAATACACATCTGTGAGAATGGCAAAAACACGGACCCCTTGAAATTCCAGAGGGGGAATCAGGTGCCTAGGAGAAGTATGCATCTCCTGTCGACCTGTCACACCTGCCGTAAGCCCTATGTATTGATCATGTAGACGGAAAAATCCGCAGTCAAAAACTTAGTATAGAAACAATACCTATCAATTGGTAAATAAATATGTCGGTCAAAATACCACCCACTGATACGTTGTATTTGCTAACAAGTTCATTTTAACGACCTAAATCATACAATTTTTGAAATGCTGAATTTAAACGGGGTTGTTAAAATCCATGTAACATAAACTTATTTGTCAGTAGCTTGCCTCGGTTTAAAAATTGATCGTACTTAGAGAAAATTGTTGAGTATCGAATTTGTTGGGAGACATTAAAACATCCAAATATGAAACAGATGTGGCAGACTCTGTGGTGTCTCACTGGGATTTTGAATGAAAATAACTATTGTTAATTGATAAAACGACCTTGGTACTTGTATGTCTGAGTGTCGAATAGGAGGCCACAACAAGTGTTCTCTTCTCATGTAGAAGATTTTGAATAAATCCTGCTTCCTAAAAACAGGTCGGCTGATAAAGGATAGCAGAATTAAAACAGATTGTTGTACGAACTGGTCTCGAAAGAAAACATAGATGTTGTCAGTGAGAAACCCTAGCATCCTTTTAATATCCACATCAGAGCACTTTTGTGTAGAATCAGAGTGATTTTTTTTTTTTAGAAAATAATTTTGTTGATGACCAATCACAAGATATGAAAATCCCCGAGTTTCCTTTTTATTGAAGAAGCAGTTGCCTATAATATCAAAAAGCTTTGTTTTTATTGCGAGAAATGGTTGTATAATGTGTGGTATAAGTAATATTTGTTTAGAGTTTGAAGATCCCATCAGAAAATTACAGACCAGACACGAATTTAACCCTTTTCTGACGGTGATCTTGACAAAATTGCCTTGGATCAAATATTATAACCTAATCTTCAGTCATAAACATGGTCAGTACTTATCCTGAGGTCATATTAAGCCATAAATGAAATTTGTGCTAAAAAGGTCAATCCATTTCATCCCATTCTCTCATTCAAAGGTTATTACCAATGTTATTTTTTTTCAAAAAGAGGTTAAACTTAAAGGTCAAGGTATTAAGGTTAAAATCATCGTACATTCCTAAAGGTAATGTACATATGAAATATGAAGAGCCAATCTTTTTTCATTCAAATTTATGACTAATGTTAAAGTTTTGAAAAGTTGGCCAAACTGAAAAGACAAAATCCTTGTACATTCGAAAAGGTCTTGTCACAGGTAATGCACATATATGACACATGAAGGTCCTAACTTCTCTCATTCAAAAGTTATGACATGCTAAACGTTTTGAAAAAGTACGCAACTTTTCTTCGAAATATGGCTGAAATACTGCCGGTATGGCGTTAAATATGATCGAAAATATGATCGATCAATGTATCATTATTCAAGGTCAAGGAGTTGTTTAACATTGGTGTTCCCATTTGAGAATTTTTTCACTCATATAAAGACGTCACCGTATGCCGGTAAAAGGCTTCAAATTTAAACCTATACTCGGCACTCAGGGCCA
Source organism: Saccostrea echinata (assembly GCF_033153115.1). Lineage (NCBI taxonomy): Eukaryota > Metazoa > Mollusca > Bivalvia > Ostreida > Ostreidae > Saccostrea > Saccostrea echinata. The sequence continues at coordinate 8,095,867 of NW_026889772.1, forward strand.
TTGAACAGTGAGGCTTCTTTACCGTCCCAACACCTACCGTGACACAGGACCTCGGTTTTTAAGGTCTCATCCGAAAGACCCGTGACTTTCACTTCTAGTGCCAGGCGCTTGGCGAAGGAACAGGTACATGCTATGTTAACGTCTAAGGTTTGACGCGCCGCGGCGAGCGAGAATTGAACCCGAGCCTCCCGATCACGAAGCGAGCGCCCTACCACTAGGCTACCGTGGCCGGCGAGAAGCCTTTTGAAAGAATTTCACAGAAATGTCTATTTTAAGTAACCATGGCAACATCGTTCATCGCAATCAAAAGCGGATATAAAGAATTATGTACCTTGGTGTAGTCTACCTGTGTAGAGAGTTTTATTGAAATTGAACCAAAACTGGGAGGAATAGCGTTTTGAAAAATTGTTCACACACAGACGAGCAAACAGTCGGGCGAACACCTTACGATCGCATAAGCTCTTCTGGTCCCTTACCAGTAGAGCTAAAAATGGTCTCAGTTGCTTAAATTTGTGTCTAGTGCATAAAGTATTAGCAGTTGTCTGAAACTTAATACGAATTTGAATATATACTTTACATTTTCATTGAAAATTATGTTGAGTTCGCTCATATTATCGTTTATACAATTATCAATTACTGGCCATTAATTTTGGTAAGAGTGGTCTTCCATAAATTTATAGCACTCGTGCATATTTAACCATATTTTGTATACATTTATACTTGTATAATTATGTACATCAATTAATTTTCTTGTTCCGTTTTCCGTACCTCTATCCTAGGTTTATGTTCAGGTATCTTCACATCCTTGATTAATTATGAACAATTTATATAATACAAGCAACATTCCATAGAGGTTTTGACATATACAACTTTCTTTTTTATTTGAGTGCAGATTTAAAAAAAAACATCGAGATACATAATTCTAGAAATATTAGAGTAAAATATCAAGTTTTTCAAGTCAAGTGCTACTTTTTTCTTGAAGCTCACCTGAGCAGAAAACTTAAGTGAGCGTTTCTGATCAAAAGTTGTCCGTTATTGTCGTAGACATTTTGCTAATTCATTTTCTCCTTTTTCAATCGAACTTGGCACAAAGTAATCTTGGGTAAAGGGCATTCAGGTTTTTTAGCTCTACTGGTCAGAGACCAGAAGAGCTTATGCTATAGTAAGGTGTCCGTCGTCCGTCCGTCTGTCTGTAAACAATTTTTCAAAACGCTACTCCTCCTACAGTTTTGGTCCGATTTCAATATAAATAAATATAAATATAAATTTCTGTGAAATTCCTTTAAAACGCTACTCCTCCTACAGTTTTGGTCCGATTTCAATATAACTTGGCACACAAGTAGACTACACTAAGATACATAATTTAGTGCATCGGTTTTTGATTTCGATGGACGGTGTTGCCATGATTACTAAAAATAGAAATTTCTGTGAAATTCCTTTAAAACGCTACTCCTCCTACAGTTTTGGTCCGATTTCAATATAACTTGGCACACAAGTAGACTACACTAAGATACATAATTTAGTGCATCGGTTTTTGATTTCAATGGACGGTGTTCCCATGGTTACTAAAAATAGAAATTTCTGTGAAATTCCTTTAAATCGCTACTCCTCCTACAGTTTTGGTTCGATTTCAATATAACTTGGCACACAAGTAGACTACACTAAGATACATAATTTAGTGCATCGGTTTTTGATTTTGATGGACGGTGTTGCCATGGTTACTAAAAATAGAAATTTCTGTGAAATTCCTTTAAAATGCTACTCCTCCTACAGTTTTGGTCCGATTTCAATATAACTTGGCACACAAGTAGACTACGCTAATATACATAATTTAGTGCATCGGTTTTTGATTTCAATGGACGGTGTTGCCATGGTTACTAAAAATAGAAATTTCTGTGAAATTCCTTTAAAACGCTACTCCTACAGTTTTGGTCCGATTTCAATATAACTTGGCACACAAGTAGACTACACTAAGATACATAATTTAGTGCATCAGTTTTTGATTTTGATGGTCGGTGTTGCCATGATTACTAAAAATAGAAATTTCTGTGAAATTCCTTTAAAATGCTACTCCTCCTACAGTTTTGGTCCGATTTCAATATAATTTGGCACACAAGTAGACTACACGAAGATACATAATTCTATGCATTGGTTTTTAATTTCATTGAACAGTGTTGCCATGGTTACTAAAAATAGAAATTTCTGTGAATTTCCTTTAAAAGCCACTTCTGCTACAATTTTGATCTGATTTCAATATAATTTGGCATACAAGTAGATTACACTATGATACATAATTTAATGCATTATAATTTGATTTCAATGAGCAGTGTTGCCATGGTTACTAAAAATAGAAATGTCTGTGAAATTCCTTGAAAACGCAATTCCTCCTACAGTTTTAGTCTGGTTTTAATATAACTTTGCACACAAATAGACTACACTAAGATACATAATTTGATGAACTGGTTTTTAATTTTGATGAATGGTTTTGCCATGGTTACTAAAAATAGAAATTTCTGTGAAATACTTTCAAAAACTACTCCTCCTACAGTTTTCGTTTGATTTCAATATAACTTGGCACACAAGTAGACTGCATTAAGATACGTAATTCTATTTATTGCTGCTGCAAAATTTGAAATCAAAGTGCTACTTTTCCTTTGTTGTACATACAGACCAGTAGAGCTACAGTCTCATCAGAGACTTCTGGTTTTCAAATGAAGGGCCACGTCGTCTTCTAAGGGAAGATAATTAAGAAATAGTGAAAATTAAGTTGAGTCATTTAAAAATCTTCTCACGAAACCACTGGGACAGAATGGATGATAATTAAGTGAAAGCTTCCTGACATAGTGTAAATTTAAGTTTATACAAATTATGACCCCCGGGGGTAGGGTGGGGCCTCAATAAGCAATCAAAGTTTTACTAAAGAATATATAGGCAAAAACTTTAAAAATCTTCTCGAGAGCAGCAAAGCTATGTTTAGTTATATTTATTTGGAATCATTCTCAGGTAGTGTGGAATTTTAGGAATTATCGAAAAATCTTCTAAAGCCATGATTAGTCCAAGAAATATGGAAGCATTATCAGTTTGTGTAGATTCAAGACTGTTCAAATCATGACATCCCCCTCCCTCCCCGGCCGATATGTTGGTACCAGTTATATATTTCAACTTTTCAATTTCCTAGCCAATGTACTCAGGTGAGCAATGTTGCCCATGTGCTTATCGTTTAATATCAGTTTAAAACCGCAAAGCTGACTTATAGTTCAGTTGAATTATTTAGAACTGAAGAGGTGGTGTTTACGTAAGCTGTTTGCTGCATAATTCCGTAGGAGAAACATTTCCGCAGTATCAGCCAATTGTATTTTTTATACATTAAAAGCAGGTGGATATTTAGGTATAAACTTCCTTTATAATATAATCTTATAACACCTACATACAACACAAACTTAGGCCTCCATATGTTAATCCACGTCTACAGTATGACTTGCACAATATAGAGGAAATGCATCATTATCGCACAAAAGCCATTTGAACTAAGCACCAGAAGTGGATTCGCATCCTAGTCGCAACAAACCCAGTTTAATACAAGTTTGGCTTTCCAGAAAGCCTTAAATGTCACCCTTTTGGTTTCAATAATGTCACAGAAGAAAAAGTGGAGTGTAATTTTTTTTTCAGCTATTAGCCAGGGTTAAAAGTTTGTTTTTTTAAAAAATGATATTAAATAAGAGTTTTGAGTCCACGTAACAAGTCAGTACTCAAATGTTCTGTCGGAAGGTACATGTAGCTATATAAAGCCCGATGTCCTTTTTATTAGTCCCCTACCGGTGAAACCGGAGGGGACTATAGGTTTCCTCTGAGTCTGTCCGTCCGTCTGTCTGTCTGTCTCTCTGTCTGTCCCTCTGTCAGTCTGTCCCACTTGGTTTTCCGCACTTTTTTCCTAAACGCTGGCAGATATTGAGCTGATTTTTGGTATGTGAGTGTATCTTGATGAGTTACAGATCAAGTTTGCATTTCGTTCCGCTTCATTGATTTTTGACGGAATTACGGCCTTTTCAATTTTTAGAGGTTTTCCGCAATTTTCTTTTAAACGCTTTCAGATATTGAGCTGATTTTTGGTATGTGACTTTACCTTGATTAGTTAGAGATCAAGTTTGCATTTCGTCCCGCTTCATTGATTTTTGACGGAATTATTGCATTTTCAATTCTTAACGGGAACCAGATTACACTTGCCGGTAGGGGACTAGTATTGCTAATGCAATACTCTCAGAATGCTTGTTTTTAAAGGGACGCTTACTCTGACAACTACCAAGAAGTTCTAGAGGATAACAAGTCCCGCGATGGCTTTCCAAAGCTTTTTTCTTAATCTAATCCTCAAAATTCACCAAGCCACTGAGCCACTGGTAATATCAAGCCATATCTGCGCCAGTATTGCATTATACTCTTTTCCAGCCCATGCAGTTTTAAATTTTAACAATACAATGTATATATTAATGTTATTCATCATATATGGACATGTACACACTACTAGCAAGAAAAAAGCCCGCAAAGTAAAAAATAAAACAATAAAGTAAAATAAAACAAAACAAAATTTTCTTGAAATGCACATCATTTTTTTTACAACTTTTATCAAAATTCTTTCCACCAATCTTTTAAATTAAAAAAGTTATTTGATTGATTGTTGTTTAACGTCCTTCTCGAGAATTTTTCACTCACATGGAGACGCCATCACTTGCCGGTGGAGGGCTACAAATTCTGACCTATAATCGGCACTTACGGCCATTGAGCAGTGAGGGATCTTTTTCGTGCCAGCACCTACTGCGATATGGGACCTCGGTTTATACGGTCTCATCCGAAGGACTGTAAAAAAAGTGATAAACAGTGGGTAAAGTAAAATAATGCTCACAAGCCTTTTTTACGTAAATAATAAAATTTAAACATTATCAATGATAAAATCAGATTCTTAAAATTAACTGAATAAATAAACATCTACAAACCCAAATTTTTAGGCTGTCACAGGAAATAAAACCATGTATAATAATTTTGGTACTATTTCAAGAGTAGCGGAAGAAGTGAACTCATGATTGTCTTTGTTGACAATGCAATTTGAAATTGAATATAAAAAAGATAAGCATTTATTTTAATTTAACCTTAAAAACTCAGCACAAAATGCTATTAAGAAAGTTTAAAAAATCCCTCAAACTTTTCGGCAGAGGCAACCGTCTTGTACATGTAGCTATGACATTCTGTTTTAAGTCATCCCTCTCTATATTTGCTCCTCCTGCTGTACGTTCTGGCCGCCAGGTGTCTCAATGACGCAAGGAATAGTGATTCGAATGAAAGTATGATTGCTGATACATGTATATTTTTGTTTTCACGACATACATTATCTTTTTAATGAAATCACCAGCCGATGCGAAGATAGTACATGTACGTTTAGTGGCATGAATACGGTTACGGACATTTCATTGTAATTTCATCGCAGCAAGAGGGCAAAGTTACAGTCTGAATTAAAGTTATGCGGATGAAGGTTGAAATAAGTATTTCTTTAAAAAGGATTTTGTGATAGTTAACTTCTTTAAAAAAAACACTTCCACTATCATCAGAGCTACAATCAAGTCAGAGTTTTTCTGTTTCAGTTAATCTACCTTCGAAATAACATAAAAAATAGCGCGCCGTCTTCAGCATAATTGCTGCTAACGACTTTCATCTGCAGTTAATTAAATTTGCTATAAACGGGAAGGACATGTCTGGAAAATTTGTCTGCTCTTCTTGATCAGATGTGTGTAGCCAAGAAGACCAAACTAATAAAGATACCCAAACTTACTTAAATATATGATCGATTTGGGGTAGTAATAGACATAGGTAAAGTTTGGCGTGTTGGTGCTAATGAAATCTATTTCTGGTCTCCAAAATTCGGGCACTATGGACGGAGGATTGTTCAAGACTCTTAATTGATCAAGTATTTCATAAGTTATCAGACATATTAACAACAAAGTCTTACCAGAAACACATTTACAAACGTCTTACCAGAATCTGGCATGGTAAGACTTTGTTAATATGTCTACCTTTCTGTATCATTAATCACTATTTCTTCAGTACATTTCCCCCTGTGTCCCTCAGTTCATATACTGCTATCTGTTCTCTTCTCTCATCGTGGAGTCGAGTACAATCAATTTTTAAACCGAGGAAGACTACTGAGTAATAAGTTGATGATACAGTGCTCTCATTGATCTTAAAACTCAGCATTTGGTAAATTCTATGGACTTTATTATGACCTTGTTTTCAGACACATTCTACCTTTTGGTCTTATTCTTTCTTTTTTTAAACAATATTAACGGTCGCAACCATGATATTGCAGAAAAAACACATTTTCCACAAGACATTGATGTAAATGAAAGACTGGTCTAATTAAGTTGGGAAAAAATAAAACGATTATCTATCAAAGACCCTTATTCTTAATTAAAAAATAAATACATCAAAAAATTAAAGAATAATTACATCAATAATATCAATTCAAAAAATAATTTTTCTCCATCATAAAATTTTGCTTGGGCCGTGGTGTCTTTTATATGGGCCGAGATGTCAAGCCGAAGTGTCGTTGGGCCAAGATGTCTGTCTACCTTTCGGAGTTCTTGCCCCTTGTACAAAAAAAACCCCTTGTTATTGCTACTAATCCAAAACCATAAACAGCAGAGATGCGGAACCTTCACCAATGTCTTTGACTGACTAATTAAGGAGACTTTTCTACTTATTGCGAAAGTATTCGTCAACCCCTTTTGTGAGTTACATGTACTACCCCTGTTTTGATATTGAGAAATTTAGCTCTTTTTATATCTCTTTTGTCTTTCAACATATACTATACATCATTGCATCTTTCATATGTCCTTTTAAAACTATTTCAAAGATTTTATTCTTGTCAAGTAAGATTGAGCCCTTTAAAAGTTATTGCCCTTTTCACTAAAAACCTTGTTATCCCTACTCCGACGAAACCATAAATAGTAGAGATACCAAACCTTTACTAATGTCTTCAGGGCCTTTAGACAAAATTTCAATCTATTCAGTGTGAAAGGATCTGATAAGAGTTATTGCCCATTTGCGTCTTTGCGCTTAGTGTTAACCCCTATAACTTTAAACCTAAACGTAGAAACAATAGACCAATTGCTATGTGACCCTTGACCTTGAATATTTGTTCAAGGTCAACGTCATTTCAATTTTTTTAATTTTCATTTTTTTTTCATATAGAGTCACTTCATCTTCATATCTCGGGAACCATTTGAATATTGTTTGCAATGGTTTCGCACCGAGTCTTCTCATAAAACAGTGCAGTTCATATCAGATGAGTTCAAAGTTTTAATTCAAAGTTGAACTGAATTGGACATAAAAAAAAGGAGAACGCATGCTTCTTAGGTGACCATTTAAGCCTATGGGCCTCTTGTTTGAATTTTTTAAAATTCTTGTTGATTGCTAAATACTCTAATATGAAGATGTGTCAAATTGTAACTTCTAGATTACCGTGGCGACACATGCAACATTTGTACAGTTACATTGCACAAATAAATGTTCGACACATGATTAAACTTTGATAATTATATATTTACCTTCTTTAGGAGTTTGTACTTTAAGAGCAGTAAACGGTGTACAAATTAGCCTACATAAGTCTTTGCATTATATTTACATTTGTCTTCAGCACGACAATTCTCGAGGCATTTTTTGACTGGTGAAAACAGATAATGAAAGTACACGACTTTTACGGCAAGAATGATTTCTTCAATTTGTTTTGCTTTATTAAGTCATAACAATGATGATATTAAAATGGTACTATGAGGTTCAAAGGAGGAAGAAAATATCCGGAAAAAAGAAGAAAAAAATACATGGTATGTCTTTGGTAATAAGGATCAAGCAATATTTATCATCAGTGTACGTGGGACCGGTACAAAAAAGTATTGGTCACATATCTTATAGGGAAAAAAAAAGTAAATGCCTATCCTCATTTGTATGAAAAGAAGACACAATCAAAGTTCCATTCATCAATGCTAAATAAGCTTCTCCCATCTAGATGGGGAATACCGATTCTATTTTTTTTTCAGAACTATATGATTAGGAACTTAAAATTTGATTTCCTATTTAAAGCATCCTGAAAATGTAAATACATGTATACTAATAAGTTGTATGAAATGAAGAATATAAGCAATATACTCTGTCCCTGCACGCTCGCCTTGCGCTATTTAATTATCATATGAAGGGAGGCAACACAATTGTCACCCTGCACATGAGGGAGACATCATGAATTCTCTCCCTGCACGGGACATGCAAATCTAGCCCAATCAGACTGACTGTACTAATTCTGAAGGATAATAATGTAAATTATATAATCTGAAAGTTAGTTATGTCGTTGTTAATTTTGAGTAAAATTTGTTCTTATGAAAGAGGAGGTAGACATTTGACGCCATTTCTTGCATTTGACTTTTTTTTCAGAGATGTCTGTTGAAATATAGAGCTTTAAGATCTAAGAAGCAAGTCCTTAATATGCATATTTGTAAGTAATTTTTAAGTCAGAAAATTAATTGATTTTTACCTCCTACAACTTATTTATGTATTTGTATAATTTTTAGTATTGTATGCCCCAAGAGATCAAAGATTCATGTGGCATATTTTTTGCTTCTCTTAAACTTTAAATTAAATTCCTCATATCTTTTAAAGTAATTAACAAGTTAATATACTTAGTTTATAGGTAATTTCTGACGAGTGGGTTAGTCATAATCCTTATTTAAGCTCTTCTAGATAATCTTAAAGTCAACAAAACTATTAGTGTGATTTTTTTTTTTTTTTTAAACTTTGCATTCTAGGATCGTTAGAAACAAATATTTGGCAAAACTGTATATTTTAATTAGAGTGCGTATTTTGACTCTACAGGTTATGGTAAGAGGTGCGTATTTTAACTCTGACCCAGGGTCATATGGACAAAATCACATAAATTGGAATTTATGTGTCAGGTTGTAGCCTGACCCATATATGCCAATTGATTGTGTTAATGAAGGAAACATGTCCAGAATCACCCTTAGTTGTATCTGTTTCATTGCAGCCCGGAGGACCGGGCTGCTCTATACATATAAGTTTAAGTGTTGGTATATGGGGATTGAGGTGGGAGAAGTTATTCAGAATTAAAGGTTTTCTAAACATTAAAAAGATTGTTAATCAGAATGTTCTTTCCCTTTATAAATTACGAGATACGCAATATATTTACTTCCATAAAGTGAATCTGTAAAAATATATATGTTTTTCATATTTAATATATAAAGTTGCTTATCATTTACTATCGAAAAAACGACAGGTCCCTTTTTTTAGAACATCGAATTTTACTTATCGCATAAAAACGTAAAAATGTACTTTACACAGTTCGTGTTTTATATTCTTAAAGTGAAAGATATTTTTGAAAATAGGTGATGCATGTGTCTGGTTTCAAATTATATTTTATGCAGCCAACATTTACTTGAGGAATTGATAGAGTTTAAAAGGGTATCGTTTTTGTTCGATTTTCATCCAACTATAAGTTTTCAAAATATTCTCGACTATCGTCTCCATTATTTAGACGCATGCCTTTTTCACACATACCGAAGCGGTTTGATGATAAAGACTCATTTCCATTGTTTACTTTATTTATTTCCCGGGCGACAATTGATGGTTACATCAATGTTTTCTTGTTGTCTTTGATGCAGTTTTGGCAGGATAACTAACAGTATCGCCAGAGCACTGAGTTTTTCTTCTTTTTTTTTACCAGCAGCAGGTTACAAAGCATTTGATTTTTTTTTCTTTTTCTTCAAATGCCCTTTCCTTAGCTCACTCAATGAAAATTTTATGTCACGTTATTTATCTTCTGTTCCATTAACCAAGCGATGTTCAAAGGTGAACAGCAATAAACCCTTCCAGAAGACATTTTTTTAATTCAATGCCAGCATCATTAAACATTGATTGTACTGTACTTACGAAGGATGCTCTACACCGATAACTTGAGAGGAAAATGTGACACTATTTCATTGTCAAGAGGGAGTGGTAAAATGGAAGATACCGAATGAAAGGGTAAACAAAACACTCTAGATTTTATGGACAATAATTGCGTTAAGGACCGAAAAATTGATGAGAGGTCAGGGCGCCCTGTCAAGTTTTTGTCGAGTCAAATTATCTATTTTCAAACTCTCGTAGTACAAAATATTTTTTTCCAAGATGACTAGGAACAAATTGTTTATAATCTTCCCAGGGAAAAATTTAAAAGCCGAAAAATTAACAGGTACAGATATTTTCTTCCCTGTTGAAAAATTGACAAAAAAAGGAAAATCTTTCCAAAGCCGGAAAGGCTTAGGACACATTATTTTGAGGACGTATACATTTATTTCAAAAATCATCCAGGTAGCCCCCCCCCCCCCCAAAAAAAAAAAAAAGATTTACCCCTTATATTTTAGATGTCAATTTGCCTAGCTAGCGACAGGAAGTTTGCTTTGTGAACGAGTGTACGCCGCGCCGCGTCAAACCTAAGACACGCGTGGCGTAATTTTTAGAGCGTAGTGGTTAGTCGTGGAGTAAGGAGTTGATCCTTACGTCGCAAGTTCGAATCCCACTGGGGGACGTGGAGACCGGTCCTTTCGTCGAGACCGTATAAACCGAGGTCCCCGAGAATTTTTCACACATATGGAGACGCCACCACTTGCAGGTAGAGGGTTGCAAATTTTGACCTTTATTGGCATTTAGGGATATTGAGCATTGAGGGGTCTATTTCGTGCCAGCACCTACTGCGCATGCGACACGGGACCTCGGTTTATACGGTCTCATCCGAAGGGCCGGTGTCCACGTCCCGCAGTGGATTCGAATCCGCAAAGTAAGGATTACCTCCTTACATCGCGACTCTAGAGCAGACGCTCTAACCACTGCGCCTCGCGGGCTCGAATGGGACGTAAAACAGCGTACAATCAATCAATCTTTCTTTTCACTATCTCTCACTTAATATTGTACTTTGCCTCAAGATCAACATAGAGATTGATAAACAGGGTAATACTTCAGCCAAAATAATATCGCCCGATAAATAATGCAAAATGTAAAAATGAAATCACCGTCATGTCTGCAGGCTTCATTTTTACAAGTGACAAAACCAGAATTTTTAACTCATATTTTGTTAAAAATTTCAATAACATAAGAACAGTTCTATATTGATCAACACGTGTGTAAACTTTTCTCTTCCTGTAATCGACTAGGGCAACTCAAACATTTACTGCGAATTGGGTGTGCTGTTGCGTTTTCTTTGGAATTATCTCGTTTAGAAACCTGCCTGACCCCCCCCCCCCTCCCCTTTGAGCTTATATAATTAAAGCCATCAAAATTAATGCAATATTTAAAAATTTTCTTCTTTACTTCTGGACACGTAGCAGTCATGATTGCTCTTTGCATAATTTTTATGAGTACTGAGCCTCTACCGAGGGGGGGGGGGGGTCTCAATTGACTTAATATTGAAAAAATGCATTTATATAATTCTTTAAACACACTTTCTGCTCCTAAGTATTCAACGGCTAATTTATTACATGATTACACATGTATGAGCAAGTGTGCCTCTTCCAAATCTGTAAAATGTATGACCCCGAGGTCAGGGTTCTGGGGCAGTCCGGGGCTCTATTGATTTTTTTTGTGAAAATATACATTAATTTTTGAAAATCTTTTTCTCTGCTCCTAGGCATCAAGGAGGCAAACATAGTACAAATCATTTTTTTCGGATTTGTAAGGGATTTTTCCTCCCTTGTTATTTACCACAGTGACTGATAACAAGCATTCTGAGAGTATTATAAAAGCAATACTAGCTACTTCCGGAAAGTGTTTTTTTTAATTCAGGCTGTAATTTCAAAGATCATCAGCCGTGATCGGGAGGTCGAATGTTCGAATTACGGCCGCGACTGACCTAAGTCGATAAAAAGACAGACAGCAACTGTTCCTTCGCCAAGCGCTCGGCACTTTGAAGTGAAAGTTATGGGGATCCTTTGGATGAAACCTTAAAAACCACTAGGCGTTGGCACATTAAGAACCCTCGCTGCTCAATGGCCCTCAGTGCTGAGTAAAGGTCTAAATTTGAAGTCCTTCACCAGTATATGGTGACGTCTCTATATGCGTGAAAAATTCTCGAACGGGAAAAACACAACCAATCCATGAAAGATCATTAATGCGAAACGAAATGCAAACTTGATATATAATAATTTATCATGGTACATCCACATATCGAAGGTTAGCTCAGTATCTGCAAGTATTAAGAAGAAAGCGCGGGTTACCAAATGGGACAGACGTGGGGGAAACGTAGTCTCCTCCCGTTTCACCAGTAGTATACTAACTAATCGATAGTCGCCCGTGTGGCTCAGTGGTAAGAGAGTTTGCTCTAGAGTCGCGGAGTAAGGAGGTAATCCTAATTACGTCACGGGTTCGAGTCCCACTGCGGGACGCGGAGACCGGTCCTTCGGATGAGACCGAATAAACCGAGGTCCCATGTCGCAGTAGATACTGACACGAAAAAAGATCCCTCATTGCTCAGTGGCCCTGAGTGCCGAGTATAGGTCAAAATTTGCAGCCCTCCACAGGCAAGTGGTGGCGTCTCCATTTGGGTGAAAAAATCTCGAGAGGGACGTCAAACAACAAACAAACTAATCGATATAAATAATGTAATTAAATGATGACGTTGAATCAGATGACAAACAATTCCACTGACTAGAATTAAAAAAAACACATATTGTACATTGTTGATATTTAAATGTTGTATTATTATTCACGTTCAAATAACTGGTCATTGGCCTAATTTTCATGCTAATGGACTTTCGCGAGAAGCACAGGCTTTTAAAGTCGACGGCTTACTTTTACACCAGGACAATATATGTAAGCTCTTTTGCAATATAAATATTTAGATTAAAGTTAATTAAAAGGTTATTATGGGTCATTGCACATATAAAAGCACCATACCTATAACCAAAAATAATGTTTCATTATCTATTATCAATTTCGTACCTCCGTAAATAACGCAGGATTAAATGCCAAAGTAAGCCGGTCACTGTGAAAGTCAGCGCTTCTCACAAAAGTCCAATAGTTCCTGAAAATTTTTCGGAAAATTCCTCAATATTTTACACTATGACCAATATTTTCTTTATTAACAAGTAACAAAACTCTTCGAATGGTGAAATATAATATCAATGAAATAGGTTTCCTAAATGTAAACAAACAACTTGAGTTTGAACTTAAAACGTCTAAATTTTTTTTCAGTCCGAATTTCCTTTGTTAGTTTTCCAGTGTTTATCCATTTTTGTAGAACCTGCAGAGCAGAACAGCACATAGAGTGTATTCGATTAAGGGACACGAGTTACTGGAGTTGTAAATAGAATACGACATGTTCGTCACGAGTGGCCAACCCGTGTTTCGCGAGTATACTCCTCAGTTTACCTGGAGTAACAGATGAAAAAATGGCGTGAAGTGCAGACGCAATGAAAGAGTGAATTTTTTTGCATAAATTTGTCAGTGCTTCTATTAGAAATTTACAACATTCCTGAGAAAAGTCAAAAACATTATTTTGACATTCTTTTTTTTTCCTTTGTAGTTTTCAGATCAACTCTTCCCTTTGGTTCTTTCTTCTTTGGTAATTTCGGGACCAATTTCTCGTACATTTTCATGAAACGTTTCCTTAAAAGCGTTTCCTAAAATCAGTTTCAGTAAATTGTGGAACTGTACCTTCGTAAAAATTTTCAAATGTTGGTACATTTTCTCTAACGATGGATCGACTGGACAAAACTGAATCTTTACACCATCAATATCTTTATCAATCTCATGCTTATTTACATCACCAAGTTCATTAGCGATAAATGCTGTTAAAAGCGCTTTTGAATTTCCTAGGTTCAAACCCGCCATATTTAAATATTTACATTTGCTGTGTTTTTCTACTAAGCCAACTGTGAAATTGATTTGAATTCCATTTTCGTGTATACTCACGCGTAGAAATATGCACGGAGAAACTCGCGCAAAAGTGACGTCACAATGAGCTATAGAGACGTTAATAAAAAGGTAAAGATATAGGGCAGCTAATAATTCAAACATTGAGTATATTTTTGGTGCTTTTTAACATGTAAAATGTAAATATAAGGAATGTTTTTACATTAAATGTGAATTTTTGGTGTGTAAATCACACAGACTTGCACGTAGGCATATTTTTCATGAAGCGCTAACGCGCTTCATGAAATATGCCTTCGTGACAAAACATTCCTTAATTAAACACTATACAACACGAGATGTGTTATTTTGATATTTCTGGAGTTCATCAAGTAAGCATGTGCATATTGAACACTAGTGTGACACGGGTTGTCTTAATCGAATACACTCTAAAGGATCACTTTACCCTACGTCCGTCTGTCACACCCTTTATCTCGAGAACAGTGAGAGGTATTGATTTTATAATTTGCACATATATTGCTTGGCGACCGTCACCGTAGCTCAGTCGGTAGAGTGCTTGCTCCATGATCGGAAGGTCGTGAGTTCGAATCTCGGCCGTGAATGACCTAAGTCGATTAAAAATAGGTAGCAACTGTTCCTTCGCCAAGCGTTCGGCACTTTGAAGTGAAAGTTGGGGTGCTTTCAGATGAGACCTTAGAACCGAGGCCCCGTGTCACGGAGATCCCTCACTGCGCAATGACCCTGAGTGCCGAGTAAAGGGTCTAAATTTGAAGCCCTTCATCAGTATATGGTGGCGTCTCTATATGATTGGAAAATTCTCGAATGGGACGTAAAACAACATACAGTATATATTTCATGGCACTATAGCTAACTGATTCGATTGGATGATTCAAAACCTATTTCAATCCACTATAAAATCCTATTTCAATCCACTATAACCGCCATGGTAGCTCATTCGGTCGAGCTCTCGCTTCTTAGTCGTGGGTTCGAGCCCCGGCAGCGACAGACTTAAGTCGATTAAAAAAATAGTAGGTAGCAACCGTTCCTTCGCCAAGTGTCGGCAGTTTGAAGTGAAAGTGTCTGGTCCATAGGTTCAGACATTAAAAACTGAGGCCCTGTGTCACGACAGGCAATAAAGATCCCTCACTGCTCAATGGCCCATAGTGCCGAGTAAAGGTCTAAATTTGAATTCTTTCACCGGTATATGGCGACGTCTATGTGCGTGAAAAATTCTCGACGGGACGTAAAAACAACATACAATCAATCAATTCACTATACTAATATTCATAGGCACTCCCCAGCTTACTAGTAATTGTTAAAAAATATATATCTACTATACTATAAACATAACAAGGCATGAAACTAACCTCCATGTTGGATTCCGCTTAGGGGCACTTTCTGACTAATAGCGAGAATTTCTCGCCAAAGTCGGACTTTTCTCAGACATCGGAAGCTGTCATTTATTGAAATCAAATCAAATCAGGTAGAATCTTGCAGTACGTTCATCGCATTCACGCGTTTTCTAACATTTCTCAGCAAACCAGGTCTCCTCGGCCGGAACTTAAAGGTTTATGGGGGTATAGATAATTCGATCGTCGTTTACCTTCAAAGTGCGTCTCTTGGAAAGCCAACGTTGTTTTTCATAACGAACGAATGTACCGTGAAATAAATATAATTTTACATCAATGAGACCTTGCAAGATTTTATAATACATTTTCAGGTCCATAAAAAGCTGTTTCAGTGTGTTTGTGTTCGAGTGTGTTTGGGGGGGGGGGGGTCAACTGAACAACAATTCTTAAACAAGAAAAAAATATTATTGAAGGAGGACAATCGTAAGTTAGTTTTGTTTTCTATTGCATAGTATTAATATATTCATGTATTGGCAAAATTATAGGGGCGAAAGGAGGGGGCACGTTTAAGCAGATTTGTCTTCAATACAGAGGTGGAGTTGATCGGGGGGGGGGTTAAAATGTATACATGTAGTAGATAAATATAATAAAATAAGATGATATTTGCAGAAGAAAGTTCTGCACGAAAATTGTGAGTTATATTGGAAGAAAAAGAACTATACACAGGGAAAAGACTTGGCTTTTTTTTTTCTTTCTTTTTTTCTTTTTTTTTTAAAATAAAAAATTCAATGATGGTACAGAGACACCAAAACAGAATAATACAATTTAGAGAACAATTTGATTCTAACGGGGGTGGAATTTTTTCGAGTCAAAATGTTTATTTCCATGTCATTGAAGGACAGAATATTTATTTCCAAGATGATTAGGCAAAGTTTTTTTTAATTTCTACTACACCAAAAAAGTGGGTAGGAAAAAATAAAAAATGGGAAAATTAGGGTGTGTGCAGGGAGCGGGGGTTGAGGTCGGGGTGGGGTTACTATCACTCAAAGTCAAATAATTTATTTTCTTCCTAGTGGAAAATAGAATTTTTTTTCAATACTTTCAAGGACAGAATTTTTCTCCAAAATCTGCCAGCACCTATCAGAATCAAATAATTGTCCCCTCAGAATCACACATTACGAATTGAATCCTTTATACTGTAGTTGTCATGTGCAAATTCACACTTTATAATCTTGCACATGAAGAAATTAATAGTTTAGCTCTTTGTGTATATGTTTGTGTTTATATGTGGTTGTCGCAGTGAAATCAGTGCGGGGCGGGACCAGGAACTTCATTGTTATGACATATACATAGTAAACTAGTCTATTAATTGACTCCTAATCTAGCTACCTTTGCATTTGTTAACTGGACTGAAGCTGGTTTTTTGTCAAAACTAATGTCATACGTGCTATCATTCTCAGTGGAACACTGTAATAAAATCGACAAAGAGTGAGCTGATGAAGTTAGTTTCAGCTTTGTAAATATTAACGGTGATGTGAACATGCCAAAATATGTGTTTAGAAATAATTCCCGTTACAAAATATTTAAAACATCCAAACCACTTGTATAATATTTTTAGTGAAATTTTTGAACTTGTTATTAAACTTGTTATTAAACTTTAGAACTGTCCCATTTGTATATTTGTATGAATCCATCTATAAGAAATAAGTCCCGCTATCAGGATAAAATATACATACACTTGTATATTTATTTATTTTGCAATAAAAGTTATACTTTACATGTAAGTAATTAACACACTTTCCAGAGACGAATCCGGGATTTCAAAGGGGGGGTGGGGTAAAATGATTAAGTGGTACAATGTAATAGAAACTAAAAATAATTGTAGTAAAAATTAGTAATGAAGCATAAGTTTTATCAAAAATTTCTATTATATTTAATATTTTCCCCCTTTTCTTTTTTTTCTTAAAAATTTGAAAGACGGTGACCCCCCCCCCCCCCCGATCGATTCAAGACTGCTTTTTTATATATATATATATATATATATATATATATATATATATATATATATATATAATATTTATCTGCTATACATTTTAACCCCCCCCCCCGATCAATTCCACCTCTGTATTGAAGACAAATCTGCTTAAACGTGCCCCCTCCTTTCGCCTCTATAATTTTGCCAATACATGAATATACTAATACTATGCAATAGAAAACAAAACTAACTTACGATTGTCCTCCTTCAATAATATTTTTTCTTGTCAAAGAATTGTTGTTCAGTTGACCCCCCCCCCCCAAACACACTCAAACACAAACACACTGAAACAGCTTTTTATGGACCTGAAAATGTATTATAAAATCTTGCAAGGTCTCATTGATGTAAAATTATATTTATTTCACGGTACATTCGTTCGTTATGAAAAACAACGTTGGCTTTCCAAGAGACGCACTTTGAAGGTAAACGACGATCGAATTATCTATACCCCCATAAACCTTTAAGTTCCGGCCGAGGAAACCTGGTTTGCTGAGAAATGTTAGAAAACGCGTGAATGCGATAAAAGTACTGCAAGATTCTACCTGATTTGATTTTATTTCAATAAATGACAGCTTCCGATGTCTGAGAAAAGTCCGACTTTGGCAAGAAATTCTCGATATTAGTCAGAAAGTGCCCCTAAGCGGAATCCAACATGGAGGCTAGTTTCATGCCTTGTTACATGTATGTTTATAGTATAGTAGATATATATTTTTAACAATTAAGCTGGGGAGTGCCTATGCTAATATTCTATTTCATTACAGTATTATGAATTCATTGCGTCATTATCCTCAGATCCTGAAAATTTCTTTATAAAAGGCGAAAAACAAGGATGTTTTTCAATATTTTTAATAGACCCTAATCTCTTATCTAAAGTGTTCAATTATATAATGAAAGAACTTTTCGAAGATTATAGTCTATGTTTTATTTTTTGAATCGAGGGGTGTCTCATGTATTAATTCTTTGCTGAAGGTACTCAAACACACCCTTTTTCTTCAAAATTCAAGAATATTGCAATTTCACACAGCCTGTTTTTCAAAATTGGACTCTTACAGGAAGTTTTTAAAGGAATTTAAATGTTTGAAATGGGACATTGGGACTAGGTCAGTTATTATTGGTGTTCTGTACAGTGTTCTGTCAGATTGGTATATTGGCAGGGCCATTTTGTTGATAAAGTGAACCTACATGTAGTTCTTTTTAATTGATATTGAGTTGTTTGTCGTTTAACGTCCCTCTCTAGAAGTTTTCACTCATATGGAGAAGCCACCACTTTCCGGTGGAGAGCTGCAAATTTAGACCTATACTAGGCACTTAGGGCCATTGAGCAGTGAGGGATCTTTTTCGTGCCAGCATCTACTGTTGCGGGCGACCGCGGTGTAAGGACTTGTTCCTTACGTCGCGGATTTTTTCCATATGAGTGAAAAGTACTCCATAGGGACGGTAAACAACAACAACAACAAAAAAAAAACAAACTAACAAACAAATGAGGAAATGGAAGAATATGTCAATGATAAAGTCTTGCACACTATACACTGTATATGGGAACAGCCCCAACTGGTACAGGGTATTCGGTATATACTTCCTGGAGGTTGAAAAGCGTTTAAGTCGGGCCATTTTAGCCTGTCGGTCGGGAGAAGGCATCCAAACAATATTTAAAATCCATCAATCTAATTGAAAAAAAAAAAAAGATCTGTGCCGTACACATTATGCGGATCTAGGTAAACCCAATTTTAATTACTTACTCTAATAGGGAAAATTAAAAACTATTCGAAAAAAAATTAGACCAACTGTTTTGTTGATCAGTGACTTCTATTTCTCTTGTTTTGGGGCAACGCATCTTCATCTATAAGGTTTTTTTTAAAGAAGATGGGCGAACAAGGTGAGCGCAATGCCTATAGTGTAACAAACTTTAAGGTAAAAAATTAAATCTTAATTATAACAAAATTTTCTTTGATATATCATCTAAAGTTAAAGTGTACTTTATACAAAATCTCCACAATTTGCAAAAATCTCACTAAGTTTGAATTTATTTGCCTATGAAATAGCATACACACACTAGAGAGGGCATAAAGGATCACTTCCTCACACTATAACACAATTTTTCGATATGAGTGGGTCTTCGCTCCATATTTTTCAAAGTTTATCCTCAAAGTTTGCGAAAAAATATTGGAGCAAATACCCACTATACTTTAAAAATACACTTTTATGACACAACATTCGCAACTTTTCGTGAAAAACTTGGTCCATTTAGTCAATGGTCATATCACAAACATGATTTAAATGCCACAATTCATCAAGAGCTGTGTAGCGTAGTGGTTAGTGTGTTAGTCTTAAAGGAATTTGATACTCGGGATTTTTATGGCGAGGGTTCGAACCCCACGAAAACCATTTTGTTTAAGGAAGCTCTAAACACTCCACATTTAAGAGTTCTGTTTGTAGGGTAGTTTTATAAAGTTAGAGTGATCTGCCCTTAGATGAAAAATAGAATAAATGGGAAGATTAAGATATTGAAAACATTATTTCCATTCATTTTCCCGATGCAAGTAAACACCAGTGATTTCTGTTTACAAATAGTTCATCGTCTTTGAACATTTTTTCTGCAGAAATAAGGCAGGTACCCTATGTTGAAAATGAACTAGATACACTGAATATGTGCACCTTTATATGCTATATTTCTCTCAAAGTCCAAAAAGCATTTTTCAATAGTGTTTAGTACGGAAGCCGGTAGTTGCCAGGTAGAAAAATATTTTATCTGGCGGCCGCCAGATAATTGTTTGGCGGCCACCAGAAAGTTATCTGGCGGCCGCCAGATAAAATATATTCTTCTACCTGGCACCAACCGGCTTCCGTAGTTTAGAGCTTTCTTAATAACAGAATAATTTTTGTCGAGAAAATTTTCCTTTGAACAGTTTTATTTATCATAATTTTATAGATTTCAATAATGAGAACTTTACTCTAAATACTAAAATCACAAATTGATTATGACTTTTATATATCTGAAGCTATAGGCAGTCTGTGCGCCTGCATAGTGTTTAGCGTTAGTCTGAAGGGAAAAATGAAATTCAGGATTTTTATTGCCAAGATTACCACAATTTCATAGAATAATTTTTGCCAAAAGAATTTTCCACAGAAAAGTTTTGTTTGTCATTATTTCATATCTTTCAATAATAAGAAATTGACTCTAAATACTAGATTCAAAAATTGAATCTGATTTTTTAAATACTTTTGACACTATAGACATTTGACATGTCTTATTGGACCATTTCCTTTGAAATTTTAAAAAAATCCGGAATAAATGCGTTAATCAATCTCCAATACTTGTCGCGTTTTTAGGGATCTCATTCATGTCCAGTTCACTTTATCAATTCGATATTGTTGACATCGCAATGTAGACAGTGTCGACGCGATGTAATTTTACACCGTCTACATTGTTAGTATTTATTCACCGACATTGTCAACAACGCAATGTTGACACTATATCATGATTACATCGTGTACATTGTTTTCATTCAATGAGTTGACATTGTCGACATCGCAATGATGACAATGTTGATGCGATATCGAGTTAACATCGGCTACATTGTTATTAT
Source organism: Saccostrea echinata (assembly GCF_033153115.1). Classification (NCBI taxonomy): domain Eukaryota; kingdom Metazoa; phylum Mollusca; class Bivalvia; order Ostreida; family Ostreidae; genus Saccostrea; species Saccostrea echinata. The sequence goes on from NW_026889772.1 coordinate 8,116,788, forward strand.
TTCTACATTTTATTTCTACATCGTCAACATCGCAATATAGGCAATGTTGATATGATATCGAGTGTACATTGTCTACAATGATATAATTTCCATGTCTACATCGTCAACATCGCAAGGTAAACAATGTCGATTTGATATTAAGTTTACATCGTCCAACGCTGCGATAACGACGATTTTGAACGATGTAAACAAGAAAAAGGGTTCAGTTTACACGTGTCGATTTGATATCGTCCAACATTGCAACGTCGACAATGTAAACAAGAAAACAATGTAACATTGAAACGATGTCGACTTGATATCGTCCAACATTGCGATGTTGAGAATTTGAACAAGAAAAAAGAAGGCGATGTGGACAAAACACAATGTCGACTCATTATCATCCAACATTGCAATTTCAATGATGTGAAGGGTGTATAGAAGAAAAAAGAATGCAATGCTGACACGATGTTTACTCGATATCTTCCAACATTGCGAAGTCGACGATGTAAACAATATACAGAATGCAATGCTGACAAGATTTCCACTCGATATCTTGTAACATTGCTATAAAGATTAACAAAGGTATTTTCCAACATTGCTATATAGACAATGTAATCAGAATAAGAGAATGCACTGTTTACACAATGTTCACTTGATGTCATCCAACATTGGGATGTTGAAATAGTTACGTTCAGTAAAGATGCTAGTTGAATGAGAAGCAGTGTGTAAATATGTCTATGTTGCACAAAAAATAAAATTATTCGGTGAAAGTCTTGCAAAACGCACTCTACATTAAACTTCAACAAGATGTGTTTGTGAAACACTGATGCCCCCGTAAGGCAACTCATAACAAAGGTTAAACTTTCTCAAATGCAAATCAAATATGTTGGTACCGAAAGTAAGGTCTTGCCTCGAGGATTATACCTGTGTAATATGAAAACCCTAGCAGCAACCATTGAATAGATATGGAAAAAGGTTAAAGTTTTTCAAAAGTAAGTCAGACATCAGGGTCAAGTTCAAGTGGTCAAAATTAATGGTGCCCAAGAAAAGGCCTTCACACAAGAAATACATGAGAAGTATGAAAGCACTAGCACCAACCGTTCAAAAGTTATATCGAAGGTTAAAGTCTTTCAAAAGTAGGTAAAATTCCAAGGTCAAGGGGTCAAAGTTGCTGGTATCCAAAGTAAGGTCTTGTCACAAGGATTACATATGTGAAGTATGAAAGCCCTAGCACCAATTATTCAAAAGTCTGGCCAAGGTTAAAGATTTCCAAAAGTAGGTCAAACTCCAAGGTCAAAGGGTCAAGGTTGTTGGTATAAAAAAGAAGGTGTTGTCACAACAATTACATATGTGAAGTATGAAAGGCCTAGCACCAACTATTCAAAAGTTATGGTCAAGGTTTAAGTTTTTCAAAAGTAGGTCAAACTCCAAGGTCAAGATCAAAGGTCAAAGTTGTTGGTATCCCAAGGAATGCCTTGTCACAAGGATTACATATGAGAAGTATGAAAGCCCTAGCACCAACAGTTCAAAAGTTATGGCCAAGGTTAAAGTTTTTTAAAGTAGGTCAAACTCCTAGGTCAAGGTTAAACAGTCAAATTTGTTGGTATCCAAAGAAAGGTCTTGTCACAAGGTATACCCATGTGAAGTTTGAAAGCCCTAGCACCAACTATTCAAAAGTTATGGCCAAGGTTAAAGTCTGAAAATTTTTTGCAAAAGTGGATCAAACTCCAAGATCAAGGTCAAAAGCTCAAATGAAAGGTCTTGTCACATGGAATACACCTGTGACATATGAAAGCCATAGCTCCAACCAATCAAAAGTTATGGGCAAGGTTAAAGTTTTTGTGGACAAACAGACAGACAGACGGACGGACAGGGCAACAACTATATGTCCCCGAATCTTCGATTATGGGGCATAAAAATTTACGTAATTGAATATATCAATTTCAATGAACATTTTTGAAATCGTTTCAAAAAATACTAAGTTTTGTAAAGTTCTTTAAAAATTTTGCCCCCCCCCCCTCTTAAACTTTGGTTTGATTTTTAAGAAAACATTCATTTTACATTGTCACGTTAAACACAATAACTAGATGCTAGTAGGCGATAAGAGCAGAGAAGCCGAGAGAGTTTTCGTCATTTATAAAGGAAGCACGTCCTTATATCTTAGAAGGTGAACTGGGTCCATTGATTAATAACCTTGAGGTAAATTGTATGTTGATTGTGCAAAATACCTATAGCCAGGGCTACATTAGATATTTCATCAGATACTTTACGCCGAAGGAAGCTCAAAGAAGCATTCAGGTCATATGTCGTGGTTAATGGCTCTCTCAACCTTCCCATTTTCATGTTTCAAAGGAAAAAAAATGTGTCCTATATTGATTTAAATTGCCTGCTTATTATGTGTATTGAAGACGTTATTAACGACATATTTTATTTGAATGTAAAAAGTAAGAATATAATGTGTTTTTAGGAATGTTATCCTATCTACATTGTATTTCACAATGGATGTGATTTGTGAAAAAAAAGTCGGAGCAATGGACGTATACGTCAAGAAATATTGAAACAAGATTAGAAATCGTCAGTTTGTTCTTTTTTCTGTAGATATTTATTAAATTTGAATCCAATTAACAACCATTAAGGTGTAACACACATTTAAAGCTGTATTTTCTTTGCCAGAAATACCTAATAGAACAGAAATTGGGTCTAGGTTTATATTTTTCCCAGTTTTTTCTAAAATCCATTCTTCGAAACAATCCCATATTCCCTTAACAGGATGACAGTAATAAAAAAAGATACTTCAAAGTTTCCTGCTCAAGATTACAGACAGAGCACAGTGGGTTATCTTTAATTTTGGATAAAAACAATAATTTACAAGTTCCAAGAATTCTATGTATGATCTTATAATTGAACCATTTGAGGTTTGAATCTTTAGTTATGTATTTTAAACTTGTAAAAAGATCTTTCCAGTTAAAGTCATTCTGCAACCCTAAATCTCCTGTCCATTTTGCTACACATACTGGTTGGGTATAACGCTTGGATAGAAAGAAGTTGTATAATGATTTACAGCCAGAACCATCACGACAAAGGAACTGAATATGTGTAGGTATAGATATTCCAATAACCGATGTTCTATTTTGTTTAACGTCAGACCATTTTTTCAAAATGGAAATTCTAAGCCCTTCATAATTAGTAAATGGGATCAAAACGTCATAATTAATGGATATACAATTAAAAGATAACAATTTGCATTCAGTATCCAATAGATCAGACACAATATGAAAACCTTTTGCATATAATTGTAAACAGACTTTAGTTATTTTGTACTCTGATACTATTGTTAAACCACAGAGGTTCATTCATAACCTGAAAAAATTTTTCAGGTTCAAATAAATTAATAAGTTCTTTATAATCAGAAAGAACTTCTTTCCAAAACATATTATTTGTTGATTTACTAAAATATAAAGCATATTCTGATCCAAACTGTAAGAGTTTTGTAATATTACAGCCTGTATATTCCATAAATATTCTAGACCAGGTAGAATCTGTATGTATTTACCTCCTGATCCAAGTAAGCTTAAGTGCCTTAATAAATGTTGGCAAATGTTTCATTCTAAAGCCACCATCATCAAAATCTAAAATCATTATATTTCGAGCTATTTTATCAATTCTATTGTTCCATACAAACTTAAAGCAAAAGATTCCTCAAGGTTTTTCATAGTTTCATCACATGGTTTTGGCAACGTTAACAATAAATGTGTAATTTTTGAAAGAAAAAGAGATTTTATAACTGTAATTTTACCAAGAGGTGTAATATGTCTCTTTTCCCAGTGGCTCATTTCTTTGTTTATATCATTAATTCTGTTAATAAAATTTATCTTTTCAATGTTGTCCAGACTGACATTAAATGTTATTCCCAATATTGTAAAGGTCTCAGATGTCCACTCTAAATTATATTCCTTGCACAAATTGTCATTACAGTTAATTTTTGATCCAATGGTTAAAATGGCTTTAGTCTTAGAAAGATTAGGCTTTAAACCTGAAAATTTAGCAAACTGGAAAAGAAGATCTAATGCACTCTTCAAACTTTTTTCTGATCCATCCAAGAATATAACTGTATCGTCTGTATACTGTAATAAGCATACTTTTTCCTTACCAATTTTTATACCCTTTATATTTTTATTTGTCTAATAAGGTGACCCATTATCTCGACACACAGATTAAAAATATATGGCGAGACAGGGTCTCCTTTGCGGCACCCTCTACCTATGCAAAAAAATCTGGAAAAAATACCATTTTGTAAATCACATAATGTGGCATTTTTATATAAAACTGAAATCCATCTTACAAAATCATGACCGAAGTTAAAAAATTCTAAAGTCTTCTACATAAATCTCCAGGAAATAGTGTCAAAAGCTTTCTCAAAATCTATAAGTAACATCATCCCTGGGATTTGTTTTTCTTTTGTAATATGTAGAACATCGTATATAAGTCGAGTATTTTCTCCTATGAATCTTCCTTTCAAAAACCCCTTTTGGTTCTCATGGATTAAATAATCTAAAACACTTTTAAGTCTTTTTCCAATACATGCTGATATAATTTTGTATGAAACATTGAGGAGAGAAATAGGTCTCCAGTTTTTTAAATATTCCCTTGGTTTTTCACCTTTTGGTAATATAGACAAAATTCCCTGTTTCTGTGTTTTAGATAATTCTCCTTTCAAGAAACCAAAGTTGATAGATCAAAATATAAAATCTCCAATATCCTTCCAAAAAAATTTAAAGAACTCTACGTTGAAGCCATCACTGCCGGGACTCTTGTCATTTTTCATATTTTTCAATGCCAGTGATGCTTCTTCCTTGGTTATCAGACCCTTTAATTTTGAAGCCGACTCCTCATTTAAGATGCGAATATTGTCCTTAAGTATCAAATTATTTAAATTTATATCTAGTAAAGTGTTATCACAGGAGGAGTATAAATTAAGATAAAAATTTTCAATTTCTTTCAGGATTTCTTGTTGCGAGGTAATTGCTAAACCATTATCATTAATTAGTTTTGTTACTGTTTTATTGATATAATTCCTTTTTTCTAGACTCAAGAAATATTTTGTAGGTTTCTCACCATATTCTACCCATTTAGCTTTTGTTCTTACAAACAGACCATTTATATAATGTTTTCTAAGTTCTTCCAATTTAGATTTTGCAGTAGAAAGTTTTTCATCAGTTTCGTGAGAATTGTTAAAATTTCTGATGGTTTCCAATTCTTGTATTTCTTCTTCTAAAAGATTTACTTCTCTGTCTCTTTTCTTTTTCTTTCTAGAACAATACTTTATAGTAGTACCTCTTATCTCAAGTAACAGCATTTCTAGGAATAATTGATCATCAATTGTAAAATTAATTTTTGCGTTTTCTATATCCTTAATCATTGCATGATTATATGGTGCCACTGCATACTGAAATTTAATCCTATTTATTGTTTCTTTAACTAAAGTTATATAATTTTCATCTTTTAAAGAGAGAGTTATTAAACTTTCAGAACCCTTTACCCATCTTAAAATCTGAAAATAAAATATGAAGTTCAATAATTGAGTGATCAGTTCTGTACCCCGACTTTATATCAACCATATCTACAAAGGCCATTAATTCATTTGATATCAGAAAGTAGTCAAGTCTGGCCTTTTTTACTGGATTGTTTTTAAACCAAGTGTATCTTCTAGAATTATTATATCTAGTCCTCCAGGGGTCACATAGGTCTCTCTTGCTTTAGGGTTATTAAGGTTACGATAATTATAGCAATCTAGAGTAAAGTCTTGAATTAAATTAAAATCTCCTCCCATTAACACAAACTCACCCTGGAATTTCTCAATTTCATCTCTGATCAGACTATGAAAATCAGGCTGATCTGTATTGGGTCCATATAGATTTACCAATAAAAAATCATACTCTTTTGCTAGGTTGGCCTCTAAAATGACCAGATTACTTGCTTCATCTATATATTTAATTGTTACATTATATTCAATGTTATTATTAAAAAGTATCGCCGTTCCTCTGGCATCTGATCTACCAGGACTGATATATACATCAAATCCCCATAACGATCCAACAAGGTTGATATCATTTTCAGTAAAGTGTGTGTCTTGGAGAAAATATATAGAGAATTGTTTTTGTTTTAAGTAACTGAGAACGTCTCTCCGTTTCTCTATTCCACCAAGCCCTCTACAATTGAGGGACAATACACTTATACTCATTGATCGGTGATATTTATGTCAATGAACGACTGTACAGTGACAGCGCAGAAAAGAAAAGAATATGTAAACATAATCTTGAAATAGGTGATACTGATTTGATAGGCAACACTCTCACAACTTACACACATACATACATACCAAAAGAAACAAACAAAAAGTGTCAAGTAAGTCCCGTTAAGAACTGCTGGACGTAAACAATGTGTTCTCCGGAATACCGATCCCGAGATCTCAAAGCACTGAGGTCGATCCCAATGCATTTAGTGTCTTGAGTGCGCTACTTTCATGGAACCTTAAAAATCACGCTCTAAGTTTTTTGTTAATATCATCAAAAATATCAAATGTGTGGCATCTATTGTTTTTGTCCAGGGCAAACACTTTACTATTAAAGTACCAGGCGGAATGCACTAGTTCGTGATCCTTTAGTGTCTGTACGAGTTTGGCGTTCAGTTGAGTGATGTGATCCATCATAACAAATTCGTCTTTCCTTGCCTTGCGATGTTTGATAATGGCTGTTTTGGCCTCCGTACTGATCATCCGCACTATGACCGGTCGCGATCCATCATTCCGATTTCCGGGGATTCGGTGCATTGCAAGGATGTCCGTAGGGTCCACATCAAGATCAACTTTTTGTTAAAGAATTGTGCAGAAGTCCCTTTTAAGATTTTCCTTTGGCTGCTCACGCCAACCCAGTATTTTATTAATATTACATTTTGAGAATATTATTGGTTAAAGTTTGCCATTTATATTGCTTGTTGAGCGTTCCTAGACGCTACAGCTAGGTCATTGCTTAGTTTTTGTAACTTTCTTTTTTCTTTTGCGATTTTCTCTCTCACATCAGTCAAGTCTAAATTCAAGGCATCAAATTTTTCTGTATTGTCAATGATAGCACGCTTCATTTTTTCATCAACATTCCTGTGTGTGAATTTTTCTATCTCGGCTCTAATTTCATTCTTAAATTCCTTTTTTATTTCATCTTTAATTGCAATCTTGATTTCTTTGACAAATTCACCTGTCAGTTCTGACAATATGTTTTTCACAATCTCACCAATATCATCTTTTGTTACCATCCCTTGCTTTATTTCGCCAAGACTTTCTTGTATTGAATGTAGGTCATTTTCACTGTCTGGGGCACCGACGGGGTTTTGGTCAGAACTACTTAATCGAGGCTTTTTTGAAGCTTTTTTGTCAGACACAACGGTGTTTTTACCGAAGTAGATGCCGATTTAATGTTCCACTGTATGAATTTTTTTTCTTTTTATTGTCTTTACCACTAGCTGGCGATGTAGTTGAGGGACTGGTATCATTACTAGTAGCATTACTGGCCATGCTTGTGTGAACACTACTCGGCTCACGGCGAAACCAAAAAATATGAGCACACTAGGAGTTTCTATATTAAATTGCAAAATAAGTCACTGACGACTCACCAAGCGTTGTCCACTCCCATCACAAGCTTATACAAACCAAATATACACTGATATATAACGATATACACTATAATAGTTCCACTCGGCAGTGCTCGTTAAAAAATGCGTCCTACGCCATGTCTTGTCACGTGACCTTTATCTTGCTTGTAAAACATTATGTATACCAAAAATCTAGAAATTGTAAACCTTTGATATTTAATGAAGTTAAAAATATAATACGTAAATACTATACTTTTGAAAAATATTTTTTGCAATAAATATGGAGGACATTCAGTTCAAAAAGAGATGGTTATTTTGGTACCATTTATTTGAAAAATAATCAGCTATGTATTTCAATTATAAAGAAAAATTGCAGTTTTTTACTTTGTTATTTTTCTTATAAAGATAGTAAACATTGTAATTTGTATACATGCATATATATATATATATATATATATATATATATATATATATATATATATATATGGAATATATATATATTATATATATTTATTTATTTAAAAATTTTCTGAACAAATTTACAGCAAGGACTCGTAACTTTTCAGTGCACATTAAAGTTTTGTAGACAATTTAGAACTCGATCTGAGCATTAAATATTTTACCTGCTCAGTACCCACAATGTTTGTATAAGTTTCAAGCTAAAATATATTTACAAGAATTCAGTTGTAGCTTTCTCAATAGGTTAAGTTTTATGATAACCTATGCCCCCACTTCACATTCATATAGGAGTATTGGTTTGATAATTTTTTCAAACATATCTAATCTAAAATCAATTTCTAAATTATATTTACAACATCTACCAAAAAAATAATTTTGACAAGTTACCAATATGTTAGTTATACTACGCATGCAGAAAATGTTGGTTATGATGCATGCCAATTTTCAACTTTATAACTTTAGTGAAACAGAAGATATTCTGGGACAGCCGTCGTATAATACTCGTACCTCTGCGAAAACCTGCATGTTTTTTTCTAAAATAATATTGTATATTATCAGCATATTTATATAGTCTTTCATGGATAATAGCGGTAAATAATTTTTCACGACAGCCCCAGAAAAACACGAACATTTACGATATTTTCTGTTCATACTTTTTATGTAAAATGGTTTCCCTGATATTCACAATTCAAACATATTAATAAAGTAACAATTATTTTGAAACTTCAGCATCAGATTTATTAATTCGAACCAGTTTTTATGTAATTGTTAAAGTACTGTTTACTATAAATGTACCATTTTTTATGGTGATATATACCTCTGTTTATTTACGTCTTACATGTACATCTTAAAAAAATTCGCAACCTATACATTTTTGGGGATTATTAAGGTATGTCACTCGTCAGCTTTTGAGCTTTTCAGGCAGAACCACTAACTTCAAAACCATTGAAAACAATTCAATTTTTATAACGTATTTGAATTAAATAATGCAAATTATACGACATACAATCTAAAAACTGCTCATAAAATCATATAGAAACAAGATTTATGGGATATTTCGAAGAAAATTCTTTAAAAATCTACACATTTGTTATATTTAATATCCTGGAACTTTAGCCCTGTATGTTTTTACTCAGACTTTTTCCGTTATTATATGCTAGGAATATTAAATATAGGTTTCAATTAATATTTTTAGAACATATTTTACACATTCACTCAACAGACTTTGTCAGGAAATGAAGTTATATTGAAGAAATCAAGATAAGATTTACAGGGTTTTTTTGCCTGAAAATCGCATATTTTGACCAATATCTCAAATTTTACATACAGGCCCAAAATTTTTCTTTCTTTATTTTAAACTTCACGATATTTCCAACTGATCAGCGCTAAAGCCATAAAAAGTTTGATACAACGAAATATTTTCATGCTTATTTAGATTTTTTATACCCCAAATATGATACATTTTAGTAAGTCACACAATAATTTATGCACATTAATTTGCATCACTTGTTCAGTGATAAATATTATTCAAATTATTTAATGTAAAATAAGATTAAATTTATTGCCATGATTACATCTGATGGAATATGATAAAGGTTAAAGTGATTAACCCAAGAATTACAATTTAAGCGCAAAAAGGTCAAGTTAATTGTACCGTTGCTCAGTAAGATGCACACTGACCCCAAATTTTCTTTGCGATTTTGACTCATGCTGTATGAATACTTATCTTAAATATACTTCTCAAAAAATCCTTGATTTAACTCATGTAAAGAGTGACATACCTTAATTAATCAAGAATATATTTATTGAAAATAAATGCAGTTTTTAGCTCTTCTGAGTCAAAGGCTCAAAGAGCTAATACTATGGCCATTTGTGTGGTGTGCGTAAACCTTTTAGAATATGGGCCATAACTCAAGAAACCCTTGGCCAATTATTGTCAAATTTGTTACAGGGTATCCTTGGCCCAAGGGCTCCTGTTTATACTGAAACTAGGGTTGTGACCCTTAAAAAAAGGGGAGATAATTAGATAAAAAAACAACAACAACAACAAAAGTACTGGTTGCTAAAAAATCTTCTCAAGAACCACTGGGCAGATTATCACCAAACTTACATAAAAGGTTGAGAATATGTTGTAGATTAAAATTTGCACGGGGATTTACCCTGGGGCAAAGGGCGTGGTCTCAAGATCACTCCAAAAATTACATTATATTAAAATGTTGATATTTTGCTTACTATAAGGACTAGGATCATCATATCTTGTCAGTTGATGCATCTATGTACCTCATATCATGTTGATTCAAAAGTAGGTAACGGTGACTTACTATTTCAATTCTGCGGCCATTCATTTTCAAAATGATTTAGAGGCATATTTTGAACAATTTAAGACCTATGATCATCAAACTTTGTCAGTTGATGTATCTTGGGTCCTCGGAGTACGCCGACTAAAAAGTAGGTCACCTTGACCTACTTTTTGAATGTTATGGCTAATCTTTTTCAAAACAATTAAGGTCATTAATTCAAATACTGAGAGGTTTAGAATCATTAAATCTTGTGAGATGATGCATCTTGGGGCCATAAAACATATTTATTAAAAAGTAGGTTACAGTGACCTACTTTTTGAACTTCGCAGGCATTCGATTTCAAAGCGTTTTAGAGGCATATTTTGGACAATTTAAGGCCTATAATAATAAAACTTTGTAAGTTGATGCATCTTGGGTCTTCGAAAAACGTCAATTGAAAAGTAGGTCACCGTGACCTACTTTTCAATTTATATGACTATAATTAAATATTTGGGATACTCATTGACTTAGAATCATTAAACGTTGTCAGTTGATGCATCTTCGGTCTTCAGAGTAGGTCGACTGAAAAGTAGGTCACTGTGACCTACTTTTCAATTTATATGACTATAATTAAATATTTCGGGTACTAATTGGCTTAGAATCATCAAACTTTTTAAGTTGATGCATCTTGGGTCTTCGGAGTAAGTCGACTGAAAAGTAAGTCACCTTGACCTACTTTTTTTCAATTTCTATGACCATAATTAAATATTTCGGGTACTAATTGGCTTAGAATCATCAAACTTTGTCAGTTGATGCATCTTGGGTCCTTGGAGTACGACAACTGAAAAGTAGGTCACCATGACTTACTTTTGAAATTTTATGACTGTATTTAATCTTTTCAGGTATTATTTGACTTAGAATCATCAAACTTTACTTTGTCAGTTGATGCATCTAGGGTCCTTGGAGTAGGTCGACTGAAAAGTAGGTCACCGTGACCTACTTTTCAATTTATATAACTATAATGAAATATTTCGGGTACTAATTGGCTTAGAATCATCAAAATTTGTCAGTTGATGCATCTTGGGTCCTCGGAGTAGGTCGACTGAAAAGTAGATCACCGTGACCTACTTTTCAATTGATATGACTATAATTAAATATTTCAGGTACTAATTGGCTTAGAATCATCAAACTTTTTTAGTTGATGCATCTTGGGTTTTCGGAGTAGGTCGACTGAAAAGGTCACCATGACCTACTTTTGAAAATTTATGGCTTTAATTAAATGTTTCTGTTACTAATTGGCTTAGAATCAACAAACCTTGTCAGTTGATGCATCTTGGGTCCGCAGTTAGTCTACTGTCAAGGAGGTCACTGTAACCTATTTTTGAAATTTTATGGCTTTATTTAAATATATCAGGTACTTATTGGCTTAGAATCATCAAACTTTTTCAGTTGATGCATCTTGGGTCCTCAAAGTATGTCATCTGAAAAGTAGGTCACCGTGACCTACTTTTGAAATTTTATGGATATAATTTTAAAAATATTTTAGGTATTAATTGGCTTAGAATCATCAAACTTGGGTCCTCAGAGAATGACAAGTGATAAGTAGGTCACCATGACCTTCTCTCAGGTACTAATTGGCTTAGAATCATCTTGGGTTCTCAGAGTGTTTCATTTAAAATGTAGGTCATGATGACCTACCTTTGGAATTTCAAGGCTTTATCTAAATATACAGAATACTTAGAGGCTTCAAATAGAGGTGATAAGTTGTACAGTTTATCAGAAGGGCGATCCAAGGCCCTTGGGCCTCTTGTTCTATTTAGAACCCATAAATTTGTAAGGATGGAAATAGCTGCAGATCTGTAGTTCGCTGGTCTGAAAAAATTGGGATGGACGACCAGAGAGCTACAGTGCTTACCATTAAAAAATGGTTATTTATTGCACAAAAAGTGCGCCGTTTTTCGGGTTATTTCACGTATATTTCCAAATATTACTAACCGTATGTTCTAACATTTTATTACTACTTTCACAAGAAAACTGCACGAAGCGCTTTAGACAGAATTGTCTTGCCACCCAAACTGGCAGTATAGATAGGCAAAATTTTCCATGTTCTCTATTTCAGGCCCTGGAGGGCTATAAACAACGGTTTGGGGAAATGCTTTGTTGTGGAAGTAGTAAAAGATTATGCTAGGAACACACGGTTAGTAAAATTTGAGATGGCAGCATAAATAAACGGAAAAATAATTCGAGAAACAGCAAACTTTTTTTTATACGCAATTCATATACATTTTTTTAATGGGTGGCACTGTAGCTCTCTGGTCGCCAATACCAATTTTTTCAGACCAGCGAACTACAGATCTGCATCTATAGAGTGGAAATACCTTAAGTAGCAGAATATATGAATATACATACATTCAATTAATCTAAATTGAGAATCCAGCCTAACTTGTCAATTATAATTATCGACTCAGAAACTATAGCAAATCTTGTATATAAAGCTGCGATTTTAAGTATATTACCAATTCATTCATTCATCAATTCAGGTAAGTTGAATGCTTCTAAACTTATATTGTAATACTTTATTTGCCTTGCTTCTTTTTGTTTTATATATAACAAAACTTGTTCTTGGGTTGTTTTCCTGAAGATGCCTGGAAATTACTTCAATAAGGAAAGTTTTTCTTCTTCTTCAGGTATTTAGGAAACATTACCATTCCATCACAGCGAAAATAATATGTCCCAAGACACCAACTCTACCGACTTCAAGGAATTTTACGTACAGGCTCGGTTTATCACAGGGCTCATCCTATACCCCATATTCTGTGTCTTGGGGCTGATCGGGAATGGCCTAGGAATAGCAGTTATGCTTCAAAAACAAATGAGGTCTTCAACAAACGTTTATCTTCTGGCCTTAGCGATATCTGACGGTATTAAAATCATTTGCGACGCACTGTATTTCTTTGTGGTGCTTTCTTTAGAATTAGATCCAAAATTTGGGAACAAATTGTACATATTTTTGTACCCATATGCACATTATGTTTTCAACGCGTCTCTTTGCATATCGGCATGGCTTACAGTGGCGGTAGCTGTAGAACGGTACGTGTACGTATGTCACGTCCACAGAGTTCGAACTTACTGTACCTTGTCTCGGGCCAGAACGATATCTTTCAGTGTGTTCATTGTAATGAGTTTAGCCTGCATTCCATACGCTTTGCGATACAAAACGGTCGAAAGCCAAAACAATTCCACCTCCTGGACCAGTTACGATTTGAGCCTGACCGATTTGTGGGTGGATCCAAAATTTTCATCTATTTTTACATGGACACAGTATTTTATTCGAATCATCATTCCACTCACATTGCTAATTGTCCTTAATATTTTCATCATGTACGGAATTCGTAAATGTCGTATTGGAAGAAAAAATCACAGAATTACAGTCATGCTAATCGTTGTCATCATTGTTTTTATCATATGCATTATTCCAGATGCCATCATGTCGACATTCCTGGGTTTTGGATATTATGAAGAGGATTTCTTAGCGCGAGCAATCCGAGAAATCACTGACTTGTTTCTACTTATAAACACAGCTATTAATTTTGTAATATATTGTGCATTCAACACAATTTTCTGGAGAAATTTCCAGTCTTTGTTCTGCTCTTGTTGCATCTCGAAAGGAACTTTGATGGAAAATTCTCACATGAGACAGTTGTCATTATGTGGTCGGGAACATTCCAAAAGGTCATTAAAGCGTGTCCACGTTGTCAAAGAAGAACGTCTCCTACCAGAGCCAGCTGAACTTTGATAGACATATCCGCCTTAAGTAATGTTTTGTTATGAAGAATATTTATTGTAAATAGAGCATATCAAACAAAACTTGCGTATTATTAGATTTGAATTCAACCGGTGAGGTAAAAGATTACAGGTTTCGTTATCACTTAGTTTGAACCATTTCTGCTTCATATTTTGTGTACCAACAAAGTGCAGTTATTTTCAAATATAAATTTATGTTGAAATATATGATTTCTGTTTTAATTCTATTAGCATCAGTCGTCCTTGGACGTCTGCTATGTCTAATGATCCAGAAAATATTATGGCAACGAATATCGTACTAAGTACGGGAGTTGTCCGGTAAAATCGTGGACAAGTAGTCCATCATGAAAAATAATCAAACTGCTTTCTAAAATTTTCCCTTCTCTCTAGTACATTTTTCATCAATATACACAACAAAATATGGGATTTTATGCTATGTGTGGTATCGGCTTTCGGCGCACAGATGACAATGTCAAAATCTCAGACGCAACTTCATGTTTCATCTTTGCATAAAAAGTTGAAAAGAGTCCCACTTTAATTCCGACAATTTTACTGACGCAATCACTTTAGTTCCTCTTCCTTGCTCCAGAAACAGTGTAGTGACCAATCTAACACACAAACATGGGTCCCTATGAAAACTTGTCAGATAAGTTATGGAAGGTACTCTCACTTTCACTGCCTGCTTCAGGCAGTCTTTTTTTTTGACGGTCTGCAATGATAGCTTCTTTTGTCATTGCCAATTATAGCTGATTTTCTGTATGCTTGATCTATCGGGGGACTCGATCAAAAAGCTCCCGTTGAAAAAAATGCACAATCCACTTGTGTTCTAATGTATAAGTGATATTTTTTTTATATATTTTTTTTATATTCGGTTATCATTTATAGTCTCTTAAAGGCAGAGATTTTAAGCACCGCCTTCAAAAATACCTGGTCTGTGTACCCTTGTCAATCAAGTGCATTAAGGTACATCATTGAGTGCTAGAACTTGATTGACATTGACTTACTAGTCCCTGTGTATACCCTGTACACATTGTTTGGCACTCATGGTGACTTTTGATCCTTTGATATTTACCACACATGGTATAAACAATAGAGAAGCTGTATTACTATGGAATTTTTAGCATGATAATATATTTACATATACACACACCTTTAGTATTTGAAATAATTATGATATTCATTATGATAATATATATCAAAATTAGGTATAACTTTTTTTCAAAGCTCAACAAATACTTTAAATAATAATATTTTTTTAATGGGTGGGGATGCTTTGACACACATTCAATTACAAATTAATAAAAATTACTGCATGAGATTAAACTTTATTTACAACCTTTATATTTCTAATTTAAAATCATCTAAAAATCCCAACACAGGTAAAGTTTGACTTCTTGGGTATTCTACTGTGTATTAAATCACTTCCTGTGTATAGGGATTGGGAGACAAACGACCACAGGTAGACTGCTAGCCCTCAAGGCATTCACATCTGTACAAAATAAGCCCCTCCCTCACCTGGAATTTACCACCCGGTAAAAAATCTCTGCCTTTAAAGCGTCATTACTCAATCAACATAAACTGAACTGCTCTTCTGTGCGCCATAACGTCATCAAACATTGCCATTTTTCGGGTGCTGCTTTTATATACCACTCACCAATTCCCAAGGTTGGAAAACTGCGAAAAAGTAAGCAAATTCCTTGTAATTTCTCAAATGACGACTTCGACATAATAGATAGGGAATTAACAATTTAATTTTTACCCCAACTTGATCTATTGGAATTCGTAAATGTCGTATTGGAAGAAAAAATCACAGAATTACAGTCATGCTAATCGTTGTCATCATTGTTTTTATCATATGCATTATTCCAGATGCCATCATGTCGACATTCCTGGGTTTTGGATATTATGAAGAGGATTTCTTAGCGCGAGCAATCCGAGAAATCACTGACTTGTTTCTACTTATAAACACAGCTATTAATTTTGTAATATATTGTGCATTCAACACAATTTTCTGGAGAAATTTCCAGTCTTTGTTCTGCTCTTGTTGCATCTCGAAAGGAACTTTGATGGAAAATTCTCACATGAGACAATTGTCATTATGTGGTCGGGAACATTCCAAAAGGTCATTAAAGCGTGTCCACGTTGTCGAAGAAGAACGTCTCCTACCAGAGCCAGCTGAACTTTGATATTGAATACTTTCATTTCGAAATAATAATCGAATATTATCTGATAAAACACTGATTTTTTGGTCTTGCGCCGTAGGGACATACCCTTGCAAAATCAAGTAAATGTATAATAAAATCCTTATTATTAAGGATGACATTTACTCAGAGGACAAAAAATCCATTGATGAAAATGAAAACCTCCTATAATACATTGTAGACCTATGATTGCAGTGTTGATACTCACTTTCAAGTAACTAGGCCAATAACTTATTTTTTATTCTAATGGCCCCTAAGTAAATTTATGAGGGAATACCTCAATTTGTAACACTGTGTTCAATATTTTCTTTATCACTAAAATCTAGTAATTAAGAAAACAGATAATGGAATAAAATGGAAAGAACTACGCATGCCAACTCTCCATTCCCGCCTACATTTTACACCCATTTAATTCAATACTAATGGCAATTTGGCCGTAAAATCTTTGTTGACTGCAAAGAACAGTTCAATAGTGATTAACTGATAATTAAATTTCAGTGTTCCAGCTCTTTAAATAAATGGGGTAGACGATATTTTTCATTGAAATCGGTCTTTAAAGCATCGCCACATTTTAAAATATTCTTGGATATGAATAAATGTTACTTAAATCTTTTCTTATTTTTTACTCATATAAAATTAAACATATATTATTAATAAAATAAAATGTTTTAGTTGTAAACCCCTTTGAAATTGGTGAAAAAATAAGCATTGTTGTAGTTTTTTGTCTGTAAACATATGCCCCCCCCCCCCCCCCGTGAAACACAAAAAGCTTTGGTATGAATTTATGAAATAACAGTCCATATTAACTGTAAAAAGGAATTTTTGTTTCACGGGGGGAAAGATGTTGTTTGAAAATATTTTCCGTTTTCCATTGATTTCTATAGTGAAAAACACAAGTTTTACCAAAATTATAGAGTTATCTCTCTCTAAAGAAGATGGGTGAACAAGGCGGGCTAAGTGCCTATACTTAAACAAAATTTTTCGATATGAGTGGGTCTTCGCTCCATTTTTTTTTTGAAAGTTAATCCTAAAAGTTTGCATAAAATTATACATTTTTTGGTTTACAAAAACATGGAGCAAAGACCCACTTTACCTTAAAGTACACTTTTATGACAAAGCATTCGCATCTTTCCGAGAAATACTTGAAGTCCATTAAGTCAAGGGCCATATTACAAACATGATTTAAATGTCACTGTTCATCAGGAATGTGTAGCGTAGTGGTTAGCGTGTTAGTCTCAAAGCAACATGATACTCCGGATTTTTATTGTTAAGGGTTCGAACCCCACGAATACCAATTTATTTTTTTAATAAAAGAATATTTTTTTCCGAGATCTTTTTTCTCAGAAACGTTTTGTATATCATAATTTCATAAATTTCAATATTGAGAACTTTACTTTTAATACTTAATTTATAAATTGAATGTGATTTTTAAAATATCTTAAGCTACATGTATAGGCATTCTGCACGCCTTGTTCACCCATGTTCTTTATTATTCAATTTGTAATCAATTCAAACATTCTAAACATTTTATTTGGTCTACTTGAATTAATTGAATGCCTTATTTGCATGCATTTTGCCATTTAAGTAAGCAACAGTGATTTCAGTTCACCAACAATGCATTGTCTTTGAATATTTTTTCTGGGGATAAATGGCAGGTACCCTATGTTGAAAATTAAATAGATAAACTCCATATTTATATCTTTATATAATTTTCTCAGAGCCTAAAAAACATTTTCATTGGTGTATAGAGGGTCCTTAAATTGAGAATAATTAAAATCTGCGCAGAACAATGAGTACGTACACAGTCCTACTCATTTATCGGTTATTGTGAATATCTTTTGTGTATATAGATTCTTTCCCGTGAATACGTTAAACTTTGAACAGATTTGTTTGTTTTCATTTATATTACAAAATGGCACAAATGTTAAAACCCGTTTACATAAAAGACAGTGATCTACCCAAAGAGGATAACGAGCGGGTAACTAATTTTGATCATCTGGATGCCGTCAGTCACAGTGTATGAGCAGACACGATAAAATGCATTCTGCTTGACAGAAATTTGTGGAGAATCTAATTTGATGACAAGAAAAACAGGGATTCTGTTTTACCTGATGGATTTGATTTCAAAAACCTTCATATTGATGTGTATGGCACAAACCCATACTCCGCTGGTATTGAGAACCCCAGTGATGAGGCCCTAAAAGTTACCATTTGCGGCGTTCCATTGTCAGTGGAAGACAGTGCAATACTAGAAATGTTGACAAAATTAGGTGCACGTCCAAAAAGTGTATTGAAGTACGAGAAAATCAAAAACCCCTCCAATAATAAAATGACAAATGTTTTAAATGGCAATCGCTTCATCTATGTGGAGCCACTTATGTGCAAACCACTCCCACGATTTAGCTACTGTGCTGGGCTAAAATTTAAAATTCTACATCATGGGCAAGAATCCGAGAAACCCCCACTAGCCTGTACAAAGTGCTTGTGAATATACAAGGAGGAAAAATGTTCTATCAAATTTCTATCCCTGTGATCTAAAAGTGTTTGGTGAAAATTTCAAATCCGCAGAGTAGGCATTATATCAACTCACCAAAGCCGTCCGCACCGGAAACCTTGCTGCTGAAAGGATTCGTGATGCCAAGTCAGCTCTACAATGCAAATTAATCGGCAATACCGTTACCAGTACTCCGCAATGGAAAGACGATGCTGACGAAGTCATGGAGCAAATCTTGTGCGCAAAGATCGACCAACTCAAAGATATGAAAGATCTGCTTACATGTACATCCTCCAGACCGGATACAGTGTTTTCCCATTCTGTTTACGATCTATACTGGGGTACCGGTTTGGATTCCTTGAAAACAGCTCACACTGATCCAGATGCTTGGCCCGGGCAGAACAAGTTCGGTAAGATAATTCAGCGTCTTGCGGACAAGTTACGAAAAACGAAACCACGTTCTGTTTCCCTCCCAAGATCCAGAAAAACCAAACAACAAGGTATTGAAAGCTTTATGAGTTAAGATAATAACCCTATCAGTCAGACTTATAACTATTCATGGCTTCTGTTAAATTTGTTTCTTTGTATTGCCGAGGTTTGAATGATTATAAAATAAGAGTAATTTTATATGACTGGTTAAATGATAATATTTGTGACATCGCATTTTTGCAAGAAACTCATTTTGTAGTAGAAAGAGAGTCTATATACAACAAGGTGGAATGGTACATCTTTTCACTGTTTTTCCACATCGTCACACAGTAAAGGTGTTTCAATTTTGATAAATGACAAACTTCACTTTAAGCTCCTAAATCAGCACAAATCAGCAGACGGTAGAATGATATTGTTAAACATCGAACATGATAGTAGAATCATTACTGGTGTAAATATTTATACACCGAATACTGAAAATTGTGGGGTTGATTTTTTCAGAAAAATATATATGTTGATCTCTAAATATTCTATGAATGACGAAAACATAATTCTAGTGGGCGATTTAAATTGCTCTATTTTAAAAGATAACGATGAAAGTTCAAACGTTTTGAAAAATTTACACTTTCATTTTGATGTTGATTTGTGGAAAACTTTAAAAGCAGATAAAAAAGGTTTCACTTGGTGTGATGGAAGTAACACTCCGAAAAGCAGAATAGACTATGTATTTTTAACACAAAAGTTTTGTTACAAACCTGAAAATGTTTATTTACGTGGGCCACCATCCGTCTCAAATACAAGGACGAGTGATCATATCGCTATTATATTTAAATGTGAAATCTCATCGAACAGTGGATATTGGAAACTAAATACATCTGTACTTCTTGAACCAAATTATTGTGAAATGATAAACTCTTTTTTAAAGAACTTGCCTTATGATATTAAATTAGAAGAAAAAAACGAAAACTAAGTGGGAATTAATTAAACTAAAAATAAACAAACCCTTAGCATTAGCTATTGCAAGGGAAAAAGTAGAAACATAAAACAAAAAATAGAAAGTGATCTTGAGCAAATAGAAAATCAACATTATTTACATATCAATATGTTACATAAAAAGGAATTAGAAAATGAACTCGATAAACTATTTGAAAACAAAGCAAAAGGAGCGCAAATAAGATCAAGAGCTAAATGGATAGAAGGAGAGAAAAATTCATCTTATTTTTTAAGACTTGAAAATAAACATCGGTCCAAAAATGTCATTAAGGAGGGATTCTTCTCATATTCATCTCATATTTCTTGTATTTAAAAATTAATGAAATTTTCATAGATTCAAGAAGACATTATCACTAAGTGATGGTATCAATTTGATTAAATTTGACCGTCTTAATTTAGAAGCAAGGTCAGGTCAAGGTCATTATCTTTTTCCTTGACATTTAGAGTAAAAATTACTGTTGCTAATCATATGATGCCTACTTCTATTTTAAAAGATAAAATGTTTTTCTTTTTGCACAAAAAGATGTTACTATATTGGGTCTATCAGATGATTCTACAAAATTAGTTGACATTATTTAATTTAAATAGATATTGGCTAATCCGAATTTTCTCTGTTTATCTTAATTTTTTTAGGATATATTAGTTTTTTTTATACACTTCTTATATTTAAATATTTCTCATTTTTACATATGTTAAAGTAGTCATATAAATATACAAAATGATACAAAAACAAAGAGCTTTGATCGTTTAGTAAGAGAGAAAAAACACCTTTTACTGATTTTTTGCTCAAATCTGTTTTAAGGTTGGAAGCTTTCAAAAGCTAACAAGATTGTAGTTTGTTTAGAAAATCATTATTATTTGCTATATTTTAAAACTTTAGGGCATTATTATTAATTTTAGTTACATTTCAAAATTTCTTTAAGTCTCTGATTGTTTAAAAAATTTAACTAAATGTATTGTTCTCTAAGTGATTTTGATAGGCAGAAAAGGAGATATTTTCATATGCCGCAGTTCTGCCAAAAATATAGTCCCTGCTGGATTTCAAACTCAGTTTACCATTTCTATTTAAATTTGTAGAATTATGATAAGTAAAGAAAAATATGATCCTTTTAACACATTACAGCTAAGTATATAAGACATACAAGCAATATACTTGGAATATTTCGTCTATTCAGAAACCAGACAAGAATCCCTCCTTAATAAAATTAAGAATGCAAGGACGACTTTTGTAAAAACCAATGATATTTTAAACCAGTTATGCAATTTTTATGAAACTTTATACTCCTCAAACGATGTACCAATTGCTAATTTCGAAACATATCTAGATCAAACAAATATATTATCCGTGTTATCGGAGAAAGATAAAAAAGATTGTGAGAATTTCCCCACAATGCAAGAATTTTCAGAGGCAGTACTTGGAATGAAAAATAACAAATCACCAGGTCTCGATGGGTTGCCTGTCGTGTTTTATAAAATATTCTGGAAAAAACATTCGTTATTTTCTACTTGAAGCTATATCTGAAATATATACCGACGAAGAGCTGACTTCAACACAGAAATGTTCAGTTCTCTCTCTTATACATAAAAAAGGTGAACTAGATAAGTTAGAAAATTACCGACCAATAAGTCTCACTAATTGTGATTACAAAATAATTGCATTTGTATTTGCAAAAAGACTACAAAAAGTGATTGATAGATGAGTAGAAATCAATCTCTGATGTGAATACACAAGTTCAGTTATGGACAAACACAGTGATAATCAGGAAATTGACATCAGAGTTGTAAAAAATGAATCCCAACATATGGCATCCCTAAACAAACACTGTGTTAAAATTTTAAGCACCTGCGATGAGTAGTTGCTGAGAAAACTGCAACCAAAATTTGTTATGTATGTATGGTACGGAGAGACGCACGGATAAACAGGAAATTGACATCGGATTTGTACCAAAATGAATCCCATTATATGGCATACCTAAAGAAAGATTGTGCTAAAATTTCAAGCATCTGCAATGAGTAGTTGCTGAGAAAACTACGATCAAAGTTTGTTATGTATGGTACGGACAGACGCATGGATAAACAGGAAGTTGAAATCGGATTCGTACAAAAATGAATCTCACCATATGGCATGCATAAACAAAGAGTGTGTTAAAATTTCAAGCACCTGCGATGAGTAGTTGCTGAGAAAACTGCGACCAAAGTTTGTTATGTATGGACGGACAGACGCACGGATAAACAGGAAGTTGACATTGGATTAGTACAAAAATGAATCCCATTATATGGCATGCCTAAACAAAGATTGTGCTTAAATTTCAAGCATCTGCGATAAGTAGTTGCTGAGAAAACTACGACAAAAATTTGTTATGTATGGTACAGACAGACGCACGGATAAACAGGAAGTTGATATCGGATTCGTACAAAAATGAATCCCATCATATGGCATGCATAAACAAAGAGTGTGTTAAAATTTCAAGCATCTGCGATGAGTAGTTGCTGAGAAAACTGCGACCAAAATTTGTTACGGACAGACAGATAGACGGACAGACAGACAGACACACAAGGGTAAAACAGTATACCCCCCTCTCCTTCGGAGCGGGGTATAAAGATGGTACATTGGTAACAATGCTAGACTTATTCTGGATATATTTGAATACTGTGAAAACACAAATATGGATGGAATTCTTTTATTTGCTGATTTTCAAAAAGCATTTGACTCAATCGAGTGGGATTTTTTATTTAAACATTGGAAAAATTCAATTTTGGGGAAAATTTTATCAAATGGATAAAGATTTTATATACAAATGTCAAATCCGCAATTCTCTATAAAAATAATGGCTGGATTTCGAGAAAATGCAAAATGCAAAGAGGAATACGACAAGGATGTCCTGTTTCAGATCTATTATTTTTATTTGCAATGGAAGTTTTAAATGAAAACATAAATAGTTCAATTCTAGTTTAAGGTTTTAAGCATGAAAAGATCGAAAACGAAATAAAATGCATACAACATGCAGATGCTAGTACTTTTCCCTTAAAAGATACAAACTCTTTGAAAAATACCATTAAAATTATAGAAAAATTTGGAAATGTATCAGGAACAAAACTTAATTTATCAAAAACGGAATGTATATTACTAGGAGAGCTAAAGAACATGTTTAAAGATAAAGCATTTACAGGAAATGTTAAGATAAATCTAAATACTGTAAAATGTCTTGGAATTCATATTGGGCACAACAAAAGAGTGTGCAATGAAAGAAACTGGCTATGTAAACTGAAAGAGTCTGAAAAAATCTTAGACTCTTGGAGAAATAGAAAATTGACGATTTTCGGAAAATGTCAGATAATCAATTCCCTTATTATATCTAAACTTTTGTATGTGGCAGCTATTCTTGAAAATCCACATCAAGATAGTACAAAAAAGGTAAATAAAATCATTTCTCGTTTCTTTTGGGGGGGGGGGAGAGAAAGAATTAAATGTAAAATGCTTATCAGAAAAGTATCAGAAGGGGGAATAGGTATAATTGACTTTAAAACAAAGTCAAAGCTTTAAAAGCATCATGGGTTGCAAAACTTGTTCAGCAAAATAAGGATTCAAATCAATTATTAAGTGCTTGTGTAGGAAGATGTAATTTAGATTTCCCATATTTGTTGAAAACAAATATCACTAGAATACAAGATCTCAATATCAAATATCTCCCGCAGTTTTAGAAAGAGGTAATATGTGCATTTAATGGATGTAAACAAAATAACCAAGAAAAATTCCAGTTACAGAAGACACAAATGTATACTCCAAAGGCCTGGCCACCTTTGGATAAAAAAATAATATCACAATTTTTCAGACAACTCTTTGATGATTTTGAAATCACATGCAATACTTTTTGCTAATTCTGTTATGAAATAAAACTAAGTAAGTACATTTTTAAGAAACACATTAAACTCTCATTAGTAACACTCTCATTTAAAAGTCTGCATTTCATTTTATATTTATATATTTTGTAGGCAATGAAAGACAATATATTGTTTAAAATAAAGGTACTTTTGCTACAATATGCTGGAAAACCAATGACAATAACTTTTCACGACACATCTATATTTAAAAGCAATGATATTTTACTCCAAATAGGTTTTACTACACAGCAATCAAAAATAAGATGCTTTACGTTTTCTGCATTACAAATCGAACAGTTTTTATCTGTCTTTTTTTCCATTTACTTACATACTTGTTACAAGTCAGTAAGTTATGCATCAATTTAAAGTTAAACTCTGATACATTCTTATCAAATATTTCTTTGACTTTTTCCTGGTAAATATTTTCCCATAAGTGGAAGTCAGAATAGCTCAGACCAAAATCTTTCCATTAAAGGTTTTTTTGATGTTTTGGGTAACAAGATATTGTAAAAGAATTTAGATTTTTTTTTTACCCTCAATTGGTTCAAAATATCCTTGAAAGTTGAAGCAGAGCTGTGAATTACTTGCGTTTGCTTTATTCTGTAGGTTTATAGGTTTTTTTTTGGAATGTGTTTCTTAAGAGCACTCTTTATAATCACGTACTCACAAAGGTAGTTTTGTGAACATATTAAATTTTCTTTAATTTCATTTATTGTTTTAAACCCGTGTTCAATAAAAAGATCATTCATCACATATTTATAACCATTTTGGATCCAGTTTGGAAGAAAAAGCGATTTTCCTTTATACGTTATGTTTTTCTTAAACCATACATGTACAATCGTAGGGGGGAATTGTGGACTCTATGCGTTGTGGCTTGGTCCTCCTACGATTATCTCTTGTGAAATTGCTATATTTTGTTCTTTTCTTATATATAACGCTAAATATTTATGAGAATATTCTTTTTTTAAAAAAATGTGTTACTATCTATACATATAGTTGTTTATTTTTTTCTATCGTTTTATCTTATTGAAGAGCATTTTAACACATATTTATTAATTTTGATATGATATAAAATTCTCAAAATATATGTACACTTAGATATATCAAATTTTTCCATCTGATCCAGGGAGCTCCTGGCACCCCAGGTGATGATATATTTGTGAGGGCCTCTGAGGAGGCATTACCTCTACCTTTTTGTTCAAAGATTATTGCAATAAAGAAATTAAAAAAAATTTAGTCATAAACATGTAATTTGGATCGGGATGGCAGGACAGCACGGATTTCATTATTATATTTTTATCCTTTTTACTAAATTTAACTTGTATAAGGAGATTAAATCAGTTATACGCAAGAGCATGCTCTACGTATGTACAATTTCTAAAACGAGGTAAATTATTGACAAATAAGTTGATGAAACAAGAATATCAGCTGTCTCGTTTAAAGTCATCATTTCGTAAGTTCTATGGTCGATACAATGACCTTGTCAGCAAATACAATTTATCATTGAGTCAAATGCTGACTGAAGTTTTTCATACTAATTGTTAGGCCATTATTTACACACTGAATTGTCGACGGATTTTTCTGTTATTTCCCGATCATGACAAGGAGCACACGGCAGGTGTGACCGGTCGGCAGGGGATGCTCACTCCTCCATGGCACCTGGTCCCACCTCTGATGTTTGGAGGTCCGTGTTTGCTCTGCACCTATTTTGTATTGTATAATGGACTTTTGAGCTTGAATACTGTTCGTTATCTCCATATATTTCATTATACCAGATTCCTTTCACTTTCGAGGATGCAACTTGTCAGACAATATATGAACTTGTATCAATTATCTTACAAAACACTCTGTATCGGAAATCCCAACTGTATCAAAACCTTCATTAACATGTGCTGCTTGCCTTATTGTTTTAAGAAGTGGTGATGTCCACATTAACCCAGGCACAAGCAAACGTACATGTATACCTGTATTCATGTAGCTGCCAGGACACTCACGTAAAATATTTAAGTACAGAAATCTGTCAAAGTTTAAATATTTCTGATAAAAAAAATACCGGTATATTTTTATGTTCCCCAAACGGAGTTTGGGAATATATTGTTTTTACTCTGTTTCTTATTATTATTATTAAGGTCTTCCGACTTCCTTCGGAAGACCTTATTGTTTTCCGTCTGTTTTCTATTATTATTATTATTCTTTTTTTCATAGTTATGGCGATATCTCAGCTGTGAGTGAGCAGATTTCAGAGATTTTTTCGCGGAAGATGCATCATGTAAATATCTCCAGACGTGTTTTTCATTTTTTCAAAAATCACTTCCGTTCGCGATTTTTGGGGAAATTTGTATTTTTTAAATGGCATTTTGTCCAGAATTTTTCTCGACAACGGCTAAAGATATGAAATTGAAACTCAATGAATAAATAGAACATCAAATTCCAATATGGGGAACGACCTTTATTTTTCGTCGTCGGCACTTCCGGTCGCAAACGGAAGTGAATTCAAAAAATCCAATTTTTCAACTTTTTTGTTTTTCAATATTTTTCTTTAGGATTTACAGGGTTTATAGAGTGTTTTACAAGAATTCTAAATATGTATTCAATATTTTGATGCGTGCATTTATTGCAAAGATATGACTGATCCAAACTTTGTCCCACTGTCTGGGGTTCGAATCCTGCTGGAGGTAGTTAATTTTTTTTCTTTGTTTTTCTCTTT
The DNA here is from genome assembly GCF_033153115.1 of Saccostrea echinata. Taxonomy (NCBI): domain Eukaryota; kingdom Metazoa; phylum Mollusca; class Bivalvia; order Ostreida; family Ostreidae; genus Saccostrea; species Saccostrea echinata. Next base: position 8,143,659 of record NW_026889772.1, read on the forward strand.
TTTTCAGTTGCTAATGACTTCTCTCTCTTTAAAAACATGTATGGTAGTTTTTGCTGATTTTTAAAAGCTTTTTTGTCAGAGATTCTGTAGATAACCTTTCGACATATACTGAATATCTTTGCATCTATGATATGTCCTTCTAAAACTATTTTAAGATTTCATTCTTGTCCCCAAAGCTTGACCCATTCAAAAGTTGTCACCCCTTTTGCAATAAAACCTTGTTATCGCTACTCCTCCGAAACCGTAAAACGTAGAGATTCCAAGCCTTCAGCAGTGTCTTCGACTCATTTAATACTCTCTTCATTCTATCATTGCAAAAGCATTCTTTGGTCCCTTGTATGAGTTACTGCCCCTGAAAGTTTATGCTGCTTACATTTAATGAACCCTTTTTAAAACGGTGTATCCTAGAGACATGGGACCAACTGCATCGGCATGTTTGACTTTGACCTTGAAATATAGGTCAAGGTCAAAGTCATTTAAAAACATAAGAAATTCCTTATATATGTGTGAAATATAGCAATTCACCAAATGACCTTGAACTTTGACCTTGACCTTTGGCCTTGACATTGGGTCAAATGAAAAGTAAGGACATGCATCCAGCTCCAGTATCAGGTAAAAACATAGAAAGTAAAGATTTCCTTGTTTTGTTTTGTTTTGGTTTTTTTTTTTTTTTTTTGAATGGCTTTGACCTTTGACCTTGACCTTTGATCTTGACCCAAAGGTCACAATCAGGCTTAAAGATGTGAAAGTAGTTACAATTCTTAGTTTAAAAGAGGCATAAAATAAATAATTCATTCCCCCCCCCCCCTTCTTAAAAAAAAATCACATCAACAACAACGTAGAATATTTCTGTAAAATTCAAACCAGACCTCGGATCGACAACATATTTGGTACATTTGTAGTATAGACCTCAGAGAAACTTTCTTGAGAGTTTTACGATGAGTCTTGTAAGTTTATAGAAGTCATGAAGTTTCACGGCAAAAACTACAAGTTCTGTTGTGTTTGAAATTAAAGTGCAGGTGAACGAAGAAATGATCTAAACCTTTTATCGGCTATTTCTTCAGATGTCGTTAGTAGCATTCGATTTTCCTGATATGATACGACATTTTAATACCAAGCATTCTCTCTTTCTTTTACATTTGGAATTTATTTGATTTTTATTTAGAATTAATCAGTTTCCAGAAATAGCGATTTTCGGTATATTAAAAACAATTCTCGCTTTCATTGTCGTGTTTCCCTTCTAAAAATGCATGTTGGGAGTTTAATTTGTGCTACACATATTTAATTTAACCCAAAGAAATGCTTATTTAAATGTTTCATATTTATTTCAGGATATTCAGTCAGAAATGTTAAAATCCGAACCCGATCTTTTAAGCTTACAACAAAGCTATTTTCAAAAAATTCAGCATGCTCACAATATCGATGAATCGGGCTACAGTCCATTAATACATTTTCATTAAGAACAGTGTTAACGTTTTCTCACGCACACCCGTCCCTTGTTATTTTATATACTGCTTGCAAGTTCAGGAACTATTTCCTTTTACGGAACTTCTTTCTTCCCCTACCGATTCTAAAAATACGCTTGTATTTATTCTATAGTCTTAAACAATTAACTTGCTCAATTTTATCGGAATGTGTAGCGCAGTGGTTAGAGCACCTGCCTTTCAAACCAAGGGTTTTGAGTTCGATCCCAGCTGGAGGAGGATTTTTTTTTTTTTTTTTTGATTTTTTTGCTTTTTTTTTTTTGGCATTTTTTCTTTTTTTCGGCCTAAACGACACGAAAACACTTAAAAAGGTGGAAAGGCCTCTAATTGTTCTCTGAACAATTAGTTTACTTGTTATTAGTCCCCTACCGGTGAAACCGGAGGGGACTATAGGTTTCCTCTGAGTCTGTCCGTCCGTCCGTCCGTCTGTCTGTCTGTCTGTCTGTCTGTACCTCTGTCTGTCTGTCAGTCTGTCCCACTTGGTTTTCCGCACTTTTTTCTTAAACGCTTGCAGACATTGAGCTGATTTTTGGTATGTGAGTGTATCTTGATGAGTTACAGATCAAATTTGCATTTCGTTCCGCTTCACTGATTTTTGACGGAATTACGGCCTTTTCAATTTTTAAGGGTTTTCCGCAATTTTCTTCTAAACGCTTGTAGATATTGAGCTGATTTTTGGTATGTGGCTTTACCTTGATTAGTTATAGATAAAGTTTGCATTTCGTCCCGCTTCATTAATTTTTGACGGAATTATGGCATTTTCAATTCTTAACGGGAACCAGATTACACTTGCCGGTAGGGGACTAGTATTGCTAATGCAGTACTCTCAGAATGCTTGTTATTAAGGTCTTTCGATATATATGATAAGATATGAATATGAAACTTGCTGAGGTGATAGAGCATCAAATGTAGATATGTTGATCGACCATTATTTTCCATCGTTCGTACTTCCGGTCGCAAACGGAAGTGAATTAAAAAATGTTAAATTTGTAACTTTTTTGTTTTTCAATATTTTTCTCTGGGATTTACAGGGTTAATCGAGAGTCTTCTAAGAGTTCTAAGTATGTTTTTATCATTTTGATTGATGCATTTGTTGCAAAGATATGTAATACAAAGATAGATTACATGATCAGTACGTACTGGTCCCTGCTGACAAAGCAGGTAACAATAGTGTCTTTGTTTGTAAGACTCATTATATTAAATGTATTTTAGAGGAACTTGGATTTAATTCTACAAGTGGTAATCCAACTTATACTCATAGTTCCCTTTCTAAGGAAGAACTTCTTCAAAATCATATGTCAGTTTTGAATATTTTTAATATTCCAAACAACCAAAATGAATTCGAATTACCATATTTATATTGGATTCCGAAACTTCATAAAAATCCTTACAAACAAAGATACATAGCGGGTTCCAGTATATGTTCAACCAAGCTTCTTTCTTTACTCCTCACTAAGATATTAACAGTGGTGAAGGAGAAACTTCAAGAGTACTGTGCAACAATATATTTGAGAAGTGGTGTAAATCAGATGTGGATACTTAAAAATTCCAAGGAACTTTTGGAAAATTTGAAATCACAAGATTTTACCAAAATCAACAGCTTTAAAACTTACGACTTTTCAACTTTATACACAACCATTCCCCACGATAAATTAAAGTCCAGGCTTTTTGATATCATTGACAGCTGCTTTTTCAATAAAAGTGGAACTCGTAAATATACTTACCTTGTCATTGGTCATTTGCAAAATTATTTTGTTAAAAAACATTCTGATTGTACACACAAGTACTCTGAAGTTGACATTAAAAAGATGCTTGAGTTTCTGATTGACAATATCTATGTAGCTTTTGGAGACCAGGTCTTCCAACAATCTATTGGAATTCCCATGGGTACCAATTGCGCCCCGTTATTAGCAGACCTTTTTTTGTATTCATATGAAGCAGAATTTGTCCAAAATCTTGTACGTGAAAAGAAGAAAACACTTGCTGTGGTCTTCAACTCGACATTTACATATATCGACGACGTATTGTCAATTAACAATGGCTATTTCCATTCTTATGTCGATACGATATGTCCTGGTGAACTTGAGATAAAAGATACCACAGAGTCTGACACATCTGTTTCATATTTGTATATTTTACTTGAAAAAGATGTTAATGGTAATCTAACAACCAAGCTTTATGATAAACGTGATGACTTTAACTTTTCAATCGTCAACTTCCCTTACTTATGCAGCAATATACCTTCATCACCTGCATACGGGGTATATATCTCTCAGTTGATTCGATACGCAAGAGCATGCTCTACGTATGTATAATTTCTAAATCGAGGTAAATTATTGACAAATAAGTTGATGAAACAAGAATATCAGCTGTCTCGTTTTAAAGTCATCATTTCGTAAGTTCTATGGTCGATACAATGGCCTTGTCAACAAATACAATTTATCATTCAGTCAAATGCTGACTAACGTTTTTCATACTAATTGTTAGGCCATTATTTACACACTGAATTGTCGACGGATTTTTCCGTGATTTCCCGATCATGACAAGGAGCACACGGCAGGTGTGACCGGTCGGCAGGGGATGCTCACTCCTCCATGGCACCTGATCCCACCTCTGATGTTTGGAGGTCCGTGTTTGCTCTGCTCCTATTTTGTATTGTTTAATGGACTTTTGAGCTTGAATACTGTTCGTTATCTCCATATCTTTCATATGACCGATCCAAACTTTCTCGTATTGTTGCGGGTTCGAATCCTGCTGGGGCGGGAGATTGTTTCTCTCTTTTTTCAGTTGTAAATGATATTTTTCTCTGTGAAGACATGTATGATAGTTTTTGCTTATTTTTTAAAGCTTTTTTAACAGAGATTCTACAGAAATCCTTTAATAATCATGATCTATGTTGAATGACTGTGTTACATAAACGCGAACAAAAAATACCTTCAATAAAGTATTAAATGAAGTGAGGTAGCACAGCGATCTGGAGAAAAGTTCGGTCGGAAGACCACTTGTTGCCCTAGCAACAAGAAACGCATCTAGTTAAGGTCTTCCGTCTTCACGGAAGACCTTATAGTGATTCTACTGTTTGTTCTTCTTCTTCTTCTTATTATTTTTCCGCCCATCTAATTTTGTGCACGCGATTTCTCGAAGACTACTGGGTGGATTTACATGAAATTTGCAGGAACATTTTGTTGTAATCTGAAGTTATTTTATCCGAGAGATTTTTTGGAAATTCACTTCCGGTGCCAAGTTACGGACCATTTTCTGAATTTCAAAATGACATTTTGTCCGCGGATAATCTCAAGAACGGTAAAAGATATCAATGCGAAATTTTCAGGGATTATAGATCGTGATAAATACTAGCCTGGTCGCTACTTTTTGTTCTTCGTCGGTACTTCCGGTCGTTTACGGAAGTGATCAAAGAAAACGTAAAATTTCAACTTTCCTTTTTTAAATCAATACTTACATCACATTATTGCATCGCCTATGTAGTTTCGAAATATGTTGGTCCAACCGGAAACAAAAACGTCAACTTCCGGTTACAAGAGAAAAACTACATCATTTGAGTATTTTTCTTTCCCATTAATATATTTTGTAGATAAAGTTTTTGAAATGAATTTTTAATATGTTACTCAGACTGCAAATGTCTAGAGTAACGTCACAAATCTTTGTAAAATTCACTTCCGGTCGCGTGTTTTTCTGTCCTCAAAATGAGAAGTTGTCTGAGCAAGATCTCGGAAATGGTAAGAGATTAAGACACCAAACTTATATAAGCAACAGACCTTGAGATGTAGGCAAAACCATTTGGGTTAAGAGCGTCAGCCGTCACTTCCGGTCGTCACAGGAAGTGATCGAAGAAATCGAAAATTTCAACTTTTCTTTTTTAACTAAAAATTGCATCACTTTATTGCATCTTTTTGCAGATTCGAGAGATGTTAGTCCCACCGGAAACAAAAACGACAACTTCCGGTTATAAGAGAAATACTGAATAATTTGAGTTTTTTTTCCCCATAAATATTCTTTATTGATAAAGTATTTAAAATGAATTTTAAATATGTTATTTAGAGTGCAAATGTCTAGAGTAACCTTAAATATCTTTCAAAAATTCTCTTCCGGTCGCGTGTTTTCCTGTCCTCAAAATGAGAAGTTGTCAGAACGAGATCTCAAAAAAACAGGTAAAAGATTAAAACACCAAATTTTTATGAGTAATAGACCTTGAGGAGTAAGCGAAACCATTTGGGTTAAACGCGTCAGTCGTCACTTCCGCTTGTCACAGGAAGTGATCAAAGAAATCAGAAATTTTAACTTTTCTTTTTTAAATTTAAACTTGCATCACTTTATTGCATCTCTTTCGCTGTTTTGAAATATGTTAGATTCCACTGGAAACAAAAACGTCAACTTCCGGTTTTAGCAGATAAACTACGTTATTTTTATATTTAACTTTCTCATAAATCTTGCTTATTGACAAAGTACTTGAAATAATTTTATGTATGCTGTAGATACTGCAAATGTCTAGAGAAAAAAGTCAGAGATTTTTTATAAAATTCACTTCCAGTCGCGTGTTTACCTGTCCTCAAAATTAGAATTTGTTCTCACAATATTGCTCGGCAACAGCAAACGACTGAAGTCTAAAACTTTCAGGACTGATAGTCAGTCATCAGTTTATTTGAATCGTGAGAAAATCTTGTATCGTTGTTACTTCCGGTCGTGATAGGAAGTGAAGCAGAAAAGTGAATGGTTTATGGTTAGCACGTTAAATTTTCACGCTGACGACCCGAATTTCTTTTATCACTTTTTCAGCTTGAATTTTCGTTTTTATTTTTAGAATCGGACGGAAGACCTCTCATTGCTCGCAATGAGTTTCTAGTTATTATTAAGGTGTTCCGTCTTCACGGAAGACCTTATAGTGATTCTACTGTTTCTTATTATTAAGGTCTTTCGTCTTCATGGAAGACCTTATAGTGATTCTACTGTTTCTTATTATTATTATTATTCTTTTTTTTGACAAAATTTTGTGCACGCGATTTCTCGAAAAGTATTCAGTCGTTTTCAATGAAACTTTCAGGAAGAATTAGTCATTGTATGAACTTTGTTCATCACAAGGAAAATTTGGAAAATTCCATTTATATTCCAAGTTACAGGCAATTTCCTGATTTTAAAATGAAATTTTGTCGCCCCTTTTTTTCGAGAATGGCTAAAGATATGAACTGGAGACTTATTGGAGAGCATAGAACATGACTTCTAAATTTGCAGAATTGCCTTTTCGTTCGTCGTCGGCACTTCCGGTCGTTTACGGAAGTGATTAAAGAAATCGTAAAATTTCAACTTTCTTTTTTTAAATCAATACTTACATAACATTATTGCATCTCTTTTGTAGTTTCGAAATATGTTGGTCCCACTGGAAACAAAAACGTCAACTTCCGGTTATAAGAGAAAAACTACATCATTTGAGTATTTTTCTTTCCCATTGATATCCTTTGGAGATAAAGTTTTTGAAATGAATTTTAAATATGTTATTCAGACTTCAAATATCTAGAGTAACGTCAAATATCTTTGTAAAATTCACTTCCGGTCGCGTGTTTTCCTGTCCTAAAAATGAGAAGTTGACTGAGCAAGATCTCGGAAACGGTGAGAGATTAAGACACCAAACTATATGAGCAACAGACATTAAGATGTAGGCAAAACCATTTGGGTTCAGAGCGTCAGCCGTCACTTCCAGTCGTAACAGGAAGTGATCAAAGAAATCGAAAATTTCAACTTTTCTTTTTTTAATTAAAAACTGCATCACTTTATTGCATCTTTTTCGCAGATTCGAAAGATGTTGGTCCAACGGAAACAAAAACGACAACTTCCGGTTATAAGAGAAAAGCTACATAATTTGAGTATTTTACTTTCCCATCAATATTTTTTTCTAGATAAAGTATTTGAAATGAATTTGAAATATTTCATTCAGACTGTAAATGTCTAGAGTAACCTCAAATATCTTTCAGAAATTCACTTCCGGTCGCGTGTTTTCCTGTCCTCAAAATAAGAAGTTGTCTGAACGAGATTTCAAAAACAGGTAAATATTAAAACACCAAACCTTTAAGAGTAATAGACCTTGAGGAGTAGGCGAAACATTTCGGTTTAAACGCGTCAGTCGTCACTTCCGCTTGATACAGGAAATAATCAAAGAAATCAACAAAATTAACTTTTCTTTTTTAAATTAAAACTTGCAATACTTTATTGCATCTCTTTCGCTGTTTTGAAATATGTTTGATTCCACCGGAAACAAAAACGTCAACTTCCGGTTTTAGGAGATAAACTACTTTATTTTTATATTTAACATTCTCATAAATATTGCTTATCGATAAAGTACTTGAAATAATTTTATGTATGTTGTAGATACTGCAAATGTCTAGGGAAAAGTCAGACATTTTTTTATAAAATTCACTTCCGGTCGCGTGTTTACCTGTCCTCAAAATTAAAATTTGTTCTAACAATATTGCTCGGCAACGATAAAGGACTGAAGTATAAAACTTTCAGGACTGATGGTCAGTCATCAGTTTATTTGAATCGTGAGAAAATCTTGTATCGCCGTTACTTCCGATCGTGACAGAAAGTGATGCAAAAAGGTGAATGGTTAATGGTTAGCACGTTGGATTTTCACGCTGACGACCAGGGTTAAATCTCCAGGATGTCTGAATTTCTTTTATCACTTTTTAAGCTTGAATTTTCTTTTTTGATGTTCAGAATCGGACGGGAGACCTCTCATTGCTCGCAATGAGTTTCTAGTTATTATTATTCTTTTTTTTTGACAAAATTTTGTGCACGCGATTTCTCGAAAAGTATTCAGTCGTTTTCAATGAAACTTTCAGGAAGAATTAGTCATTGTATGAACTTTGTTCATCACAAGGAAAATTTGGAAAATTCCATTTTGGTTCCAAGTTACGGGCAATTTCCTGATTTTAAAATGAAATTTTGTCGCCCCTTTTTTTCAAGAATGGCTAAAGATATGAACTGGAGACTTATTGGAGAGCATAGAACGTGACTTCTAAATTTGCAGAATTGCCTTTTCGTTCGTCGTCGGCACTTCCGCTCGTCACAGGAAGTGATCAAAGAAATCGTAAAATTTCAACTTTCTTTTTTTAAATTAATACTTACATCACATTATTGCATCTCTTTTGTAGTTTCGAAATATGTTGGTCCCACCGGAAACAAAAATGTAAACTTCCGGTTATAAGAGAAAAACTACATAATTTGAGTATTTTTCTTTCCCATTGATATCCTTTGTAGATAAAGTATTTGAAATGAATTTTAAATATGTTATTAAGACTGCAAATATCTAAGGTAAAGTCAAATATCTTTGTAAAATTCACTTCCGGTCGCATGTTTTCCTGTCCTCAAAATGAGAAGTTGACTGAGCAAGATCTCGGAAACGCTGAGAGATTAAGACACCAAACTTACATGAGCAACAGACATTAAGATGTAGGCAAAACCATTTGAGTTCAGAGCGTCAGCCGTCACTTCCAGTCGTCACAGGAAGTGATCAAAGAAATCGAAAATTTCAACAATTCTTTTTTTAATTAAAAATTGCATCACTTTATTGCATCTTTTTCACAGATTCGAAAGATGTTGGTCCCACCGGAAATAAAAACGACAACTTCCGGTTATAAGAGAAAAGCTACATAATTTGAGTATTTTACTTTCCCATCAATATTTTTTTCTAGATAAAGTATTTGAAATGAATTTGAAATATTTCATTCAGACTGTAAATGTCTAGAGTAACGTCAAATATCTGTCAGAAATTCACTTCCGGTCGCGTGTTTTTCTGTCCTCAAAATAAGAAGTTGTCTGAACGAGATTTCAAAAACAGGTAAAAGATTAAAACACCAAACTTTTATGAGTAATAGACCTTGAGGAGTAGACGAAACCTTTTGGGTTAAACGCGTCAATCGTCACTTCCGCTTGATACAGGAAGTGATCAAAGAAATCAAAAAATTTTACTTTTCTTTTTTAAATTAAAACTTGCATTACTTTATTGCATCTCTTTCGCTGTTTTGAAATATGTTTGATTCCACCGGAAACAAAAACGTCAACTTCCGGTTTTAGGAGATAAACTACTTTATTTTTATATTTAACATTCTCATAAATATTGCTTATCGATAAAGTACTTGAAATAATTTTATGTATGTTGTAGATACTGCAGATGTTTTTATAAAATTCACTTCCGGTCGCGTGTTTACCTGTCCTCAAAATTAAAATTTGTTCTAACAATATTGCTCGGCAACGATAAAGGACTGAAGTATAAAACTTTCAGGACTGATGGTCAGTCATCAGTTTATTTGAATCGTGAGAAAATCTGATCGTGACAGGAAGTGATGCAAAAAGGTGAATGGTTAATGGTTAGCACATTGGATTTTCACGCCGACGACCAGGGCTAAATCTCCACGATGTCTGAATTTCTTTTATTATTTTTTAAGCTTGAATTTTCGTTTTTATTTTCAGAATCAGACGGAAGACCTCTCATTGCTCGCAATGAGTTTCTAGTTAAGGTCTTCCGTTTTCACGGAAGACCTTATAGTGATTCTACTGTTTCTTCTTCTTATTATTAAGGTCTTCCGTCTTCACGGAAGACCTTATAGTGATTCTACTGTTTCTTATTATTATTATTATTATTATTCTTTTTTTGACAAAATTTTGTGCACGCGATTTCTCGAAAAGTATTCAGTCGTTTTCAATGAAACTTTCAGGAAGAATTAGTCATTGTATGAACTTTGTTCATCACAAGGAAAATTTGGAAAATTCCATTTTGGTTCCAAGTTACGGGCAATTTCCTGATTTTAAAATGAAGTTTTGTCGCCCCTTTTTCTCAAGAATGGCTAAAGATATGAACTGGAGACTTATTGGAGAGCATAGAACGTGACTTCTAAATTTGCAGAATCGCCTTTTCGTTCGTCGTCGGCACTTCCGGTCATTTACGGAAGTGATCAAAGAAATCGTAAAATTTCAACTTTCTTTTTTTAAATCAATACTTACATCACATTATTGCATCTCTTTTGTAGTTTCGAAATATGTTGGTCCCACCGGAAACAAAAACGTCAACTTCCGGTTATAAGAGAAAAACTACATAATTTGAGTATTTTTCTTTCCCATTAATATATTTTGTAGATAAAGTATTTGAAATGAATTTTAAATATGTTATTTAGACTGCAAATATCTAGAGTAACCTCAAATATCTTTGTAAAATTCACTTCCGGTCGCGTGTTTTCCTGTCCTCAAAATGAGAAGTTGTCTGAGCAAGATCTCGGAAACGGTGAGAGATTAAGACACCAAAGTTATATGAGCAACAGACCTTAAGATGTAAGTAAAACCACTTGGGTTCAGAGCGTCAGCCGTCACTTCCGGTCGTCACAGGAAGTGATCAAAGAAATCGAAAATTTCAACAATTCTTTTTTTAATTAAAAATTGCATCACTTTATTGCATCTTTTTCTCAGATTCGAAAGATGTTGGTCCCACCGGAAATAAAAACGACAACTTCCGGTTATAAGAGAAAAACTACATAATTTGAGTATTTTTCTTTCCCATTAATATCTTCTGTAGATAAAGTATTTGAAATGAATTTTAAATATGTTATTCAGACTAAAAATGTCTAGAGTAACGTCAAATATCTTTGTAAAATTCACTTCCGGTCGCGTGTTTTCCTGTCCTCAAAATGAGAAGTTGTGTGAGCAAGATCTCAGAAACGGTAAGAGATTAAGACACCAAACTTTTATGAACAACAGACCTTAAGATGTAGGCAAAACCATTTGGGTTAAGAGCGTCAGTCGTCACTTCTGGTCGTCACAGGAAGTGATCAAAGAAAACGAAAATTTCAACTTTTCTTTTTTTAATTATAAATTCCATCACTTTATTGCATCTTTTTCGTAGATTCGAAAGATGTTCGTCCCACCGGAAACAAATACGACAACTTCCAGTTAGAAGAGAAAAACTAAATAATTTGAGTTTTTTAATTTCCAGTAAATATTCTATATAGATAAAGTATTTGAAATGAATTTTAAATGTGCTATTCAGAGTGCAAATGTCTAGAGTAATCTTAATTATTTTTTCAAAAATTCACTTCCGGTCGCGTGTTTTCCTGTCCTCAAAATGAGAAGTTGTCTGAGCGAGATCTCAAAAACAGGTAAAAGATTAAAACACCAAAATTTTAAGAGTAATGGACGTTGAGGGGTAGGTGAAACCATTTGGGTTAAACGCGTCAGTCGTCACTTCCGCTTGTCACAGGAAGTGATCAAAGATAACAAAAATTTTAACTTTTCTTTTTAAAATTAAAACTTACATGACTTTATTGCATCTCTTTTGCTGTTTTGAAATATGTTAGATTCCACCGGAAACAAAAACGTCAACTTTCGGTTTTAGGAGATAAACTACGTTATTCTTATATTTAACTTTCTCATAAATATCCCGTATCAATGAAGTACCTGAAATGATTTCATGCATGTTGTAGATACTGCAAATGTCTAGAGACCAGTCAGAGATTTTTATAAAATTCACTTCCGGTTGTGTGTTTACCTGTTCTCAGAATTAGAATTTAGTCCCACAATATTGTTCGGCAACAGTAAACGACTGAGGACTAAAACTTTCAGGACTGATATTCAGTCATCAGTTTATTTAAATCGTGAGAAAATCTTGCATCACCGTTACTTCCGGTCGTGAAAGGAAGTGATGTAAGAAAGTGAATGGTTAATGGTTAGCACGTTGGATTTTCATGCTAACGATTAGGGTTAAATCTCCAGAGTGTCTGAATTTCTTTTATCACTTTTTCAGCTTGACTTTTCTTTTTTATTTTCAGAATCACACGGAAGACCTCTCATTGCTCGCAATGAGTTTCTAGTTATTATTTTTATTTTTTTGACCAAATTTTGTGCAGGCGTTTTCTCGAAAACTATTCAGTGGTTTTTCGTGAAACTTTCAGGAAAAATTAGTCATTGTATGAACTTGTTTCATCACAAGGAAAATTTGGAAAATTCCATTTTGGTTCCAAGTTACGGACAATTTCCTGATTTTAAAATGAAATTTTGTCCTCGAGTGTTCTCAAGAATGACTAAAGATATGAACTGGAGACTTATTGGAGAGCATAGATCGTGACTTCTAAATTTGTGGAATCGCATTTTCGTTCGTCGTCGGCACTTCCGGTCGTTTACGGAAGTGATCAAAGAAATCATAAAATTTCAACTTTCTTTTTTTAAATCAATACTTACATCACATTATTGCATCTCTTTTGTAGTTTCGAAATATGTTGGTCCCACCGGAAACAAAAACGTTAACTTCCGGTTATAAGAGAAAAACTACATAATTTTAGTATTTTTCTTTCCCATTAATATCCTTTGTAGATAAAGTATTTGAAATGAATTTTAAATATGTTATTCAAACTGCAGATATCTAGAGTAACATCAAATATCTTTGTAAAATTCACTTCCGGTCGCGTGTTTTCCTGTCCTCAAAATGAGAAGTTCTCTGAGCAATATCTCGGAAACGGTGAGAGATTAAGACACCAAACTTATATGAGCAACAGACCTTAAGATGTAGGCGAAACCATTTGGGTTCAGAGCGTCAGCCGTCACTTCCGGTCGTCACAGGAAGTGATCAAAGAAATCGAAAATTTCAACTTTTCTTTTTTTAATTAAAAATTCATCACTTTATTGCATCTTTTTCGCAGATTCGAAAGATGCTGGTCTCACCGGAAACAAAAGTGACAACTTCCGGTTATAAGAGAAAAACTACATAATTTGAGTATTTTACTTTTCCATCAATATTTTTTCTAGAAAAAGTATTTGAAATGAATTTTAAATATGTTATTCAGAGTGCAAATTTCTAGAGTAATCGTAAATATCTTTCAAAAATTCACTTCCGGTCGCATGTTTTCCTGTCCTCAAAATGTGAAGTTGTCTGAGCGAGATCTCAAAACCAGGTAAAAGATTAAAACACCAAACTTTTATGAGTAATAGACCTTGAGGAGTAGGCAAAACCATTTGGGTGAAACGCGTCAGTCGTCACTTCTGCTTGTCACAGTAAGTGTTCAAAGAAATCTAAAAAAAATTAACTTTTCTTTTTTAAATTAATGCTTGCATCACTTTATTGCATCTCTTTTGCTGTTTGGAAATATGTTAGATTCCACTGGAAACAAAAACGTCAATTCCGGATTTAGGAGATAAACTACTTTACTTTGATATTTAACTTTCTCATAAATATTGCTTATCGATAAAGTACTTGAAATGACTTTATATATGTTGTATATACTGCAAATGTCTAGAGAAAAGTCAGAGATTTTTATAAAATTCACTTCCGGTCTCGTGTTTACCTGTCCTCAAAATTAGAATTTGATCTCACAATATTGCTCGGCAACAGTAAACGACTGAAGTCTAAAACTTTCAGGACTGATGGTCAGTCATCAGGTATATGAATCGTGAGAAAATCTTGTATCGCCGTTACTTCCGGTACTTCCGGTCGTGACCGGAAGTGATGTAAAAAATGAATGGTTAACGTTAGCAAGTTGGATTTTCACGCTGACGACCAGGGTTAAATTTCCAGAGTGTCTGAATTTCTTTTATCTCTTTTTCAGCTTGAATTTTCGTTTTTATTTTCAGAATCGGACGGAAGACCTCTCATTGCTCGCAATGAGTTTCTAGTTATTATTATTCTTCTTTTTTCTTCTTATTTCTTCTCCGGTACTTTTTTGTCCGCGAGTGTTCTCGGAAACTGCTCATCCAATTGAGTTAAAATCTTTTTAGGGTTAATAGGCATGTTATGTAGATTTGCGGAACAAAGGTCATTTTGCGCGCACATGCATGCACGTGCGTGCGCGTGCAATGGATAAAATGACCAATATACTTGATATAGCTGTAATTTTTATATTTTTTGGTGAAATGCTTTGATACTCAGAATATAAGGATATATTAAAAGTGTGAACAAGATGACATGGTCAACATGCACATGCATGCGCGTGCATGCACGCGCAAAGCGTAAAATGACCAATTTACTTGATAATATCGTAACTTTTATACTTTTTGATGAAATGCTTTGATACTCAAAATTTTTATATATATAGAAAGAGTAGACAAGATGACATGGTCATCATGCACATGCATGCATATGCATGCACGTGCGCGCGCGTGCAATGTGTTAAATGACTAATATAATTAATATAGCCGTAATTTTTATATTTTTTGATGAAAAGCTTTGATATTAAGAATATATATATATATATTAAAAGTGTAGACAAGATGATTTGGCCATGATGCACATGCATGCACATGCGCGCGCGTGCAATGTGTTAAATGACCTATATACTTAATATAGCCGTAGCTTTTATATTTTTTGATGAAAAGCTTTGATACTATGAATTAACAGACATATTATAAGTGTACACAAAATGGCATGGTCATTATGAACATGCATGCATGTGCGCGTGCGCGCAATGCTAAGATGACCAATATGCTTGATTTAGCCGGAACGTATATATTTTTAGATGAAATGTTTTGATACTGAGAGTATAAAGATGCATATATAGTATAGACGGGATGACTTGGTCATCCTGCACATGCATGCACGTGCGCGCGCGTGAAATGCAAAAAATGACCAATATACTTCATTGCCTTATTTAATGAAGCTTACAGGAAAAAAAGTCACCAAAAGGGAGTTGGGGAGCGTTTGGGGAACATCTGTAACGGTCCCCGTTACAATTATAACTAGTTGTAATTGCGATGCATGTACCGGTTCTATGCAGGTTAAAACAGAGGGAAATCAAATTGTCACACCTCCAACGATCCCTCCTCTTGAATACGAACACTCTAGCATCATTCCAATTGTGAATAATTCAGCAATCGACATTAAAGATATGAAGGATGAAAAGCTCCAATGCACTTCATACACCTAAATTTTAGATCATTACTCTCAAAGATGTCTGAAATCCCAATTATCGCACACACACACACACACACACACACACACAAAACCTAAAGCAGCAGTAATTGGAATACGCGAAACATGTTAACGATTCAGAAATCCATACTGAGGGCTACTCAGTAATCCGAAATAGAAAAGGTGGTGGTGTATGCATGTTCATCAATAAGAAGTTTGCTTTTTCTCAAGGACAGCTTAATTCAGACGAAATAAGCAATATGGAAATGTTTAATAGACTATCTCTCTCATAAGTTCTAACATTCATCTATGGCTCTGTACTTTGCTTCAACCTTACTTGTTTTATTAACTACATTCAAAAATACTTTAAAGGCATTCCAGCTTGAATCAACACAATCAGATGATGTACAAAATGTCCAGTCAACTTTTTCTAATTCTTCAACAAACAAAGCAGAATCAAAATTTTTTCATTGATGTAATTTTTAGTGTGTTATGTTCTCTAATTTGGCCTTTATAGATTTTTCTAGTGCAAAAAATCAGATTATGATCAGTAAGACCCATTGTAATAGTTACTGCTTGAACAAATTTATCATCATTGTTTACTAAAATATGATCTATTAGTGATGAACCCATTTCTGAGATTCTGGTCGGGCTTGAAATCAAAAGTCAAAGACTAAAATCTAAAACCATGCAGCTAGAAACAGGCAGGGGTCAAGCATTTATTTAAAAGGGGTAACCCACTCCAAGTGGGAAACTACAGACCAGTGAGTATTTTAAGTGTGGTATCAAAGATCTTAGAGAAGAGTGTCTATTGTCAACTTAAGGAATGAATTTTTACATAATAATAACATGTTGTTTGAGTTACAATCTGGGTTTCACCGATACATGCTTAATTCACTTGGTAGACCATGTAAGGGACAACAACTTTTCATTTATTTTGTTCGTTTTTGTTGTTAAACGTCACTCTGAAGAATTTTTAACTCATATGGAGACGCCACAAGTTGCCGGTGGAGGGCTGCAAATTTATACCTATACTCGGCACTCAGGGACATTGAGCAGTGAGGGATCTTTTTCGTGCCAGCACTTACTGCGATACGGGACCTCGGTTTATACGGTCTCATCCAAAGGACCGGTCTCCACGTCCCGCAGTGAGATTCGAACCCGCGACGTAAGCATCAACGCCTCACACTGCGACTCTAGAGCTAGTACGTTGAAGAAAGATAACGTCAAGGAAATAATACGAATAATGCCGATGTACCGATATTTCCACATGCTTAACAACGGTTTCTGACGGATAACTTCTATGTTTACGGTAACACAGGTGTTGAGTACGATATTTTCCTGTTTTTTTTCTGGAACTGAATTCACGTGTCTCTCCAAATATTGCAGAATTACCAAATTCTTTTTTTATACCACAGTGGTTCACACAATGGATTTAAATTAAAACTTTCTACAAATTCTGCAAAATAATATAGAGTTTCTTTCCAAAAAAATATTTTGTGTGATTTTTGCCCTTTGTTTACTGTATTCAGACCCAACACTACTTGGTAATATTACATCCTGTAATTTCAGAAAAAATATTACACCAATCTAAATCAGTTGTTAAAATTCTCCTAATCCAAGTTAGCTTAAGAGATTTAATAAATGTTTCTATATTGGTCATTCTATATCCACCATTTCCGAAATCCAATTGCAGTGTTTTTCGAGAAATTTTATCAATTTTGTTTTCCCATATGAATTTGTATAAGGTTTTTTCGAAATTCTGTATCCACTGCAAACTTGGTTTTGGAAGAGAAATGAATAAATGAGTAAGGAACAAACTTTTCACTACTGTTATTTTTCCTAAAGGGGTAATATTTCTTTTTGACCAATGATTTATTTCTTTCTGAATAAGTTTAAACTTCTTGTCGAAATTAAGTTCCTCCATGTTTTTAAGTTTTGCAGTATACGTTATACCGAGAACAGTAAAAGGTTCAGTAGTCCATTTTAATCCTGTCTCTATACAGATTGTATTTCCTGTGTTTATTTTAGACCCAATCCAGACTGTTTTTGTTTTTGAAATATTTGGCTTTAAACCTGAAAATTTTGAAAATTTGAAAAAGAAGATCTAGCGCACTTTTAAGACTCTTTTCTGATCCATCAAGAAAAAGAACTGTGTCATCTGCATATTGTATAAGACAAACTTTTTCCTTCCCAATTTTAATGCCTTTGATATTTCTATTCTGTCGAATCATGTGCTAAACTTTCTACACAAAGATTAAAGAGGTAAGGAGATACTGGGTCACCTTGACGACAACCCCTACCAATTTCCAAAAAATTTGAAAAAACACCATTCTGAATAACACATAGATTAGCTTTATTATATAATACTGAAACCCATTTAATAAGGTCAGGACCAAACTAAAAAAATTTCAAAGTATTAAACATAAATTTCCACGATATAGAGTCAAATGCTTTTTCAAAGTCAATAAGTAATATCATACCAGGAATATGTTTTTCATGTACTGTATTAATTACATCGTAAATCATTCGTGTATTCTCTCCAATAAATTTACCATTGATAAAGCCTTTTTGATTTTGATTAATTGAGGAGTCAAGAACCTTTTAAGTCTATTTGCAATGCATGCAGATGCAATTTTATATGTTACATTAAGGAGAGATATTGGGCGCCAATTACTAAGAAATTCTCTCGGTTTATCTCCCTTTGGTAAAATGGATATAATACCTTGTTTCTGGGTTACTGATAACTCTCCTTTTCAAAAACCTAAATTTATTGATCTTATTAAAAACTTTCCTAGATCCTTCCAGAAAAATTTGAAAAATTCTGTAGTGAAACCATCGCTACCTGGACTTTTATCATTTTTCATATCTTTTAAAGCAGAGAGGGTTTCCTTATGATACCTTCCAATGTATTAGACAAGTTTTCGTCCAAAGTATATATATCTTCTTTATTGATAATGGTTTCTAAGTCTACATCAATTAACCTGTTGTCGCAGGTATATAGGTTTTTGTAAAAATTTTCAATTTCCGATAATATTTCGGATTGAGAAGTAATAACACTACCATTGCTTTGAGTAATTTTGCTTATAGTTTTATTAACATAGTTTCCTTTTTCCAAGCTAAGGAAATACTTAGTAGGTTTTTCTCCCTCTTCAATCCATTTTAATTTTGTTCTAACAAATAAACCTTTAATATATTCTTTAAGATATTCTTCAAGCCTATTCTGGGCTCTATTTAATTTTTCAACTATTTCATGTGACTCCTTGTCATTTCTTAAGGATTCTAAGTACTTAATTTCTTCTTCGAGAGATTTAATAGTTTTATTTTTTATTTCCTTTTTTCTAAAGCAGTAACGTATTGTTGCACCTCTTATGCATAATAATAACTGTTAAAAAAAAAGTTGATCATCAATGCAAAAACATAATTCTTTGTCCTCCACAGAGCTAATTGCTGAGGGTTTATAAGGAGTGGCAACATATTGTAACTT
The DNA here is from genome assembly GCF_033153115.1 of Saccostrea echinata. Taxonomy (NCBI): domain Eukaryota; kingdom Metazoa; phylum Mollusca; class Bivalvia; order Ostreida; family Ostreidae; genus Saccostrea; species Saccostrea echinata. The sequence continues at coordinate 8,162,524 of NW_026889772.1, forward strand.
TACTTTTTGAATTGTTTCCTTAACACAATTGATATAAACATGGTCATTTAAAAGAGAATTATTGAATTTCCAAAAACCTTTTCCTCTTACAAATTTAGTGAATTTGATGTAGAGTTCAATCAATGAGTGGTCATACCTGTACCCTGACTTTATATCCACCTTATCTACTAATGCCATCAATTCATTAGAAACTAAGAAAAAATCAAGTCTCGCTTTTTTTTGTAGGGTTGGTCTTAAACCATGTGTACCTTTTTCTCTGTTCATGTTTTACTCTCCAAGGATCAGTCAGACTATGAATATCTTTCATATTTATGACGATATCTCTAGCTTTTTTGTTATTTATATTAGTATAGTTACAGTAGTCCAATTTTGTGTCCTGAACCAGATTAAAGTCACCAGCCATAATTACAAATTCGCCTTGAAAATTTGAAACTATTTCTGATACTGACTGAAAAAAATTTGGATTATCTGTATTTGGGCCATACATGTACATGTATATGTTAACTAATAAGATATCATATTTATTGAACACATTAAGTTCTAATACCAACAGATTACCTTCTTGATCTATATGTTCATTTATGATTTTGTATTCAAAAGTATTATTAAACAAATTGCAATGCCTCTGGCATTGGACTGCCCAGGAGATAAATAAACATCATAACCCCATAAAGACCTTATATCTTTGTAATCGTTCATAGTGAAATGTGTGTCTTGTAAAAAGTAAACAGAAAAATGTTTTTGTTTAATGTAGTTAAGCACATCTCTTCTTTTTTCTAATCCCCCAAGACCTCTACAGATTAAAGACATAATACTAAAGCTCATAAAAGTATGTACAGTTCGGACAAAGTAAACAATATTTTTCAGTTAATATCCACCATGAGTGTACTTTACAGACAATGGGAGGTATATGTAAAAGGTATCTAAAAAATGATTGACTTAGTGCATGTACTTTGGTACATTTTACTGTGATACTAGTCCAACCTAATTCACATACATCTTTCACACACTGACAAAGACAAACACAAAAATACGAAAAAATAAAGTAGCACAATTCCAGTACACCTGAGCAGCTCATTGATAGCGCATTGCATTGTTTACCCAGCCATTATGTCACTAATCACCGGAAGTGTTCTTGACTGTATACATATATGTTGCAAACCAATTTCGATCAGAGTCATTTTTTCCGAATTCTTTCATCTATTGAGTCAAAAATATCAAACTTGATTCTACGTTTTCCACATTGTCCGTATACAGCACCATTAAAGTACCACGCCGCGGTGATTCTTGGGTCTTCACTAAGTTTGGATTTTAGGATAGCGTTATCCCGTGTCACGTCGTCAGCGACTCTTCATCCCTTTTTCAGGTCTTTTATTTCGGATCTTTTCCTCATTATGTTCGCTTGGCTTCAGGGTTACGCATTTTGACGATTATTGGTTGAGGCTGGTCTTTTTGTCCTGATGGAATGCGGTGAATAGCCAGCAGAATTACCAAATTCTGTCTCAGAGCACTTCTTCATGGATTTGATACTTAACCATCAGCACATATTTCGACCTCTGAATCTGCAACTGCAGTTGAATAGGCTGCAAGCATTGAACAATATCGTTGTGGCAGATATTTTTTCTAAACCAGAGGAAAGGAAAGAGAAAGAAGAGAAAAGTTTTGGTCAGACCATGGTTACAGGGGGCGAGATCTCCTAGGGCACTACACAAGACTTATGAGTGAACTCAACATTGAAGATCTTGGAGCCTATAAGAACTTTTTAAGAATGGAACCCTGCGATGTTCCAGGAGACCCTTTTCAGAATAGAGAATTGAATGAGCGATAATGGCACTTGGTATAGGAAGCTAGGCTATTCTTCCTCGGTTAAAGCTGGCCATCACCTTCCGATACCTTGCATCAAGACATAGCTACCATTCATTAATGTATGCTTTCAGAGTTTCTCACACAATCTCCCTGTTTATACGTGAGGTTTGTGAAACAATCGAGGTATACGCCGAAGAAGTAATTGCTTGCCCAGTAACCCCCGATGAATAGAAGATGAAAAATCGCAGGATTTGGATGGCAGTTGAACTATTGTATTGGTGCACTTGATGGTAAACGCATACCTATCAAGTGTCAAAAAAAGGTTGTTTGGGAGGACATTGGAACTAATGGTTCATCGGGCGATGCTCAGGTTTTGACAACTCTTATTTCAAAGAGGCAATTGAAAACAATACTATAGGATTCCCAGCACCAGATCCTCTCCCAGCTGATGACAAGAACATACCATACTTTATGAATTGCAGATGATGCCTTTACCTTAAAGACTTGGCTCATGAAACCATTTTCGAAGCGTCATCTGACAGATGAAGAGAGAATTTACAACTACCCCTTGTCAAGGGCTCGTCGAGTAGTTGAAAACGCTTTTGGAATTCCTGGCAAACAGGTTCTTGTGTCTACTAGCAACAATGCGACAACAACCTAACACTATCGCTTCAATAAATTGTGCTGGCCTGTATCTGCCTGCACATTTTAATGAGACCTAGATATCCCAGAGCACAAAATGTTGTCCTTGATCAAGGAGATCAAAACCACAACATTATCCCTGAATCCCGAAGAGATAACCAAGTCCTGATGGAGGCAAATGATATAGTTCGTGGTGACCGGCTTACGCGTGCTGCAAAAGCCCAAAGAGAGTATCTTAAGGCTTACTACAACTCGGAAGGAGGAGAAGAGCAGTGCCTTGGCAGGGAAACATGATTTGACTTAATTTTACGTGATTATTATTATTTTTTTTTTATATAAATAAGTGAATACTAGTGTTTAAATTTGAATAAAATTCTCTCTCTCTCTCTCTCTCTCTCTATATATATATATATTGTGAACATATATATCCATTTGTCAATAAAAAGAGTTATTTTAATATGTGAATGTTCAATACAAATACAGTGTAAATTTACTAAACTTCTGATCAGGGAATTTATTTATGAAATTCTTTTAAAATTCGTGAAGCATCTCTGTGTAAAAAAAAAATATATATACCACGCTTGGGTACAAATTAAGTGTCTTACTTATATACATTAGTAAGACAAAGTACATTCTGTATTTAATATAGGACAGAGTAAATTTGAAGCAATCTGACGCCATATATCGTCCCATTTCAATTTATTGTTTTTCTTCGACAAATGAATAAAAACATTAATATTTTGCTGTGACGTCAGTAATATGTCAATAATATGTTCTCAGTGTCAGGAGTTTACCTCTATGTATAAAATAATTAAGTATAATATACATGAATATTAGAATATTCAAAAGGTATTATTATACCTCTACTGATTTTTCACTATATATGTGTAACGGGAACCAGTTTGTATATGGCCGCAAAGTGTACTCAATCTGCTCCAAAGAATGCAAAATTATCTTTAAACTTTACTAAGTAATACTAAGGAACAGACCAAGCCCACTAACTATGTAAAGGTACAATAACTGGTCCTGTTTTATTCAACCCAGGTTCTGAGATTCCTAGATTATGATCAACACCTTGAAATAAGAAGAAAGTTTGAATTTTAACAATTAATTTATTATGGTGATAATTCTGAATAATTTGTAGTTGACAACAAATAAAAAATAAGTTTCCAAAATAATCTCAAAATGTAAACAAAAAAATGAGGTAGAAAAATAAATTAATAACTGAATAAATATAACAAAGTAAATAATTTAATAACAAAAATATAATTGAGAAAAATGAGTGTGATACTCTAAGAAAATCTATCAAAATAGATGGGAGTGAGCTTCCATACACCCTAAGAGATTTTAAGATTCCATACAACACCCTAAAAATAATAGTGAAACACTATGCAAGTAGACTGAAAAATTCCTAAAGCCCTATTTATTACACATGGGACAAGGCAATTTATTTATTATAAATAACACTATAAAGGCCTAGGGATATCTAATTCATCCTTGAACCAATGTGACTCTAGCTAAGGACTTAGTTACATTTTTAGAGAATTATGATCGTGTCCTAAACAAAAAAAAAAAAAAAAAAAAGAGAGACTGCACGAGCAGTCCGGGATTTAACCCTAAGAGAGAAGAAGAGAAAGCTTGAACCTTTGGGTTCTTTAGCCTAGAGTGACTTGAAAATGCCGCTGTCACCGTTTATATATAAACTCTGACCAATGAAAATCATTCTAACTAACTAGCTTTGAAATAGTAATGTGAATATCTAAAATGACTTCTGATATGTTCAAAGTACTATCTGACAACCAATGAAAAATCAGGAAACAAAATAAGTTCGGAATGACAGCCAATATGGAGGTAAATTTAACTTGAGCACATGTGAAAACAAATAAAGTTACAAAGTTACAAATACGGGACTTTTAACATCAGGGATGACTATCGGAAAATGTATAATGGTAATTTAAGGCACTAAATATGCTAAGCAAGACAAATTAAATGTTCAATAAAAACCAAAACCGTCACATGTGAATAAATCGATATATTTTGCTGATTCCCTGAAAATCACCGTAAAAAGACTGATTCCCTGCAAAAAGGTGTGACAGTCTGATGAACTGATACACCTATTCGGTACACTAAGCAATTTCTTTTAATCATATGAAAAGTTCCAATGAGTTCCAAATAAACTTATTAATATTCATAACGGAGCTATGTTAATGGATCATATAAGGAGGCGGGGCCTAATTCATACGGGAAATGTTATGCCACTCTTATTGTGACATCAACATGGTAAACTGATGTAACTGAGAGCTACACAGATCACTTAACTTTGTAAACTCGGCTAACTGTAATGTAACCTTCAATTTTACAAAGTATAGTACAGACAATGAACTAAATTCTTAAATGATAAAAATGGAATTTCTTTAATGACTTGAATTAAATTTAAATATTGTTACAGTATTGATTTTAACCCCCCCCCCCCCCCCCAAATTTCTTGTTTGTATCGGTATAATAAAACAATTAACGTATATCACTGAGGGGGTCAGCAAGCGGCTCAGGAAATAGACTTGCTCTTGGGGAACTGGAATCTTGCTAACTCCCTCAATGATATACTTTAACTGTATAATGCTATACTCAATAAATCAACACCACAAGCATGTAACAGTTCTTATGATTCAATTGGAATTTGTTTTTTAAACTCAAAGCGTCATATGCAGCATACTTTGGCATTTGCCTTGGGTATGAATAATGTATTTTGCACTCCCTGTACAATTTGGCGTTGTAAATTCATTTATTACACGAGAACAAACAATTGCATTTACCCATGGAATAAATGATAGATAGTTTCCTTACAATAGGCGTAGAGTGAACATAGGAAAGTCTTCGTCATTCTTCGCATGTCCGTAAGTACACCTTGATAAAGTGTAGGTTCACCGTATCAGTGCCTTGGTCGTCCTTGGTGCGACAGTTGCAATGTGCGATTTGTGTTTGTTGCTAGTAGACACAAGAACCGTGTTTATCCGTGACGGTGTCCGTGGTGAGACAACCGTGTTCCTTACTGAAACCGTGTTGAAACTTTCATAAATCATTGTGATATCTTAAAAGAACCGTGTACATATTATTTTTCGCGCCAATAAACTGTATCAGCATCACTATTTCATACGGTCTTTAAAATCAGGGTGAACCGTTGCAATCCGTGCCTACTACCGTGACAGTGTGACTGGGGCTTTAAAGCACGTACTCCGAAATCGCCTTATTTAAAAAGCTAGACTTGCTTTAAAGTTGCCTAATGAGAAAACGTATTTTCGAGAATAAAAGACGAAAATTATTTTCACATCCTCATTATTAATATAGCGATGTGTTCGTATATCGTATATGTTAGCTTATGTTTACTGAGTCTATTCCTGAATCTGAATGTTTATAGTTGCAGTACGTACACCTGTGTCATTTCTCATTTAAATGGATATCATTGTGATCGTTAAGGTCGCACTGTCTTTCAAACTTTGCACATATATTTCAGCCTTTTCACTTCTGTGTACATGCCTTTGAATTAACGACGGAGGGCATCAAATATTCTTTATGGATGTTATATGCAAGTTTTATTTATCTTAAGACAATCATGACCTTCAAAAGCGGTCCTTGAGAAAAACGGTCTGTGGCAATATTCGCAAGAATGTTTTCCTGTTTTAGAATGTCTGTCTTCATGTTGTTTCAGAGACGATGGTGTGGCTAAAATTTTCCCGCAGTACTTAAAGAGGAAACTGGAAACAACAGCCTTAGAAGCTGATACGGCTATTGTGACGTCAGGGTTCTCGAATATGCAAAAAACTTTATTTTTTCTAAGTATGTAATATATATATATATATATATATATATATATATATATATATATATATATATATATATATATATATATATATATATATATATATATAAAATATGGAATATAAATATAAACAATTGTGGGCCCCTGCTTTCGGTGCCTTAGTGGTTTGGATGCAATGATTTAATGGCCTATTTTAACTGTCTCGTTTGTGGTTCTGTAGATCAGGGTCATGAAGTCTTAAATTGATATACCCTTCTGAGAGGTATGGAAGTCCATCTCCTCTCGTTCAAAAGTTCTTAAAAATGAAAAAAAAAAGAAAAAAAAAGACTTTAGGTTAAAGAAGATGGGGAATTAAGGCGGGAAGAATGTCTACAAAGCAACCGTTAAGATGTGTAAAAAATATCTCAAATTGAAAAAAGAAAATTGTTCATTTTCTTTTTAAAAGTAATCCAAATTTCACAGTTTAACCTTTAATAACTTTTTATTGACCACGACACTTTGCGAGAAAACTTTCTTTCAAATGCCCGTGAACCAGTGATGAATAAATGCGTTAAAATGTGGTAGAAAACAGATAATGGGTTTTTTTTCCTCATCGAGTGGGTCAAACTCTCTATTTTTTATTATTGAATTAAACAAAGATAATCTAAAAATCAAGAATACTTTTCGAATATGCGGCTGAGATGTGGTTAACGAGTGTAAACAATAGTTCACCGGCTGTTGTATTAAAGGGAAGATAAAGCGCCCTATGAGTAAAACCCTGAGGAAGATTCTACTTCAAAAGGGCCTTCCTATTGACAAAAACAGCAAAAGTTGTAATCCTTGTAGACTTAAAGTTTCAAGTGATATAGCTAAACAGGTAAAGAACAGGCCAAAATCCACTGTTGATTCAGTCACAATTCCTTTATGTTCGCGGGAAAGACGCATAGTACATTTGTAATTTCGTGTGTGTTTTGTGCCAGTTAAACAAATCTGAGAGTAATTCCAACAGAAGCTTGAATTTTTTGGGTTGCTTGTGCCAATAGAATGCAAATGTTGTTCAAAACATTTAACAGGAAAAAAACTGAATCCTAATCAAGCCATAGATGTGACCTCTTACAGAAGAAAATGTCTTCCTTAACATCATTAGAAGTATCTGACTTGCTGACAAAAATCAGAACAAGAGCCATACACAATTTTACAAATTACAAACTTAATTTTGAAAACTTGCATGATGAAGACTATATAATGCTGCTAGGACTTTGTTGCCCAAAAGCAAGAAAAATAGTATGATTTGCATCAACAAAATAATTGGTCTAATATCTAATCTGTCCCCCATTTATCACTATTACCATGCAGACTATTAACAAACTGTCTATTTTTTAACCCCATATAATTACTTCTCACATTGGACTCTCTTGGCCTTTGAAGGACAATTAAAAAATATAAGTTACTTTTGTCTCAATTTTATTCATCTATTATTTCCAAGTCTATCTGATCATTAAAACTATGAAAGTATTTTTTGTATTATACAATAAATATTCTTGCATAATTCTCTTATTCTATTAAGCATTCAAATACATTATTAGTCCCCTACCGGTGAAACCGGAGGGGACTATAGGTTTCCTCTGAGTCTGTCCGTCCGTCTGTCTGTCTGTCTGTCCCTCTGTCTGTCTGTCAGTCTGTCCCACTTAGTTTTCCGCACTTTTTTCCTAAACGCTTGCAGATATTGAGCTGATTTTTTGGTATGTGAGTGTATCTTGATGAGTTACAGATCAAGTTTGCATTTCATTCCACTTCATTGATTTTTGACGGAATTACGGCCTTTTCAATTTTTACGGGTTTTCCGCAATTTTCTTCTAAATGCTTGTAGATATTGAGCTGATTTTTGGTATGTGGCTTTACCTTGATTAGTTATAGATCAAGTTTGCATTTCGTCCCGCTTCATTAATTTTTGACGGAATTATGGTATTTTCAATTCTTAACGGGAACGGAACCAGATTACACTTGCCGGTAGGGGACTAGTATTGCTAATGCAATACTCTCAGAATGCTTGTTTACTTTGATTTATTATCAAAGGTGAATGGCAAAGGGGAATAACTTTGCTCAGCAGAATACAAGTTAAAAGAGCACTGGCCAGGACCAGAACACTTGATTAAATGGTCTAGGTGTTCAAAATTCTGGTAAAAATACCCTTGCATGTTAAAACTTTTCTCTGTTTGCCTCGAATATGCCAAAAAGCATAGAAAATTTTCAAAGAAATGCATTTTCACTATATTACTAAATAAATAAAGCCCCATCCTTACACCAGAACACCTGACCCATTGGCAATAAGCTCTCAATTCTGGAATAAGCAACCTTGCTCATTATATGCATTTTCACTATATAATCAATAGAGCCCCCCCCCCCTTCACCAGAACCCCTGACCCTGGGGTCATGAATTTCAAAATTTTGGAAGAGGCATTCTTCCTTATCATAACCATGCACTTTCTTTGTTTGAAATATACCCTGGAGCAGAGAAGAAAATTTTGAAAGAATTTATGCATTTTCCCTATATAATCAATAGAGCCCCGCCCTAACACCAGAACCCCTGACCCTGGGGCCATGAAATTCATAATTTTGGAAGAGGCACTTTTGCTCATCATAACTATGTACTTAGTTAGTTTATTAAATACCTAGGAGCACAGAAGAAAATTTTCAAAGAACTAATGCATTTTCACTATATAATCAATAGAGCCCAGCCCTAACACAGGAACCACTGACGCTGGGGCCATGAAATTCACAATTTCTGAAAAGGCAGCCATGTTCACCATAACTATGTTCTAACATACTTTATTTAATACCCAGGAGCAGAGAAGATTTTCAATGAATTAATGTATTTTCACTATATTATCAATAGAGCCCCGCCCTAACACAGGATCCCCTGACCCTCGGGCCATGAAATTCACAATTTTGGAAGAAGCACTCTTGCTCATCATAACTATGTACTTAGTTACTTTATTTAATACCCAGGAGCAGAGAAGAAGATTTTCATAGAATTAATGCATTTTCACTATATACTCAATAGAGCCCCGCCTTAACACAGGAACCACTGACCCTGGGGCCATGAAATCCACAATTTTGGAAGAGACACTCCTGCTCATCATAACTATGTACTTGATTAGTTTATTTAATACCCAGGAGCAGAGAAGAAGATTTTCAAAGAAATAATGCACTTTCACTATATGATCTAAATAGCCCCGCCCTAACACCAGAACCCCTGGCCCTGGGGCCATGAATTTCACAATTTTGGAAGAGGGCTCAATGCTTGTTACAATCATACCAACAGTTTGACTGCTTGATGTCCAGGAGTAAAGAAGAAGATTTTTAAAGATTGCATTAATTTTGGTGGTTTTAGCCCCACCCCTTATGCCCCAGGGGGGCAGGGATCATGAAATTCACAATTTTTGTTCCCCTTTACCCATAGATGCTATATGCCAAATTTGGTTGAAATTGGTTGAGCGGTCTTAGAGAAGAAGCTAAAAATGTCCAAATGTTAACGCAAATAGCACGACGCACGCCGACGGACAAAAACGGATAGAGATCAATAACGAATGCTACTGGCATATACTTTTTTTTAAAACTTAAATCTGGTCTGTCAAATGGCATACTTGCCATACTCTATGGAATTCGCACCACAAGCTGAACTGGTGAAAAGTGCTCGCATGGCAAAATGAAAATTGTTGCACGAAAAGATCTCAATTTCAAGCTTCATTTTGAGACTTTTTGAATAAAACAATAAATTTAAGAGTTATCCTTCCTGGCTGAGGATCGGATATCCTTTATACCTATCTTCAATTATACCTATCATCAAATCAATTGTACCTATCTCCAAATGAATTAAAGATAGGTATAATTGATATAAACCTATCTTCAATTCATTTGGTTATAGGTACAATTGATTTGAAGATAGGTACAATAATTTGAATATATGTTAATTTTGCGTTCCATACTTTCTTTGCTAACGGCTGGAATAATGATGCCTCCATTTTATCACTAATTGTACAAGCAATTGCTGGCAATTTCATGGGCTTTCTTTAAAAAAAGACCTGTACACAGTTGCAATGTTTACATTTTAAATTGCTTATTCAAAATTAAAACTGTAATGTTTCTGTTTTTTACACATAAATATTTTATTGTTATAAATAAAAGAGGAATAGATTTTTTGTTTGTATGAAAGGCCCTTACCATGGAACCTGATTAGTGCCCTAATCTTGGAGCATAATTAGTGTCCTAATTACGGCGCCTAACAGATGCCATAAATGTATTAGGTGTCTTACCACCTAACGATGGTGCGGCGGCCGTAATACTTAGAGCCTAATGCCCTAACGGGTGCCCTAACTATGGAACCTAATGCCCTAACTATGGAGCCTAATGCCCTAACAGTTGCCTAACTATATGGAGCTAATGCCCTCACAGGGTGCCCTAATGACGTTAGGTGCCAGACAGGGTATATAAGGAGAGAGAGAGACAGTGAGTAGACACGCATAGCTTGTACTTGATATGTAAACTGCGAATGGACATTATTATACTCGTTGAAGCAAAACTTTGCTGTTGTTGTTTTTTTATTAGATCTATAAAGATCTATAGTTCCTAACTTAAACACAGGATCCACAATATTTTGTGACACAGGGACGTTATGAATAGTAACTTCTTAAGGACTGGTTCCTAGAGTTATCGTCCGGATAAACCCCGAAAAACGTCACAAAACCAGTTAAATGAATTGAATTTACATAAATATTTTTAGAATTCAGTGACAAAGACATTCTTCTTTGCATCACGCCTAACATCTGTTTTTGTAAACAGGGCTGTTATTAGTGTTTACGATTCACTGGGTGTGTTCAATTTGTTGAACTCTGCACATATCACTGAGCAAGGACTCAAATGCTGGTGAGTTGTTTTTGCTGTCTAACATTTCTATTCTGAATTTTCTGGATTATAATTTTCATATTTTTCATTAATACAAAACAAAATTTCAACTTTTCTGAATTATTAAGGATAAAGTTTGAAAGTGCAAGGATGTGTCAATCAAACGCGTCCAAAAAAGTTTTAATAATTTCCAGATAAAAGAAGATTCTGAACATGCTTTTTTATTATATTTCCGTGTGATATGCTAAAGCAACATAAAAGTCATGATATCATACAGAAGTTTGAGAAAATATTAACTTCAAATCTGTGTCCAGACCCCGTTGAAGAATACGATGTTTTGGTTGTAGACAGCGGCCTTTTTTTTCTTTCTTTTTTTTTTTTTTTTTTACAAGAATGTGATTTCCAAATAGAGATGCCATCATTCTTATCCAAAACAAGAAAACAACATTCCACAGCCGAAGTCAATTCGTCCAGATTATTCACTAAAATCCGTTGGATCGTCGAGGCAGCAAACAGGAGGATAAAAAAAATTGGCAACTAATATCTAAATAATGTTGTTTGTAATAGTCAAATTCCATACATAGATTTCATTCGAATTAATATTGTATGCAGCGTTATAAATAACTACAGACCACCAACTAAAACCAATGATAATGATGATCTAAATCTTGGTTTCAAAATTTACTAAAATCCAGAGAAAACGCAAATGCTTTGAAACAATTGTACACTAAAGATCACGGTAACAAGTTTACGGTAAATTCCAAATCTTGGAAAAGCAATGATGCTAATGATGCTGTACTTAATTTTCATGTCCTTAGTGCAGGTGAGGTCATACAATTAATATTTGGCTTCTATCAAACTCGACAGGCAAATTCATATGTTAGGGAACACACAGAAAACATTGATGTACAACATTGATGTATCCGAAATTGAGACCTGATAAATTCACACAAGAATCCAATTTAGACATCGCAACAATACTCTTAACAATCTCTGGATAAAGTACACTACGAACAGTGTTTGTGGGTGGTACTGCGAGTGTTATTCTGGTGCTCGCACTGTCGGGTGCGCCCACGTAGAATGTAGTGTTATTAGGTGTTTTGGATACTCCCGCCGTAAGTGTAACATTTCAAACATTCGTGATTGATGCAGGTGCATGCCAGACTGACTCTGGTCACTCTGCTGTACGGTTTGGTTTAGCTACCAGTCCAAAATTTTTATTGCATAGCCCGATGGAACAATCAGAGTGTATCAGCTGTGTTATGAACGTATTCCAGAAAACTGCTTCCGGGAGGTTAATAGATTTGGTGGTGGTAGTGTAATGATGTGGACGACAGTACTGTATACAAACAAGACTCCGTTCATTCAAAGAACTTTGACCGCACAATGATGTCCTACCTGCACATATCTTTTCAGATGCAGCACCCTGGAGCCATATTTCATTCTGAAAACATTGCCACATACAGCTCATCTGACAACAAATCAGCATATAGTTTTGCCTTGCCCATCTAAATCGCAAGATTTAAACCCATTGAACATGCATTGGACAAAATGGATAGGCATATCCGTCAAAGAAAACCTCATTTACAGAGTCTGCACATCTAACCCAAGCTCTACACCTACAAATTCAAAAGTAGGTCATATTGACCTACTTTTCAGTTGACGTACTCCAAGGAACCAAGATGCAACAACTAACAAATTTTGATGATTCTAAGCCAATTAATACCTAAGTTATTTAATCATAACCAAAAAATTTCAAAAGTAGGTCACAGTGACCTTCTTCTCGGTTGAAATACTTTGAGGACCCAAGATGCATCAACTGACAAAATTTGATTATTATAAGTCAATTAGTACCTGAAAAAATATATAATTAGCGCTTAGTGACCTACTTTTCAGTCGACGTACTCCAAATACCTAAGATGCATCAATCAACAAAGTTTGATGACTCTAAGCAAATAAGTACCTGAAAATATTTAAATATAGCCATTAAATTCCAAAAGTAGGCAAGAGTGCCCTACATTTAAGTCGACATACGCTGAGGACCCAAGATGCATCAACTGAAATATAGCCATAAAATTAAAAAAAATAGGTCACAGTGACCTTTTTTTCAGTCGACTTACTCTGCGGACCCAAGATGTATTAACTGACAAAGTTTGGTGATTCTAAGCCAATTAACACCTAAAAATTTTTAAATTAAGCAATTAAATTTCAAAAAAAGGTCACGGTGACCTACTTTTCAGGCAACTTACTACGAGGACCCAAGACACATCAGCTGACAAATTTTGATGATTCTAAGCCAATTAGTGCCTAAAATATTTAAATAAAGCCATAAAAATTCGTAAGTAGGTCATGGTGACCTACTTTTCAGTCGACTTACTCCGAGGACCCAAGATGCATCAACTGGCAAAGTTTGATGATTCTAAGCCAATTAGTACCAGAAATATTTAATTATAGCCATATAAATTGAAAAGTAGGTCACGGTGACCTACTTTAGTCGACTTACTCCGAGGACCCAAGATGCATCAACTGACAATGTTTTATGATTCTAAGCCAGATAGTACACGAAAATCTTAAAATATAGCCATAAAATTTGAAAAGAAGGTCACGGTGACCTACTTTTCCGTTGTCATACGCTGAGGACCTAAGATGCATCAAATGACAAAGTTTGATGATTCTAAGCCAATTAGTTCCTGAAATATTAAATTAAAGCCATATAAATTGAAAAGTAGGTCAGGCTGACCTACTTTTCAGTCCACTTACTCCGAAGACCCAAGATACATCAACTGACAAATTTTTCTGATTCTAAATCAAATAGTACCCAAAATATTTAAATATAGGCATAAATTTCAAAAGTAGGTCAGGGTGAATTGCAAAATTATTTTGTCAAAAAAACATTCTGATTGTACACACAAGTACTTTGAAGTTGATATTAAAAAGATGCTAGAGTTTCTGATTGACAATATCTATGAGGTTTTTGGAGACCAGATCTTCCAACAATCTGTTGGAATTACCATGGGTACCAATTGCGCCTCGTTGTTAGTAGACCTATTTTTGTATTCATATGAAGCAGAATTTATCAAAAATTTTATACATGAAAAAAAGAAATCTCTTGCTGTGGCCTTCAGGTCGATTGATTGTATTTGTTTTAAGTCCCACTCGAGAATCTTTCACTCATATAGAGACGTCAGCATATACCAGTGAAGGGCTTCAAATTTTGACCTTTACTCGACACTCAGGGCCATTGAGCAGTGAGGGATCTTTATCGGGCCTCGGTTGTTAGAGTCTCATCCGAAGGACCCGCAACTTTCACTTCAAAGTGCCGAGCGCATGGCGAAGGAACAGTTGCTACCCATTTTTTATCGACTTAGCTCGGTCGCGGCCGAGATTCGAACTCACGACCTCCCGATCAAGGAGCGAGCGCTCTACCGACTGAGCTACCGTGAACGGTACCCTTTAGCTCGACATTTAGATATATCGACGACGTATTATCAATTAACAATTGTTATTTCCATTCATATGTCGACACGATTTTTATATACCCCAGTGAGCTTGAAATAAAAGATACCACAGAGTCTGACACATCTGTTTCATATTTGGATATTTTACTAGAAAAAGACGTTAATGGTCATCTTACAACAAAGCTTTATGATAAACGTAATGACTAACTTATCAATATTTAAGTAAGGAGTAGAGAAAAAGGCTTGGTAGAACATTTACTAGAACCCGCTGTGTATCTTTGTAAGGATTTTTTTATGAAATTTCGGAATCCAATATAAATATGGTAATTCAAATTCATTTTGGTTGTTGGGAATATCAAAAATATTTAAAGCTGACATATGATTCTGAAGAATTTCCTCCTTAGAAAGGGGAGCTATGTGTATACGTTGGGGCCAATTGTAGAATTAAATCCCAGTTCTTCTAAAATACAATTAAAATGATGAAATGCGTGGGTGAGAAATTTTTCCCAGGGGGTCCACCGAAGTCAAAAAATTCCAACTCAAAAATTTCTTGACCAAAAAAAAAAAAGAAAAATAAAAAAGAAAAAAAAAATCCATTCCCAAACGTGAAAAAAACTTATTTCATGGTGTTGGATTCCACATTACTGGGGGGGGGGGGGGGTCCAAAGTCATTTTTATTTGCTTCAGTATATACTTTTCATAACTCTGCAATTTTCATGTGGACCCCCTCCCCCCTCTAGATCCGGGCATGGTCTTACAAACAAAGACAATGAGAATGTTGTTACCTGCTTTGTCAGCTTGAACCAGTACATACTGATCGTGTAGTCTATCTAATTCTTTTTTCACTCCTGAATTATTGAACACAGAAGGATAGATGGTTTTCATATTGCCCCTCAATCGCTTAATGCGAGATTTTAACATACATCTGATACATTTAAACCATTCTGACAAAGTGTCAAGATCTTCATTTTCATGTGTAGATCTGGCCCATCGCCGTATATCTTCCACAGAATTAATAATATTTATTTAATATTTACATGTACATGTATGACTTTGACCTTGTACTATGGAGAGGACTTATATCTTTTGAGGATAGCTGTTTCAATAAGGCGGCCAAATTTTTTACCATATATAGAAAATCGCATTGCATTGACGGATATCTTATCCTCCAATTTCAGAGGGTAACACAGGTAATTTTCAAATGCCCCGTGCCTACCTTTAGTGGAAAAGTGCAAGTACCAAAGTACATGCAAATAAAAGTTCAAACATAAAACTATCGATTGTATGTGGCGATTTGAGATTCTATGTCTAGATATTTTGCAATTTATTTTCGAAGTTGGCACTTTTTGCGCTCCATTTGTTCTGAATACTTCTCGTTATTTTGTAATATTTTTTTCGTTTTTTTTTTCCTATTTAGACACATAAAAAGGGACTTTTATATTACTTTCGTATTTTCTTTTAATTCAAACACAGGCAATCAGAGATTACAGAGCTCACTTTAACGAATGTTGTCTTTAAGTAAGGCAAAGTCCAAAACTAATAAGTTAGTAGTGTGCATCCCTAGATGTAACATTCATGCAATTTTTGGTCCGATAGGGCTTGCACTAGTTGCAGTTACTTGGGAATGGACTTACCGAAAAACTTTAATCTAGTCTCTCATCCAGAAAATTTAAGTCATATCCAGCATCTGAAGCAAGTTTGAGTGTTCGTCCCTTGATGCATCATCCATGCAAGTTTGGTTCAGATAGCCCTATAGTTTACTTAAACCTGGTCATTCATCTGTAAAATGTAGGTCAGATATAGCATCCGAAGCAAGCCTGGTAGTGTGCATCTTGAGATGTATCATCCATGCAAGTTTGGTCAACAAATGGGTTAAAATGACTTGGAAATGAGACCTGCTCCAACAGCTTTAACCTGGCCGCTTATCCGGAAAATGTAGATCAGATCCAGCATCCGAAGCAAGTCCAGTAGTGTGCATCCTTAGATGCATCATCCTTGCAAGTTTGGTCAAGAAAGGGCTTATAGTTACATGTACTTTGAAATGAGACCTGCTCCAAAAACTTTAACCTGGTCCCTCATCCGGGAAATGTAGATCAGATCCAGCATCCAAAGCAAGTCCAGTAGTGTGCATCCTCAGATGTATCATCCATGCAAGTTGGGTCAATATACGGCTTAATGTTACTTGGAAATGAGACCTGCTCCAAAAACTTTAACCTGGTCACTCATCCGGAAATTGTAGGTCAGATCCAGCATCTGAAGCAAGTCCAGTAGTGTGCATCCTTAGGTGTATCATCCATGCAAGTTGGGTCAACATAGGACTTACTTTTACTTGGAAATGAGATCTGCTCCAAAAACTTTAACCTGGTAACTCATCCGGAAAATGTAGGTCAGATCCAGCATCCGAGAAGCAAGTCCATAAGTGTGCATCCTTGCATTTATCATCCATGCAAGTTTAGTCAATATAGGGCTTTTAGTTACTTGGAAATGAGACCTGCTCCAAAAACTTTAACCTGCTCCAAAAACATTAACCTGGTCATTCTTCAGCTGACATTGCAGCATCTGAAACCTTCACCGGTACAATGAAACATACTAGAAGCATCCTCCATGCATCTCTGATTAATAAGAAATCTGCTCCAAAAAATTTAGCCTGGGACGCCGACACCGACGTTATTATACAAGCTCCCCCAACTTCGTGGAGGTAAGCTAAAAAAGGAGAACAACAGGAAAACACGGAAGGAAACGTATATAGGTAGTGCCAGCTGGCCAATCATTTTGTGATTATTCGTAATAAAATATTGTCTAAATAAAAGCTGATTTGGATGTAAATATGTCTTTCCAGACTAAGATCGGTGGATTATTGTCTTGAATACTGTTTTTAAAAACACAATGTCGTTACAACCACTGTCCTGTAATTGTTTAACGATATTTAATAAATCACCCTTGAGCACTGTGAATTGATGTGTCTATTTTTATGCAGTTATCTATTAAATTATTTCATTAGACAAACATTGTAAATTACGTGAATGTTCAGACATACTGTAGATTTGAATATGGTGACAATTCAAAACAAACTTGTGTGACATCTGCTCTGAAAATTGTTAATGTCTAATTTTTCAGGCATGTTTCATGGTTTTCTCACAGGCACTTGGGGTATGGACCCCCCCCCCCCCTTTTTCCGTTTTTTTTTCTTTTTAAATCTGAGGTCGAGTCACCTTTTGATAACATACAGTGCATATTAGAATACAAAAATAGGCAAAAGGTGACTCGACCTCGCATTTAATGTTCCGAATGACATTACACGTAATGATGATACCCGAAAATACCGGGCACTTCCGTCCCAGCTGGTGCACATCAACAAAATTTACCCTAGATGCGGGTGATTTAATCGAAATATTTACAAATCGGGGGCACATAAAAATTAAATGGAAATATGAAAAGAAAGAAAAATGAATAACGAATTTATTGATGTATGCATATTCCATGTTTTCTTATTCTTTCGATAAATAATCAGGCGAAGTTTAAGCGAAATGAGGCAGACGATGAGAAAAGAGTTGCAAGCCTTCTCTCTTTTTATGTATCAGTTGAAAACGATATATTTAAAAACAGCTTATAGAGACAAAAGAGTTACATTATTGATAACATACAGTGCATATTAGAATACAAAAATAGGAAAAAGGTGACTCGACCCCAGATTTAAAAAGAAAAAAAAATGGAAAAGGGGGGGGGGGGAGGTCCCTACCCCAAGTGCCTGTGGGTTTTCTTAACATTTTCTTGTCTGTTGAAATGAAATAAAATATTAGTACATGTAGTTTCCTGATCAAGATAAATAATATGTTTCTAACTTTTATTAACTTTTTTTAAGTCTTCTTATTTATATGAATAGAACTTCTTGAAAAAAATTCAAAAATATGTATTTTGATACGAATCGGTCGAAACTTATTGCGGTTAACCGATTAGCAGTTCTGTATTCGATTGTTATCCCTAGTATTAACAAATAGAATTAATCGAGTTTTCTTTGATACTATTTGGTTGATTTTTTAAAATTAACTTCTTAAAGGTGAGTATTCTTCTAAGTACTTTGCTCATTTATCATACTCGTTTCAATTTTATCGAAATGTAGCGCCGAAAAAAGACAAAGCTGGAGGTGACAAACATGCCAAAAGGTAGGATAATGAAGTATTTCTTATCTTTAACTATGGTAAATTGTTACTGTTAAAAGAAAAATTCTTTTATATTTAAGGTTTTAAACTTTGTAAATTTCCAGTAAGACGGATGTTTCTAGAAGATGGATTTCAGATAGATACTCTGAAAAATGTTAGTTTTTTCACATGGAAAGCAGTCGAAAAGATTAGAAATACTGTGGTATCATCTTGCGCTACGCAGTCATGTAAATGTACAGAAAATAAAAGTAAAAAAAAAAAACTGTGTCTAGGCAAGGTACCAGGTAAAAACGGGTCACCCAGAGTCAAGAGAGCATCTTCAGGAAAGAGAATCAGTTCGATAGTTGAAGAAAAGGACTGTAAACTGAAATATGATATCCCTGATTAAGTTAAACAGCAATTCTATATAAAAGTTAAATGAAGGAAATAAATAAAGAGCTACATTCCTGCAAAAAAGCTACTTCTTTCATAAGAACGGATACACAGATGGCTGCAATGGGCAAGAAACCACAAGAACGATTAGGAATTGTTAGATCCAGCCAAGAATATATATCCAAGTCCTGCCAAATAGTTTTAAGAAGAAGATACGGTTTAAGCTTTATTGTGTCCTAAAAAAAAACCAAGAGGCCCATGGGCCACATCGCTCACCTGAGCACATTGACTAGGAAAAAAAAAAAACAAAACTCAGTTCAGTATTGAAAAGTTTACATGGGGGAGGGGCTTGAATTTTAAGCGACCTAATGATGCTTTCATATCAATATAACAAATGGCTTTGCTGTTCCTGAGCA
This sequence comes from Saccostrea echinata, assembly GCF_033153115.1. Classification (NCBI taxonomy): domain Eukaryota; kingdom Metazoa; phylum Mollusca; class Bivalvia; order Ostreida; family Ostreidae; genus Saccostrea; species Saccostrea echinata. The sequence goes on from NW_026889772.1 coordinate 8,182,079, forward strand.
GAAGATTTTTTCCCATATATTCATCTGTAAAAATTTGATCCCCGTTGTGGCCCCACCGTACCCTCATTTGAACAAATTTGATTCTACAGTACCCGAGGATGCCTGATATCAATTTGACTAATCATGGCTTTTCTGTTCTTAAGAAAAAGATTTTTTTCTATAATAATGTGTAACCCGCCGTCTTTCCGTCCTGTATATTCCTATGTAAAACTTTGATCCACCATTGTGGCCCCACCCTATCCCCGGGGGTCATGATTTGAACAAACTTGAATCTACACTACCTGAGGATGCTTCCATATAAATATGTCCAATCATGGCTTTGCTGTTCTTAAGAAGATTTTTATTTTTCCTATATATTTCTATGTAAAACTTTGATCCTCCATTGTGGCTCCATCCTATCCCCGGGGGTCATGACTTGAACAAACTTGAATTACACTACCTGAGGATGCTTCCATATAAATATGACCAATCATGGCTTTGCTGTTCTTGAGAAGATTTTTGGAGATTTTTTTCTTATGCATTCCTATGTAAATCTTTGATCCACCATTGTGGCCCCACCCTACCCCCGCGGGTCATGATTTTTTTTTTCTCTTTTATTAAAACATGGTACATAAATAATTCAATGTACAGAAAATCATAATACATACATTGCATAGAAATTTATAAATCAAAATCACAAATAATTGCCTACTTCCAGATACAGATTATCATTAATTACATGTGCTTTCCTTAGAATCACGTTTTGTAAACAAAGACAATTTTTTATCTTATTTCGAAAAACTTCTATATACAGTGTCTTCATTTAAATTATTGTTCAATATGCAATTCAATAATTTATAATTGAATTCAGCAACATTTTTTTCATACATATACTTAATTTTAGCTAGATATACATTTTTCCAGACATATTTGTAACTAAGATCAAGAGTCTTTTGCCACATATTTTCAAAAACTGATCGTTGAAACTTTATGTTTACCAAAATTGAATAATAAAAATCACATTTTAGGTTTGCTACAGTTCTTACAGTATTATCTCTGAATAAAAGTGACACTTCGTTTTTAATATTAACAATTTTGCATATGTTCAATCAAAATTGTTTTTGTATTCTCTGAGTGTCTTCTTTATCATGATATATTCACAGAGTATATTGTTTTTCTTTTCCAGTATATTATAAAAGTGTTCAATACTAAGGAAGTTTCCATCATTATCAAAAAGATCTTTGATATACAGAATATCATTTTTTATCCAGTTTTCACAACAAAGAGGTTTAGAATCATACTGAAACAGATTATTGTTCCAAATGAATTCCGATAAAAATTGGTCTCTCTTTAAATCACAAATTTGTTTAACTTTTTTTTTTACATTTATTGAAAGCAGAAAGGACTTCACCATAAAAAAGTGGTATTCTTAGCATCTTAAAAAAGCAGTATTTTCAAAGTTACATACACTTGTTTTAACAATATCATTAACTGATAGGTTTTTAAGATTAAGAATATTATTCAACATTTTATATATTATACTTCTTTTATCTAGTATTCGTTTTATCCAAGAAGCCTTCGCTGCAGTGAATTTACTCTCTAGATCAACAATACCTATTCCACCTTGGTTAACTTTACCAATTAGCGTATTTCTCTTTATCTTATCTTTTTTCTTCCATAAGAAATTAAATACAAGTTTTGATACATTTTTAAAGAATTCATTTTTTGGATTTGACAAAATAAAAGCATTATATACCAATTTAGATAATGCTAGTGTATTTATTATGGTGCATTTTCCGAATATCGTTAAGTTTCGCCTTCTCCAAACACTCAGTATTCTTTCAAGTTTCTCTAATTTATTTGTCCAAGTCATATCATAACAGATATCCTTATCATGACCGAGATATACACCTAATGATTTTACATGACTTAGCAATTCTAACACCATAAATATATTTTTCATTTAAATACATTTCAATAAATTTTCCTGTCAATAAACATTCTGTTTTGTCCATATTCAATTTTGGCCTGCGACTTTGCTAAATTCACGTATTGTTTCTAAAGCTTTTTTCAGTGAATAAGTGTCTTTCATTATATTAGTGCAATCATCGGCATGTTGTACGATTTTTAAATTTCCATTATCACCTGGCGATAAACCGATGATTTCTTCAATATTTTTAAGCTGAACTGCTAGTATTTCTAGCACAAAAATAAATAAAAGTGCTGACACAGGACAGCCTTGTCTAATCCCTCTTTGCATTTCACATGATTTTGACATCCAGCCATTATTTTTAACTTTTAAAGTTGGTTTAGAATATAATGTTTTTATCATTTTGATAAAATTTTCACCAAAATTTAATTTTTCTAGAGTTTTGTACATGAAGTTATATTCAACAGAATCGAAAGCTTTTTCAAAATCGAGAAAGAGCAAAATACCATCAATATCATTATTGTTACAATATTCAAATATGTCTAATATTATTCTCGCGTTCTCCCCAATGTATCTACCTTTAATATAAGCACTTTGTTCACTACTAATTATTCTACTAGCAACTTTTTGCAAACGATTGAGCAAAAATTTTGTAATCAACGTTTGTAAGATTAATTGGTCTATAGTTCTTAAGATTTTTTTTCTCTCCTTTTTTATATATCAGGGATATCACAACATTTCTTTGCGAAAAAGGGAAAATACCATCATCAATACTTTTAAGTAAAGAGGAAAAGAATATTTCCTTTATATCATGCCAAAAAACCTTACAGAATTCTGCTGTTAAGCAATCTTGACCAGGGGATTTGTTATTTTTCATTTTAAGAACAGTTTCTTCACATTCTAATTTTGTAGGCAACACGTCACATAACTCTTTCTCGGCCTTTGTAACCTTTTCGCAGATAATATTTTTAAAATAGTTTTCTATTTCATTATCAGAAATCTTCTTACTAGTGTATAATGAACTATAAAAAGTAAACAAACATTTCATAATATTATCATTGTCACTGATAACAGACTCATTATCATCCTTGATTTTAGTTATTGCATTATTTATTTGCTGCTTTTTTTCAAGACCTAAAAAATAAGAGTTACTTTTCTCACCCTTTTCTATCCACAAAGCTCTAGATCGTACATAAGCTCCATTACACTTCTGAGCATAATAATTATCTCTTTCTTCTTCAAGTTGTCGTTTGTACCTCATATTTATTTCAGTATAATGTTTTTAATCTGGTAGTTTTAATTGAGTTTCTATAAATTTGATACGCTTTTTTGATTATTAGCTTTATTTTTTGAAAAAGTCTTTAATGGATATTTTCATTCGTTCCCTTCTTACTTTTGGATCGTTTAACTGTTTTAATTCTTCTTTTTCGTCATTTATATGTTTTCTTAATTTTTCACAAAATTTTTCTTCAGTTAATAATGAGTTATTTAACTTCCAGTAACCACTACCTCGTAAATTTTCATAAGTACTGAGATCAAAACCTATAAGCCCAAATGATCGCTCATACGTATCCCTTCAACACTAGGTGCTCTACGCACAGTAATATTACAAAGCGGGAAAAACATATTATCATTAATAAAAACATAATCTATTCTGCTTTTGGGAATGTCCTCTCCATCACACCACGTTAAACCATTTATACTTGTTTTTCCGCTGGAAATCCAGCAGTCATTAAGATCAAAATATTTCAAAAATTTTCTTAAATTCTTAACACTTTTATCACTTTGATTACAGTCTAGTTGACAATTAAAGTCACCACAAACAACGAGCCCTTCTATATTCATAGTATATTGACTTTCCCAAGATAATAATCTTTTAAAAAATGTAATTCTAGAGTGTTCAGCGTGAGGTGCATAAACATTCACAATTGTAATATTTTTTTCATTATATTTCAAGTTAACCAATAGTGAAACGCCCCTACTATATACGGAGTCAGAAAAGCAATGAAGTTTGTTTCCAAACCATCGGGAATTGTATATAAATTCATGTTCTTTAACAAAATGTGTTTCTTGTAAAAGGACTATATCAAAATTGGAATCTTTCAACCACTCAAAAAGCGTTACTCTCTTTTTATAAGTATTTAGGCCTCTCACATTTAAGGAGAGGAATGATAAAGAGTTTTTATTCATCTGGTCGAGGAGATTGTTAATTCACATCATTTTGTAGCAGATTCTTTTTCATTTTTAGTCCCCTACCGGTGAAACCGGAGGGGACTTTAGGTTTCCTCTGAGTCTGTCCGTCTGTCTGTCTCTCTGTCAGTCTGTCCCACTTGGTTTTCCGCACTTTTTTCCTAAACTCTTGCAGATATTGAGCTGATTTTTGGTATGTGAGTGTATCTTGATGAGTTACAGATGAAGTTTGCATTTCGTTCCGCTTCATTAATTTTTGACGGAATTACGACCTCTTCAATTTTTAAGGGTTTTCCGCAATTTTCTTCTAAACGCTTGCAGATATTGAGCTGATTTTTGGTATGTGACTTAACCTTAATGAGTTATAGATCAAGTTTCGTCCCGCTTCACTGATTTTTGACGAAATTATGGCATTTTCAATTTTAAAGGGGAACCAGATTACACTTGCCGGTAGGGGACTAGTATTGCTAATGCAATACTCTCAGAATGCTTGTTCTTTTTATTTTTTTTTCAAATCTCGGATAAATGTATCAAGTTTCTTTTGACTGTTCTCGCTTTGAGAGCCTTTCCTAGGCACGGAGGCGCTCCTGAGTTTTCTAGTATATTTGGCAGCAATTTTTCGGACGATGACTCCAAGTTTGTTTTCACCTGGCCATTTTGATGGTTCTGTTTGAGTTGTGCCGATGGTATCCAAGCCTGTACCCCAGTACACGTCAACAGTGGACTCGGCAAAAATCGTATTAGCATTAGAGGCTTCAAGTTTTTCTCGCATTAAAGTTACTTGTTCAGCTTTTGCAGATACGATTTCCTCCATTATTTCCAGTTTTTGCTCGCTCCAACCCTCCGGGTCCTTTATGGAATTTCGTATCTTTTTAGCATCGAGTGCTGTGGGAGCGTTTCTTACCTTCTCAGCTGCAACTAAATTACCTGCACGTAGCGCTTTTGTCAACTGATAAGCATGCTCGGCTGGCTGGTGGTGCTCGCCAAAGACTTTAATGTCGCAAGGGAAAAAGTTTGAAATGGGATTTTCTTTTCTTTGGAATGCAACAACATTTTCAGTCTCTTTGTAATGTTGGCAGTCCGGAGATCCTGGTTCATGACCAGGTTCGCGACATACTCTGCAGGCCTTTTCACTGTTGCATTGCTGAGCTCTGTGCCCAAATTCCCAACAATTATAGCACTGAAGCTTTTGGGAGTTGGTAACTTGACCATAATGGAAGAGACGGCATTTTAGACCAGCACATGTAACGTTTCTGGGGAGAGATTTGTTACTCAGTGGTGCGATGTCTAGAAATCTATTGCCGTTGAGTACACTGGTCATTCGATGGGTAACGGGATTTCTGATGTTCTCGTATTTGAGATCGCTTTTGATAGTAACGTCAAAGTTATTCAGCATTTGCTATTTTAAACTGTTGAATAGCTTTAAACTACATCAATACTAACTAGTGCATGCATTTTTGTCGTTGGTTAAATCCCACACAGCAATATATCAACAATTCATTGATCGCAATGCACTTGTCAATGTGACGTCATATCGTAAAATTTGACGCAGTTTGTATGCAGTGAGAGGCGGATCAAGTTATATTTATACAATGAAAAATGTATTTTGTAATGAAATAAAATATAAATTGTAGATATATAAGAGGCCATTAACTTGGATGCGATGTCTATTTTATGATTTTATTCATATATTTCCCGTACATTCCCTAGACAAGCGATACTGTCGTATATTTGTATGCAGATTCATTGAAGGGTATTAGAAGGGTCGTAATAAATCGATATATTGCAAGGGCATGCCCTCAATGAATTATGACAAGCTTTTACACATAAACTCAAGAAGTATGAAGATATTTGAAAAGTGCTGCGAACCTGTTGAAATCTTGCAAATGAATTAATTATATCTATATTTAATGTACTTGACCAGCAAAATATTCAACATACGGTCTAACAAATGTAATTTTAGCAATTAGATAGTGGAATTTATATAGGTTCGCAGCACTTTTCACAAACTACAAAGAGTTTTGAAAATACATTATATGTTAAACTTAGATTTTTAACTTGGTTATGCCCTTGCAATATTAGAATTTATAGATGACCTCAATACTTCAGGTATATTTGCTAAAATCACGTGACTGCCACATCACGTGACAAGTCTAAATAAGAAATCTAATCGTCCTCTACATGTAGTTTTCACACACATTGCATTTGTCCGATAATAGTAAAATCCTAAAAAGAAACGCCCATCCTTGTAAAGAATGTATTTTCTATCTAAAAAATTTCCATTTGGCACCTTAACTGTGCTGCGTATTGCATTAGCAATACTAGTCCCCTACCGGCAAGTGTAATTTGGTTCCCGTTAAGAATTGAAAATGCCATAAGGGTAGACCATTGATAGTGACCTTGAGTACTTGGTCTTTGAGATTTTTTGCGCCTGTTGAATACGGGTTAGAGTCATAAACTTGAACGGAAATATTTCTAACCTCAAACCCCTCAACTAGAAGTTTCGAACGGCTCTCCATACACGTGAGATAAACTCGCCATAGATCTCTTTCCAATTGAATGCAATATATCTTGTCCCCAATTTTTTCACGAATAGCTTCATATAGTTCATAATCTATAATCCTTTCACTCTGTTCTGATTGTAGTTCCTTGTTCTTAATATAAAGAGGTTTAAACATTGGTTTTTCCTGTTCACTCATAGTGTAAATATAGCTACAGAGTACTACTCACCGATAGGCGTAATCCGACGGATATCCAAAAATAAACACAAAGAGTATTTCAACACACATCGCAAGTCTCATATATAGATACGTAAATAAGGTGTGATTAAAAAGGTTCAAAAACACCAAATCCAAATTACAGTAGATAGATATAATCCACTATAATATTGTCAGAAGAACGGAGCAAGTTGTAAACACGTCCATTCACCTTGCCCGTCACGTGACCGTTTTCCGGGGGTCATGATTTGAACAAACTTGAACCTAGACTATCTGAGGATACTTCATAAGTTTCATCTTTCCTGGCCCAGTGGATTTTTAAATGATGCCATTATTTTTTCACTAATTCCTAATTATCCCCCCTTGAAAGAGGGCGTGGCCCTTCATTTGAACAAACTTGAATCCATTCACCAAAGGATACTTTGTGGCAAGTTTGATTGAAATTGGCTCAGTGGTTCTTGAGAAAAAGTTGAAAATGTGAAAAGTTTACAGTCAGATGGACGCCGGACAAAATGTGATCAGAAAAGCTCACTTGAGCCTCGGCTCGGGTGAGCTAATAATGTTTTCAAAAAGTTTTGAAACTGGCTTAAATATTAGTTGAGTATATGACTGTTATAAATCAGGAAAGAATACGGCATGAAGGAGTACCATTCTGGAAATATGACGTGATTAATTTGATGCATTTCTCTATTTCAAACAGAAAAAGCCTTAAAATGACCCATTTCAAGGGTTATTTTCCTTAAGAAAATAGTGTCCACAGCCATCGCTCACTTTTATTTTCGGATATGTTATGTAAAATTCTTTGAAAAATCACATATCTCAAAATCTTTGTGGGCGATGCCTGTGGACAATATTATCTGAAAGAAAATTCCATTGCAAATTGGTGTCCTGCATCTTTTTAAGAAAATACGGGAAAATACACAAGTTTATGACGTCACAATTAGCATTTAGAAGGTCGATCATGTGAGAAAAATAATTTGTATGATCTTTCTGCATGGAATTTCAACGATTCAGAAAGCACGAGTTTTAATGTTTTACATCACTTTCATTTTTAAGAAAACACAGGGCAAAATAAAATGATAAAAAAACACCTTTAAAATATTTTTGTTGTCTTTTTACACAATATCACATTGTGCATTGTTACCTTGAATTTGTGCTGAAAACAATGTGAGCTTAAAAGTACGTGGAGCTGTATAATCAATAGAGCCCTGCCCTAACACCAGAACCTCTATCCAAAGGCCATGAAATTCAAAACTATGGAAGAGGCACCCTTTATAAACAAATTAGTCAGTAAGTTTGATTACTCAGTAATCAGGAACAGTGATTTGTGTTCATCAAATGTCTTGAAAATATTTCCTGGGGGTAAATGGCAGGTTCCTTATGTTGAAAATGAGAAAGACTCTTTTCTAGCCCCCTAGTTCTTGAGAGTTTTAAATGAGGCCATCTGATTTTCACTTTTTCTAAATGATCTCCCCTTGAAAGAGGGTGAAACCTTTCATTTGAACAAATCTTAAACCAAAGATGCTTTGTGGGAAATTTGGTTAAAATTGGTCCAATTGATCTTGAGAAGATATTCAAAATATGAAAAGTTTACCCAAAACAGATGAACACTGGACACTCATTGAGCAGAAAGATTCACTAGAACCTTTGGCTCAGGTACCCTAAAAAGTCTGGAAAATAATGAGATTGAATACTGTATAGGGGGAAAATAACTCGCGGTGTTAATATTCGCTATATTCACGGTGTTGATAAATCTGTGAATTCAAGAAACAGTGAATAAGTTTTCAATAACCTCCATGCTATATTTGGTAATTTGAGAATAGATACGATAGGTACATGTATATATATGTAGATGCAGTATACATGGTCATTCAGTAATTACGAGAAATAATTGTCATTCAATTATTTTAATTATCATGCTTTACGTAAGGGTTAATGTACGAGTAGCGCTCCATTCCTTAAAAGTAATGGAGCCGAGGCCCCGAAGGGGCCGAGGCCCATTGCTTTTAAGGAATGGAGCGCTACGAGTATATTAACCCGCGTAAAATCCACCCTCTTATTGTTCGTTAATATATAATAAAGAATATTTATAAGATACACTGTAAATATACATAACATATTAGTAGTATTTAATTTATATATAGATAGAAAGTAAGGCGAAAAAATGTACTTAAGTTAGTTAAATACACTGACATTGAACAGCTTCGATAGCACAGTGAGATGAGTACCCGACTTCGAAGGTGAAGGTACCGGGTTCGATTCTCAAGATTAGAACTTTTATTTTCTTTATTTGAAAATAAACTTAATAAAACTTTCTAAGTTCTTTCCTCGGTAGAGGCACGGGAAGGAGAATAAGAACATAACAAATTCCGTTTTCAATGTAATTTGCAACTCTCCATTCCTGAAAAATAATGGAGCGCTCAAACAAAGGAGTGACGTCACAGGTGGATTTTACTTTAATTCAAATCAGCAGATAATAACCTGTAATCATTGTAAAAAAAAAAAGCTGTTTTACAAGACAACGCTAAATGTCTCACCAATCAAAACACATGGGTCATGGGTTTTGATTACCCGTGCGTATCTAACGTTACTTTGTGAATTTATTACCTGCATTATAAACTACGCTAGGTATATAAACGTGCAGTACATGGTCATTTCAGTAATTACGAGTCGTACTTGTTATTCAGTTGTTTTAATTATCACGCTTTACTTTAATTTAGATCAGCAGATAAAAAAAACTGTTTTAATAACCAATGTTACATGTTTCTTCTATCAAAAGACGAGGGTCAAGGGTTTTGATTATCCTTGCTTAACTATGTTACCACGTGTATTTGTTACCTGCATTATCATGCGTATTAGTTTGTATCGATATTTTGGTTTTTATAAATCATTCAAATAACTATCGAACTTGCTGAAGATGTGGAATTATATTATTTCGTCGACTTACATTAACACATTTTTTACCGTCCAGTAGTTTTTTCGCCGCGATGTATTATACCTTCGGAAAGATATTAGGGTGTACATGCACTCATGTAATAGCATATAGGAAAGATAGTAGAACTTTTATTAACTGCACTTGTTTTAAATAGTCATCAATTATTAAATCTAACTATTTTATATAAACATACCCTGCGGTTGGTGAAGTGAATACACGACGCTCATGGCCGTAGGAACTGGGGGGGGGGGGCGTGCCCCCTCCCCCAATAATTTTGCCAATATATAGAATACTATAGAAAACTTAGCTACTATATGCTTGTGCCCCCTCAATAAAAACGGCTGATGACCTTTTTTTTTTTTTGCTTGTCAAGGAATTTTGGTAGTTGATAGTGCCCCCCCCCCCCCCAAACTGAAATTGCTTCCTACGGGCCTGACGCTGATTAATGTCATTCTAGCTTGGTATGGATTAAACATATAAAGACAAGGGAGGTAACTTATCATATACCAATTCCGCGAATTCAACAAACCGCGATCGTGTCAGAGGAGAGAAAAACGTGAAAATTACAACCCGTGAAATTAACCCTCTATACAGTAACAGTCAGAAACGAAACATCAGACACCCTAGCCATTTCATGGTAGGGGCATTAAAAAAGTGGAACCTAGAAAATGATTGCTTTATTTGTAATGCCTTAAGAGATCTGTGACTGAAAATTAATGTTTTTCATTTTTTTTTATTTGACACTGTTGAGAATAAAATCACAGCATGCAATATTTCAATAAGGTTATATAGGCCTGATTTATGACACAGCAAAGCTTGAAATAGATCGTATCTATTTTTATGTAATATTCAGGGAACTGCGTACATCCTTTAGATCTTGCACAGCTGTGGGAATTAAGTGCTGAGCAACATTATGGATCCGGACAATTCCAGCTTGTCCTCCAGAAGCCACCCACACACAACTCTGGATGTTTGGATTCATTTCAATCTGAAACAGAAGGAACTGCAAGACTTTGGTTTAAAAAGGATATGTTTCAATATGAACTTTAACAGGGTACTTAAACAATTATCATTCATGTAAACTGTCATGCAGGAAGGCCTTTTTAAACAATTCTTGTTAGTAAAGTTCCATAGGCTTACCCTGTACACGGCACGGAAAGCTAAGCCTCTGACGTCATCTGCAGTTACCGTGATCTTTGGAACTTTCTTTTTGGGCTGCAAGTAACACATACAATTTGTAAATCTAAAAGAAAAGATTCCTATTTATCAAAATCTTTAAAATACCTCGCATACCTGTCACTTATATTAACATTTTATTATCACATACGATAAACCCGTACTAGTCATTTTAAAATTTTCTGTTGATTAAAATTTTCCATACAATAATTATTTTAGGAATGACTCTAATTCTTGGCCAAATTATTCGAGTATAACCTGGTTTGGGTCAGTTTACGCTTTATAATCCGCGAAGCGGATTATAAAACAGAATTAGAGTCATTCCTTATAATTTAATTTTAAAATTATTAAATAACTATGGGTGTAAAATTTCGTTACTTTTTATTAGTTCAAATTTGCCGCTCAATAATACAACCGTAGTAACGGAAGTAACGGAAGTCGAGGGGAGGTAAAAACTGATACATTGGCCTAGCAGCCATGTTGGTTGTTTACATGTGGTAAGATCGAATTATTGTTTGAAATTAAAGGAACATTTATTAAATCTGGAATTTTCCATGAATCCCGAGGACTGGAAATGAGAGGATTGTATGGATACAGATGATTCAGCTGGTTGTCAGGGGGGTGTTTCCCCATACCAAACCAGGTTATACAGAAATAATTTGTGTTCCTTTTTGGATATTAACCAATCAGAGGCTAGAATACAAGCAAAATTAAATTATTATTTTTTAAACTTCAAGTACTTTTGGATAAACCAGAATTCGAACCATTCGGGTGGAATATGTAACATAATAGATGGGTTGAGCAAAAAATGACACAACTTTCCTTTATATTAAGATTTTCTTTCCTTCTTATAACTGTACGACAAGGAAATAGTCCACTGAGGTCAAGATCTAGGAGGAACTATACTCCTGGCAGAACAACAGTAAAGGAAAATATCACATTTATTGTTTTAATGCTATTAAAATTTACTTTAGAATAATGAATTTCGTTCCCATCCTTAAATCAATAAATGTTTTTCAAGGATTTTAGAGTCTTAGGTTTAAGAATATACTTAATTAAAGGTACTGTAAGCGAGCTCAACCCCCCCCCCCCCGTTGTTTCTTTAAATTTTTGAAATGAGACTTTGAATTTGCCAAAATGACAATGGCTTAAAAAATACTCTTGTCTTATATCCTTGCAATGCCAAGGGCCCTGAGTCAACACGTTGCCGTTGGACCCCTGGCAAATTTCATTCAATAGTTCATGGGCTGAATGTAGCGATGCCTTTCGGAAAAGTTACAAATCCTGATTGTTTTTCTTATCTCTCAACCAATCACATTAAGCCATTCTATGATAAACAACTTGTAACACGTGCATTTAAGGTGTCAACTGAATCCTTTCTGTTTACATTACTTAACTATTTATGAAAGCTTTAATCTGAATGGTGCATCTAAATGAAAGAAGCAAGCCCCCCAAAAAACGAATGAAATTTGCCAGGGGTCCAAGGGCAACAAGTTGACTCAGGACCCCTGGTATTGCGAGGATGCTTGTCTTAAAGTAATTTTAGAGAGAAATATTAACAAGTTAATTTAGATAATTTGTGTCCCCCGCTTAAGGAAACAAGATGTGTTTGTGAAACACTGATGCCCTCGTATGACAGCTTATGGCGAAGGTTAAAATAAGTAGGTCTTCTGAACTAAAGATGCTTGATATATATAAAAAAAAGAGAAAATTCTAAGTTCAAAACCAATTTCATTTTTGTGTCAATTTTGAAAGGAAAGGAATGGAATTGTTATGTGTATACCCTGACTTTGGGAATTACCCTACTTTTACTTTCATTTTTCAGGTGTTTTTGTGAACATGTGCATTTTGCCGGAAAACGAATCTGACATGCCACCTCGAGATTTTAACCAGTGAGAGAGAATTTGACCAGCTTCATTTGAGGGGTGTCCGATCATTCAACGAAAATTAGGGGGGAGCTGTGTGAGAAAACGTTAACATTGTCGCCTATGGGAAATGTATCAGTGGGCTGTACCCAGTTTTATAGTTTTTAAGCTGGACAAGAAATGGTATATGGATGTTATGCTGAGTGGATACTAAGGGAAATGTTGAAAAAATGAAAGCCCACATTTTTTTTGGCCTGTGACGTCGATTATACAGCGCCATGACTTCATGATATGTCCTGTTAAATCACCCACAATCGATATCAATTAAATTATTTGTAAATTATTTACAACATTTTGATATGAAATGTTGATGTAAGTGAAGATTCTTTTATATAATGTATGTCTTTTTGCTTGATTATGTCGTCAAATACTTTTTCTGTGCAACAAGTCTGCGTAGTTTTTGAACGGCCCTCATATTTATTTCAATTTGGAAGTATTACCTGAAACACCATATACATATTTTTTTTCTTATGCATAAAGAAAAGCATACAGTTTTTCATAATAGATACATGTAGATATAACATGATTGACAACAACATTTTTCCCCTTGAATATACAGAGAAAGATTGTGACCTTGACCTGACCTTGCTAATAAAACAAGACAATCAAATTTTATCTTAGGAGGAATTAGGGATATGAGTTCTGAATCTGTGAAAATCTCATTAATTCTTTAGTTAATAAATACAATAGATATGAGAAGACTTCTTCCTTAACAAGTTCTCAAACACAAATGTGTTATACTGTAATAAGTGTCACATACAAAAGTAGCATTAAGTACCCTGACAAAACAACATCTACAGCATGGTAACGTGAGAGAGTTTGTTTACAGCATTATAAATCAACATCTACAACGTGGTAACCTAAGGAAGTTTGTTTACAGCATGATAAATCAACATCTACAGCATGGTTACCTGAGGGGAAGTTGTTTAGGGCATGACAAAATAACATCTACAGAGTGGTAACCTGCAGGAGTTTGTTAAGGGCATGAAAAAAAGATAATCTAAAGAGTGGTAACCTGAGGGAGTTTGTTTAGGGCATTATTAAAACATCTACAGAGTTGTAACCGTAGGGCGTTTGTTTACAGCATGAAAAAACAATACCTACAGAATTGTAACCTAAGGGAGTTTGTCTACAGCATGATAAAACAATATCTACAGAGTGGTAACCTGAGGGAGTTTGTTTAGAGCATGATAAAACAACATCTAAAGAGTGGTAACCTGAGAAAGTTTGTATAGGGATGATAAAACATCTAAAGAGTGGTAACCTGAGGGAGTTGGTTTACAGCATGATAAAACATCTACGGCGAGATAACCTGAGGGAGTTTGTTCACAGCATGATAAAACATCTACAGCAAAGTAACCTGATGGAGTTTGTCTACAGCATGATAAAACAACATCTAAAGAGTGGTAACCTGAGAAAGTTTGTATAGGGATGATAAAACATCTAAAGAGTGATAACCTGAGGGAGTTTGTTTACAGCATGATAAAACATCTACGGCGAGATAACCTGAGGGAGTTTGTCTACAGCATGATAAAACAACATCTAAAGAGTGGTAACCTGAGGAAGTTTGTTTAAGGCATGATTAAAACAGCTGAAGAGTGGTTACCTGGGGCCCGTTTCATCATAATTAAGTCGTAAATTTAAGACTTAAGTTAGGTGTACTTCCGAGGCTTACGCCAGAATTTAGTCGGGCGTAATTAGAGTTTCACGAAGTAGCGTAAGACTAGTCGTAAACGATACGCTTAGTCTCAGGACTAAGTCCTTTACAACGCATTGCACATGCACAAAAAACATACATACGTATTGTGTACAATGTCTGTAGAACAACACACATATACATTCACTTAAATGAAAACTTACATGAATTTTTAGGGACCTTCTAGAAAACATGCAACTTAAATCTAATTATTATAAAATATTAACTACCTACAACATACCATCTGATTAAACTCCAAAATTAAAGGGCTGAGAAAAGAAATAAATGTTCTTGCAAATGTATTAATTTTGGAATATATACATATAAATTTTGGAATATATACATTACCCCCCCCCCCCCCCTTGATTTTGATAAAGGAAGAGAGAAAGAGAGAGAGTAGGGGGAGAGATAATCTGTTACAATTTTATGTACTTGTGTACATATGTAACTGGGCATATGATTGACTACTGAATAATTAAGAATCGATTAAATATTACAAAATATGCATTATTATGGAAAAATAAAGATTTTTTCCCCATTTTTTCTATGACAGTACCTTGTACGCCATTCTGTTTGTTCCTTAAAAAGTGTAGTATTTATTTTTTAAAATGCAGATTCTTTTTATTTTTCCCGATGAAGAAAGGTAAGTATCATTGATTTTCATTTTGAATTTTTCAGACATTTATGATACATTGTTTAAACACTAATATATTGTCATACATGGGCGTAATAATTGTAAAATTACAGTCATTTCCGAGTCAAGTTTCTCTTACAGCTGATTCTCAGAATCTTTCTAGTGACTAAATTTGTTGCCCCTAGTCACTAAGGTAAAATCATCTTTAATTAGTATTCAATATCAGGATATATTGACTTTCAAGTATGTATACGAAATCAACCAGAATCTTTCTAGTCTTTTGAACGTTAACAACTTTTTTCTGGACGCAGGCTGGTCCGTGATTTTTTTTCAAGGGAGGGGGGAGGGTAGGTCATCAGTAAACAAAACTTCCATCTGAGAAACTTGTTGACAAGCTAAATATCGTAATTTTCTTTCCCAAAACTGTAAATCTTATTTCGGGGGTGGGGTGGGGTGTTCTCTTCGTCCTTCCCTTCAATTCTTGAACTTGATAAATATGGTTCTTCCTACTAACCTACTAACTTAAATTTTTAACAGGGGTCCAAGGTCATTTTCATTGTTTTACTTTCTTTACTCTAGATTTGTATACCTGAATAACTACACGTAAAATATTGGCCTAACTTTAGTCCAGTGTAAAGATACGCTATTTAATGAAACGCAAATATTTGTGCTAGTCCCGACTTTACGCCGGCGTAGCGCTACGACTTGGCGTACGACCTTTGATGAAACGGGCCCCTGAGGTAGTTTCTAAAGGGCATTATAAAACATTTACAGAGTCGTTTGTTTATGGCATGATAAAAACATTTACAGAGTGGTGACCTAAAGGAGTTTGTGAAGGGCATGATAAAAACATCTACAGAATGGTAACCTGAGGGAGTTTGTTTACAGCATGATAAAACATCTACAGCGAGGTAACCTGAGGGAGTTTGTCTACAGCATGATAAAACAACATCTAAAGAGTGGTAACCTGAGAGAGTTTGTATAGGGATGATAAAACATCTAAAGAGTGATAACCTGAGGGAGTTTGTTTACAGCTTGATAAAACATCTACAGCGAGGTAACCTGAGTGGTAACCAGAGGGAGTTTGTTTAGGGCATGATAAAAACATCTACAGAGTGGTAACCTTAGGGAGTTTGTGAAAGGCATGATGAATCATCATCTACAGAGTGATTACCTGAAGGAGTTTGTTTAGGTCATGACAAAAACATCTACAGAGTAACCTGAGGAGGTTTGTTAAGGGCATGATAAAAACATCTAAGGCTACAATATTACTCAGCTCTTCAGGTAACACAAAATGTTGAACATATTTGAGTTTGCATCTAGATGATTTTTAATTCAGACCAGTTGACCATAGCACAAAATTAATTTTAAAAGTAAATTGTTTAGAGTAAATCAGTGCTTATGCCCTATTAAGAGAGAAGAACTGAACCTGAAATGGATCACATTCTTTGTATTCCAAGTATATCTTATTCTTTCCACTTTCATATGATTTGAAAACTGTTGGATCTGCATTTCTCTTGTTTCCTTTTTTAAGAAGTTCCTTTTGACCTGAGATGTGTTCTTCATCAAAATCCTTTTCCTGAACCTCAGTCTCAAATAAAGTCTGAAAATGCATATAATAGAGGATTAGTGGTCAAATAAAATCTGAATAAAACATATCATAGAGGATAAGTGGTTAATAAGATCTGAATAAAACACAGAGGATCAGTGGTCATACTGTATAGTGGGTTATTTTAGTAGGGTGCTAATTTTGGCTATTTTTAGCACGTGTCCGCTAAAATAAATTACACCAAAATTATTGGTATACCTTAAGCTTTGAGCAACCAAAAAGTCAAATTTTACACTGGCCAAGAAAACTATACGGTATATGATCTGAATAAAACATATTGTAGAGGAGTAGTGGTCAAATAAGATCTGAATAAAACATAGAGTAATTATCAATAAGATCAGAATAAAATATAGAGGATCAGTGGTCAATAAGATCTGAATAAAACATATCATAGAGGATAAGTGGTAAAAAATCTGAACAATGGACAATTAGTGGTTAGTAAGATCTTAATAAATCTATATAATACTTAAACATGTTTCAATATAATTTTTTTAAATTTGTTGTAATTTTTAAGGAGACTATTTATATATAAACAATCTAGATAACAATTGAGAAACATTGTACAACAAAGAAGAAGGATTTTAAATGCAGTTGTTTAATTGAAATTCAACTTTAAACCTTGGACTTCAAATAAATAAATTTCATTTGAATTTTAAAGATCTAGATACTTTAAAACATAGGTAATCAAAGATTATGAAGTTCACCTCGACGAATGTTATTTATAAGTAAGGCAAATTTCACATCATATTTTTTTTCTAGTTAGTGTACATCCCAAGATTGATATCCATGCAAGTTTGGTTTAAGTAGGACTTATAGTTACTTGGAAATAGACCTGCTCAAAAAACTTTAAACCTGTTTACTAATCAAGAAAATTTTGGTCAGTTCCAACATCTAAAGCAAGTCTGGAAGTTTTCATCCTTCGATGCACCATCTATGCAAGTTTAATCATAACAGGCCATAATATTATATAGATACTCCAAAAAAATTACCCTGGTCACTCATCTGGAAAATGTAGGTCAGATTCAGAATCCAAGGTAAGTCTGGAAGTATCCATCCCTAGATACATCATCCATGCTAATTTGGTTAAAATATGGCTAAAATTTACTCATGTGGAAAATCTAGGTCAGATCCAGCATCCGAAGCAAGTGTGGTAGTGTCCAACCCTAGATGCATCATCCATGCAAGTTTGGTCTAGGTAGGGCTTATAGTTACTTGGGAATGGACTTGCTCCAAAAACTTTAACCTGGTCACTCATGTGGAAAATCTAGGTCAGATCCAGCATCCGAAGCAATTGTGGTAGTGTCCATCCCTAGATGCATCATCCATGCAAGTTTGGTCTAGGTAGGGCTTATAGTTACTTGGGAATGGACTTGCTCCTAAAACTTTAACCGGGACGCCAACGCCAGGGGTATAGCATAAACCTCATTTCGACTTCATAAAGGTGAGCTAAAAATAAAGTTTGTTCATGCCATATATTATATTTTTCATTAATATTAAATATCTTTCTTCCTCAAATTTAATTACTCATTTAATGCATTTTTTTAATACATAAAAATGTAGTATTCATTTTTTTTTTAATTTTTCTAATGTATATTAAGAATACAGTAAAACTTGTCTAATCCTAACACCACTTATTCAGAGAAATTGTCTGTATTAAACCATTTTCCGGATTAGGCATTTTAAAACAAGAGGTACTCTGAGCATTTAGCTCACAAAATGATTCGGTAGCTCCCGCTCCCATATGAATATGCTGGCAAACTCCATGTTTTGCAATTGGAAACCCCAATATCTGTCTAATTGGAACATAAAATAGGAGGTGCACAATTGTACTTCGAAAACATAGGTAATAAGAGATTACAAAGCTTACCTCAAGAAATGTTGTCTATCAGTAAGGCAAAGTCCCACATTCAACTACTAATCTAGAACTGTGCATCCCAAGATGCAACATTTATGCAATTTTGATCTGATAGGGCTTGCAGTTACTTGGGAATGGACTTATCTAAAAACAAGTCACGAATCCAGCATCTGAAGTAAATTGAGTGTATTCACAACTTTGTTGAGGTAAGCTAAAAAAGATTCTGTGAAAGTCTGATTACAATATGTTCGAGAAGTGGTGTAAATCAGATGTGGATACTTAAAAATTCCAAGGAACTTTTGGAAAATTTGAAATCACAAGATTTTACCAAAATCAACAGCTTTAAAACTTACGACTTTTCAACTTTATACACAACCATTCCCCACGATAAATTAAAGTCCAGGCTTTTTGATATCATTGACAGCTGCTTTTTCAATAAAAATGGAACTCGTAAATATACTTACCTTGTCATTGGTCATTTGCAAAATTATTTTGTAAAAAAACATTCTGATTGTACACACAAGTACTCTGAAGTTGACATTAAAAAGATGCTTGAGTTTCTGATTGACAATATCTATGTGGTTTTTGGAGACCAGGTCTTCCAACAATCTATTGGAATTCCCATGGGTACCAATTGCGTCCCGTTATTAGCAGACCTTTTTTTGTATTCATATGAAGCAGAATTTGTCCAAAATCTTGTACGTTAATTGAAGAAAACACTTGCTGTGGCCTTCAACTCGACATTTAGATATATCGACGACGTATTGTCAATTAACAATGGCTATTTCCATTCTTATGTCGATACGATATATCCTGGTGAACTTGAGATAAAAGATACCACAGAGTCTGCCACATCTGTTTCATATTTGGATATTTTACTTGAAAAAGACGTTAATGGTAATCTAACAACCAAGCTTTATGATAAACGTGATGACTTTAACTTTTCAATCGTCAACTTCCCTTACTTATGCAGCAATATACCTTCATCACCTGCATACGGGGTATATATCTCTCAGTTGATTCGATACACAAGAGCATGCTCTATGTATGTACAATTTCTAAAACGATGTTTGGAGGTCCGTGTTTGCTCTGCTCTGTTTAATGGACTTTTGAGCTTGAATACTGTTTGTTATCTCCATATATTTCATTCATTGGTATAGAAGAGCTGCAGATAAGAGATGGGTACCCCCGATATTATGGAAAGAATGGCCGTGTCCAGGTTTTGCTATGTGAAACCCTAAGTATTTGTCCAATCAAAATAAAAGAATAAAAGGTGCACAATGGCACTATGTGATAAAGATTCTGTGAAATTTTCATTACATTTTATTCAATGGTATGGAAGGAGATGCAGATAAGAAATCATTACTCCCAAGTTATAAAATGAATGGGAGTGTCCAAAAATATTTATTATACTTCTGTTAAAATGTTTCCTATATAAAGTTAAGAAGGTAAAATAACTATCTTTTATAGTCTGAAAATTTCCACGCATAGCAAAGCTATACCCCGGGGTATAGTTTTTGCTATCCACCCCTCGGAAAATTTTCATGCAATTTTTGCCGCCAATTTTGATTTCCTATAATCAGTCTATAGACTGATGATGTCATCTGATTTCAGTAGCATTGTGACGTCATCAAGATTTCAGCTCATTCCGCAGTGTTATCTTATTCCAAATACTTGCTCAAAACTATTATAATTATTCTTTTCATGTTTTGCCTATGAAACTGTAGTATTAGGTAATACAAACCCTCAGAAATTATGATATACATCAGTATAATAAAACGCTTATCCACTGGTTGTGAGTGGGATAGCTCTTTCATCAAACCCTTGACAGGAACGATTCCCCTCGGGCAAGCCCTCGGGGAATAGTTCCTGTCGCGGGTTTGATAAAAGAGCTATCCCACTCACAACCAGTTGATAAGTGTATAATGTCCTATCTAAACGAAAAAAGAAGGTGCACAATGGCACTATGTAATAAAGATTCTGTAAAATTTTCATACATTTTTTCAGTGGGATAGGAGGAGCTGCAGATAAGAGTTGGGTACCCCCCTCCATTTTATACAAGAAATGACAGTGTCCATATTTTGCTATTGGAAATCCAAAATATCTGTTGCATAGAAAAATAAACAAGAAGTCTGTAAACCAATGCTCATTAGTAATACCCTCACTCTGTTGTGAATATATGCTCTCAAGTTCAGTGAAAGAAATATAGTAATCACTATGATTTTTTTTTCATTTAAGATTCATTTTTTTTAATATCATTAAAGTTTATCCAGAAAGTCAATATTCACAGTAACAAAACATAACTACCAAAGCAACACATGGATAAACAGGAAGTTGACATGGAATTCGTACAAAAATGAATTCCACCAAATTGCATGCCTAATCAAAGAGTGTGCTAAAATTTTAAGCATCTCCCTTGAGTAGTTGCTGAGAGAAAACTGTGATGGAAATTTGGTACGGACGATGCATAGATAAACAGGAGGTTGACATCGGATTCGTACAAAAATGAACCCCACCATACGGCATACCAAACAAAAAGTGTGCTAAAACTTCAAGCATCTGTGATGAGTAGTTGCTGAAAAACTGTGACAATTGAAAAATTTGTTATGAATAGACAAAGACACACAAGGGTAAAACAATATACCCCCTCTCCTTAGGAGTGGAGGTATAGAAAATTGGAAGTGGCCAATGATGCTATGTAACAAAACTTTTGTGAAAGTCCAATAAAATGATATTCAGTGGTATAGGAAGAGTTGCAGATAAGAGAAGGGTACACCAGGTGTTATGAACTTACAGAAATATTTACAGAAGGATGGACACCCCAATTATATTAACTACAGGCACCCCACTTTTCAAGCGTGGGGTATAAAATGAATTTATTGAAAGGGGAATTCAAATTGATATCGTATTAGGCAAGATTTTGGAATACCTAACATCTGGATTAGACAAGTTTCACTGTACCTTGATCATTTTTGTGAAAAACCAAAAACAGGATGCCTCTCACATGTTAACCAGAAAACCCTGATAAAAGCAAAACCAGTAAATGGTATACTGGATAAATGCAATAAATAGAAAATATGATTTGATAAATGTTAAACTGATAGGATATGTGATATGATATTATATGACACGATAGAATTGTCACGAATAACTTCTGAGTAACGCACACTGACAGGCAAAACTGAACCACAAAATGTTAATTATATGAATCATGTGACCTTAAAACTATGTCACATAGTATTACCTTAATGTTACAAAGATTCTTTCCATATCTATTTTCATGTAAGACTTTGATCACATATTGTGTCCCCACTCCACCCCAAGGGGTCATGATTTGAACAAAGATATAAATATAAATATGACTTATTATATGTTTGCTGTTCTTGAGGAGATTTTTAAAAGATTTTCCCTATATATACATGTACCTCTGTAAAAACTTGTTTGCCATTTGTGGTCTTATATCCTATCCCAGGGCTCATAAATTGAACAAACTGGAATCTCTGCTACCTGAATACGCTTCTATATAATTATGACTAATCATGGCTTTGCTGTTCTTGAGATTTTCAAAGATTTTTTCTTATACAATCATATGTAAAACTTTGATCCCCCATTGTGGCCCCATCCTACCCCTTTGGAGTCATGGTTTGAACAAACTTGAATC
Source organism: Saccostrea echinata (assembly GCF_033153115.1). NCBI lineage: Eukaryota > Metazoa > Mollusca > Bivalvia > Ostreida > Ostreidae > Saccostrea > Saccostrea echinata. The sequence continues at coordinate 8,204,386 of NW_026889772.1, forward strand.
TACACTACCTGCTTCTATATAAACTTATCATGGCTTTGCTGTTCTTGAGAAGATTTACCCTATGTACTTTAAACCAACTTTTATTCGCGTGCGAGAAATTTCCCCGAGTTTTGCGAATATTAATCGCCATGATCCATTTATTTTGCTTTGTATTTGTAGAGAATGTTTCCTCAGTTGCGAAAATTAATCATCGTGGATTGATTTCAAACTGACAAATCTCAAAAAAAAAAATGATGCGAATAATAGTTGGTTTACAGTATTCCTATGTAAAACACTTTGATCCCCCATTGTGGCCCCATCCTATCCCTGTGGAATATGAATTTAACAAACTTGAAACTACACTACTGAGGATGCTACTATACAAATATGATTAATTATCACTTTGCTGTTCTTGAGAAGATAAAGATTGTTTCTATGTATTCCTACTTAAAACTTTGATTCCCCACCATGGCCCAACCTACTCCCGGGGTAATGATTTGAACACAACGTGAGGATGTTTCCACATCCATATAACTAATCATGGCTTTGCTGTTCTTGGAAGAAGATATTAAATTTTTTTTCTAAAAATTTGATTGCCCATTGTGGCTTCAACTCTACCGCTTGGGGTCACAATTAAAACTAGTTGTTTTTAGAGGAAACAGACTATAGCAATTTCCTGTTTACTACCAATTTTATTCTACCCTATAACCTTTGAATGGGTCAACCTACAACATGTGTCTTGAATTTAAAGTCATACATGGCATATTTTTTATAAGTCCAGACTGACTAAAATTAAAAAGATCTTTGATTTTATTTGTTTCATTACTTTATAAATAAAAAGATAGGACTTTCCTGTAAATTACACAATTTAAATCATTCAAGTTTCAAGATATTAAAAATTTAAAAGAATAACCAATTTATTTACCAACTACGCATTTAATTAACAGCACAGTTTAAATTCAATTTAACTATGGAAACATGGGGTTATTCAAGTTCAAAATTGGTGAAAATTTAAATTTGAACGTAAAAAACATATATCAAGTTTATCTACACTCAATCTCGTAATTTTATTTTTTAGCTCAGATACATCATATATAGCTTTAAATCACAATAACATTAGTAGGGGTGTTCCAATGGAAGAATCCCTTCATTTGAAGAAACTTGAATCCCCTTCACCCAAGAATACTCTGTGCCAAATTTGGTTGAAATACGACCAGTGGTTCTAGATAAGAAGATGAAAATGTGAAAAGCCTATGACAGACACCGACAGACATTGGACAAATTTTGATCAGAAAAGCTCACTTGAGCTTTTTGAGCATAAAACTATTAATATTTAATTTCTGACATCTGTGTTTAATCATAAAGTCTTAATGGCCAAGGAAATGCCTCAAGCACTTTTGTCACAAGAGATAGAATTAAGCAAGGGCAATTAGCTAAGTATGTACTTTTAAGGATGTAAAAAAAAAGCAATTTATCATACTTTTATGACTTATTTGTGTGTAAACCTATAGATCTTCACAGGTGTTTTTATAATTTTATGGTATATGGTGTTTATGTTCGTTCATCTGTACATACATATTAACTCTGTATGTCTGTGCCTTGTTAGTTTTTTCTCGTCTGGCTCAAAACGAGGTTAAAAAGTTTTGAGTTGGGCCATTTTTAGCCAGTCAATCATGAGAGGGCAACCAAACAATTTTTCAAAGATGGACTTATAGTTACAAAATTCATTTAATATTATATAAATACTGCATGTAGTTGAGGGTTACATTTTCACCCCAAGAAAACAATTGAACATTTTTTTCCTTAGAATGCTCCCCCTCTCAAAATCGATGTTACATGCCTGACATTTATTTTTTCTGCATCACACCAGAAGTAGAATGACTAAGAAATTCCAAATTAACACAACTGGTTATGTTTATTTTAACATGTTTACCTCACTGTTTTGCTAAGACTTCAGCAAATTTAAACAAGATAGATGGCAGGGTTTGCTTAATGAGTTTGTGCCATATCATAAAATAAAACAATTATAATTGCTATTTTTTTCAGTCAATATGATGAATTAGCCATGCACCCTTGAAGCACAATTCTCCCTGCCCTTCAGACTCAGTGAATATTACACTCCTCATGTGGCTAATTCATTTTAATATGCCTTTTAAAATTGTTTGCAATATAAATCTGTACTAAAAAAAGTGTAACATTTCCAATGTTTTACTGAGAGGTCCAAATAAAAAATCAAATTTTTACCGCAGAGTGAGATATTAGACCTGTCGATCAGATACTGAACTGCTTACGTCACACTGTGGGTGGGATCAGCTAAATCTAATTTGAATTCATTTGTGTTCAACATTGTCAGTAAGGGAATTTACATCATGGAAGCCCACACAAGATTCGTGTATGTCAAAAAGAAAAAATAAAATAAAAGGTATAACAAAACACTTATTGACTGTGTTCTAGGTCAAATGCATTTTGTTGACTCCTTGAACCAAACTGTTTGGCTTTGGCCTTACACAAAGAGTTTGGTAACTACATGTAGGATCCGACAAAACATGTTGCCTTTGAACAAAGTCAATAAATGTATAGTATTGATCCCCCAAAAAGTATTACCAGTTACTGAAGATTGTTGATAATTGCTATATTTATCACATTGGAGGGCGTGATTTCATCATTCAGAGGGTAATGTTTTTTTTTTTAATCAAATGTTTCTCGACAAATCCTATCAAACTACTGACAGTACTGGTATAATATACATGTAGTACAATATAATATGTTTATTTTTATTTTCAAACAACCAAATTGCAGAGTGTCATGTCTCACCAAGATGAAGTCATGCTTGGTAATTTTTATTGGTAAATTTATTAAATTGTGTGCATAATTTGAATTGAATGAGCAAGATACTACTGTAGACAGTAAATGTATTCAATTTATATATATATATATATATATATATATATATATATATATATATATATATATATATATATATATATATATATATATATATATATATTTTTTTTTTTTTTTTTTAACAGAGAGCTTTGAACTAGTATGTATTAACCATAATGATAAAAGGTGAGAAAACTGCAAGGTCCAAAATTATTTAGAAATTTACCACTGGTCTGCGATGAAAACGCTGGACTTCTTTCCTTCTTAGATGAGGCATAACAGATCCAACTACATTCCCTGAGTTGTTGGTTGCTAGAATAACCATGAGCCAGTTGGAACATGTCAACCCCTGAAATTTAAAATATCTTATAATCATTTATATTTTAACCACCATAAATGTGTCCATTGCTCATATGCATGAGAGACACATTATTTATGCTGCCATATAAATAAACAAGAGGCCCATTGACCACAATGCTCAATTAATGGCCTTTCTGTTCTTCAGCAGCAGCCTCGTTTTCCTATATATCAAAATGTAAAACTTAAATCACATATTGTGGCCCAAACCTACCTAAGGGGTCATAATTTGAAGGAAAAAAAACCCAAAGAAATTAAAAAAAAAAAAAAAAAAAAAAAAAAAAAAAAAAAAAACACTTGAACTTACATTATCTGAAGATGATTCCATATAAATATGACCAATCATGGTTTTGGTGTTTTTCAGAAGATTTTTAAAGATTCTTTCTTTAAATATCTATGTAAAAATTTGACTGCCCATTGTGGCCCAACTCAACCCCCAGGCTATTGATTTGAACAAACTTGAATCTACCGTATATACTCGCCTATAAGTTGGTTTTTTTGGGAGTTAAATTTTGGTCCCCAACTCTATGTCCGACTTATAGGCGAGTCATAAAAAGATTGGTTTTGGACGGCAAAATGTAGCGTTTGATAAACATTTCCGACGATTATCGTTGACTAAAGTATGGATATTTTATATCATTCATGTATTCTAAAACTATGCATAAAGTACAAGTATTAACTTATTTTAATGAGTTTCTTTTTTTTTTTTCAAATGTGCATTACTTATTTTTTCAATGATTTAAAATTGAATATCGGCTTATTTTTGACACATATTAATTAAAAAACCAAGTTAAAACATCAGAGCATTGATTTGAAATTGTCAGCCGATTCTGGCAAAAAGTTATACCAACTTATAAGCAGGGCAATGGCAAATACCTCCAGAATAGCCTCAAAAATTACAACCGACTTATAGGCGGACTGACTTATAGGCGAGTATACACAGTACACTACCTGAGGAGGCTTACATTAACTATGACTAACGATGGCTTTGCTATTCTTGAGAAGATTTTAAAAATTTTTTTCTAAAGATTTGATTGCCTATTGTGGCTCCAACTACCCCTGGGGGTCATGATTTAAACAAATTTGAATCTACACTAATTATAACTAAGGATGCTGCCAAAAAATATATATATAACCAATCATGGCTTTCCTGTTCTTGAGAAGATTTTTAAAGATTTTCCAATGTATTCCTATATGAAACTTTGATCACACATTGTAAAGCCACCCTGTTCCAGAGGGTTATCATTTGAACAAACAAAAATCACTACGATATCTACACTACCTGAGGATGCTTCATATAAATATGAATATGACTAATTATGGCTTTGTTGATCCTCGGAAAAAAAAAACTTTTATATGTTGATTGCTCACTGTGACTGCAACTCTACCCCTGGGGGTCATGATTTACACATATTTGAATCTACACTACGTAAGGATGCTGCCATATAAAAATGATCCATCATGGCTTTGCTGTTCTTTACAAGATTTTTAAAGATTTTTCCTATGTAAGCTTCGATTGCCAATTATGGCACAACCCTACCCCAGAAGGACATTATTTGAACAAACTACAATCTACACTTCTTGAGGATGCTTCCATATAAATATGAATACTAGTATGACTAATCATGGCTTTGCTGATCCTGGGAAAAAGGGTTTAAAGATTTTTCCTGTATATTCCCAATTAAGATTTTGATTGCCAGTTTAATGGCCCCATCCTATCCCAAGGGGTCATGATTTGAATCTACACTATGTCAGGAAGCTTTCACATAAGTTTCATCTTTTCTAACCCAGTGGTTCTTAAAAATAAGATTTTTAAATGGCCCCATAGAATTTTCACTATATCTTTAATGCCTCCACTTGGAAGAGGGTGGGCCCTTCCTTTGAACAAATGTGAATGCTTTTTACCCAAAAATACTTTGTGCCACGTTTGGCTGAAATTGGCCCTGTGGTTTTGGAGAAGATTGATTGATTGCCGTGACACAGGGCCTCCATTTTTAAGGTCTCATCCGAAGGACCTGCAACTTTCACTTCAAAGTGCTGAGCGCTTGGCGAAGGAACAGTTGCTACCTATTTTTTATCGACTTAGGTCAGTCGTGGCCGAGGCTCGAACCCACGACCTCCCGATCATGGAGCGAGCGCTTTTTGGAAAAGAAGATGAAACTGTAAAACATAGGTAATCAGAGATTACAGAGCTCACCTCAACGAATGTTGTCTTTAAGTAAGGCAAAGTCCCACACTTAAGTAATAATCTAGGAGTGTGCATCCCTAGATGCAACATTTATGCAATTTTGGTCTGATAGGGCTTGCAGTTACTTGGGAATAGACTTATCTGAAAACTTAAAACTAGTCACTCATCCAGAAAATGTAAGTCAAATCCAGCATCCGAAGCAAGTTTTGAGATTGTTCATCCCTTGATGCATCATCCATGCAAGTTTGGTTCAGATAGGCCTTATAGTTACTTGGAAATGACATCTGCTCCAAAAACTTTAACCTGGTCACTCATCCGGAAAATGAAGGTCAGATCCATCATCCGAAGCAAGTCCAGTAGTGTACATCCTTAGATGTATCATCCATGCAAGTTTGGTCAATATAGGGTTTATAGATACTTGGAAATGACATCTGCTCCAAAAACTTTAACCTGGTCACTCATCCATAAAATATAGGTCAGATCCAGCATCCGAAGCAAGTCCAGTAGTGTACATCCTTAGATGTATCATCCATGCAAGTTTGGTCAATATAGGGCTTATAGTTACAATGTACTTGGAAATGAGACCTGCTCCAAAAACTTTAACCTGCTCCAAAAACATTAACCTGGTCATTCTTAATAGCTTAAATTGCAGCATCTGAAACCTTGACTGGTACAATAAAACACACTAGAAGCATCCTCCATGCATCTCTGACTAATATAGGCCATAGAAGTACTTGAAAAGAAAACTGCTCCAAAAACCTTAACCTGGGACGCCAACACCGACGCTGAGGGTATTACATAGGCTCCCCCAACTTCGTTGAGGTGAGCTAAAAATATATGACAATGACAGACAATGGACAACTTTTGATCAGAAAAGCTCACTTGAGCCTTCCACACTGATGATTGTAAAACAAAATCAATTAAATTATTATCATGATATTAAATAAGAAAGAGACCAGAATTTTGATTTTAATCTACATCAAATTTACAGTTTAGGTAATGCAGCCTTCTTTAGCATGAAAAAACTAAAAAAAAGATTGATAAAAAAAATATAATCCTAAAGGTATAATTTGAGACCTCTACTATAGCCCCTTACTGGTCCTACTTATCAAAAGTTAAAACAAATTGATCTAATCTAGGGTAGGTTGCCCATCAGTAAAATACAGTAAAATGTGGTGTACCGCAAGGCAGTATTTTAGGCCCTCTACTATTTTTAGACGGTGGCTATTTATAGCCACAGGCTATTGCTGCTGGTCTGGGCGATGAATAAACAACAGTGTAAAATCACGGGGACCCTAGCGGCGATTTTTGCAGTGACAAAATAATGAAAGTGGGGTCGTTTCGATGTTCGAAAATAAAATGTACATGGTTCTCAAGTTATTTCAATGACATTTTGTTGATGGGCGCAAAGTTTAATTCCTGATATTTGCCGTTATAATATTTCTCACCTCATGAATATTCATTAAATTACGCCGACTTAATGTTAATTCGTACAAAAACTGATTCGTATATAAGGAGTCAATTCGTATGCAAACAACAGAAGTCAATTCGTACATAAAGTTTGCTTAACATGAAACAAAAGCAAAAAGTCAGCTCGTACACACGGCCTTTTTTTACGTTGTGTAAATGTAAAATTTCAATAAAATTTATTAAAAGTAAAAAAAATCTGGGGGAAAATATTTATGGATAATGGTTTCACATTACACCTTACCATCTTAGGAAATAAAATAATTATTGTTAAACCAACACACTCTCGGCGGTTTCTTCGCTGTTGGATGTGTGACAAACGCTTATCATGAGATGTTCCTAATTTGGTATTCCCTAATTACGAGATACTCCATGCTTGGAAAGCGTCGATCCCCAAATTTCTCCATTTCCGAAAATTCAGTTAACATGATTCGAGGACTGCGTATCCTTGTTGCAGAACTGCATGAAATTTATTAACGCACAAAATTAAACTAAAATTATCTCCTTTATTCAAACATATTTTAAAAAAGAATTGAACTAAGGAATCAGTCTACATAAAAAATTTGGCATGTTTTATTTCATAAATTTGACGATCAACATTTCGATTGACCAACGCGCGAAGTTAAACTATGTCTTAGGAAAACATTTACAGGTAATATACAGGTAACATCCTGTGTATATAGGTAGGTATACACAAGCCAGCTTGGTTCCCTCGGGGCTTCACAGCCGTTTCAATTAAGCTCCACCCCACACCAAACTTGCCTGAGGAAAACCGACCGGTTGAAAACCTCGGCCTTTAAATGTTTCATTTGAGACGTTTTGTGGAATTTTTATACAATAATACCTATACAGTTTATTGAAATTTTACGTGTCTTTTGATTATTTGAATTTCTAGTATCTGTTGATGATACTATATTAAAAAAAGATGTATTTTCGGAATGGAAATAAAAATCACGTCCTCTTAAAGTTTATGTAAAAGACAGTTGTTGAAGGCAGATGCGATGCCATTTTGCAAAGTTTATTACGGTTCTATCTAAAAACAAAAGTCATTGCCTAATTATCTCGGACACAAAAACTACTGAAAGGATGCTAATTTATCAAAGCTATAATTATAAGACTGTGACGAACAAAAGTTACCCATATATTTCATTTGTATTTGAAAACTCTATCGTGCCTCGAATAAAATTTACCCTTTAAAAAGTGTAAGAAAAAAGCTACACAAATACATGTATACATGAAATATTAGGATTTTCTTGCGAATTCAGTTGACTTAATATAGGGCAGTCTTCTAGATGTGTTTTCAAAACTTCGTATTACGCAATGACAAGCGGGGTCAGTGCATATTAAGATATTAAGAGAAATAGAGGGTGAAAGATATTTTGTTATTCTGTTCTTCTTTTTTTTTTCTTTTCGAACAGTATATATATATATCAAACAAAAAGGTAAAACTACTGTAGAATTCTCGAAGTCTTTCAAACCTTATAGAAATAAGTAAATTACTGGAAATTGGCAAAAATGGGGATCCAAAGATAAAGTCTATTTCATTATCTTTCAGCATATGATTTATGTCGCACAATCTACAGTACAACGCCAAAAGTGATTCATCATTTCCCTTTTTACCTTGATATATTTTAAGAAAAGTTAGTTTTTTTTAAAAAAAAATATTGTGAGTTCAATTTTATTCCAGATTAGCAAAATTTGATAATTAACCACTGAGTATAAGATTTTAAATTATAAAATCACAATTTCTAACTTCAAAACACCACGATTTCATGACACTTTTTGTTGTAAAATTTAACTTTTTCATTTGATACTTGATATCGCTGAAATGCATGCTGATAAGATTATTTTCAAATTATGCGAAGAAAGTACAATGAATTCGGAATTTACTGATACTTGCTCATATTTGCAACTCACAATAGGTTTTTGATTTGAACATATTTTATTGTAATAATACATACAAAAGGATTGGATACAAGTTCTTTCAACTTAATAAATCCTCTCCTTATTATACAAACAATGAATACAATATATGATTGTCATAATAAGTAAATTGAGATAATTTACAAAAATTTATGTTGTACATGTAATATATATGAAAATTATAAAGACACATACTCTGAGTAATCTACCAGAGCTCTAATGTTACATATACACTGATTACAATGTTTATTGAACAAAAAGCTTTCATATTTCATAAAACATTTAAAATTTTCATTCTGCATATACATATTGAAATCAAAGACACTGTTTTGAATTAGAATCTATTTGATTCTCGAATAAATTTCTGTACACTACAGAAAATTTTAATATTTACATCGGTAGACAAAGATTCATTTCCGCACAATAAAAAATGAGTATCTATTATATTTTGCTGGTTAAGTTGAAGAATAGTGTTTATTAAGTCATTTCTTGGACGTTCATATTTCTTGCATACAAAGAAAAAATGATAAATGTCTTCAGTTTGGCCGCAAGTACATTTGGGGGAAGAAATTATATTTCTCCGATACAAGTCGCTATTTAAGATACAGTTGTGTCTTAATTTAGTGTGAATTATATTCCAAAAACGTTTTCCATATGAAAAATAAGAGGGAGGTTTAGAGGATGGTGTACAAATACTTTTCTTAAATTGATTGATAGACTTTAATTCCCTCACTCCCAGATTGAGAGAATTCCAGTTGTTAATTACGTCTGGGACAAAGGATTTTTTTTAAAGATTTCAAGTCTACATTTCGGAATTGTGTAGTTTTCTGTATTACGAGTATTGTATGATGAAATGTTCCCTCGAGTATTTGGAAAAATCTCTTTTAAGTAATCAGGGACAGTGTTATTATGTATTTTAAACATTGTAGTTAATTTAGCTTTCTTCCTTCTCTCTACAAGAGATTCCCATCCCGTTTCTGAATAGAGCGATTCACTAGAAACAAAAATGGGGAGACCTGTAATGATTCGTGCGGCAGTAAGCTGAACTTTTTCTAATTTTTCAATATCATATTGTGTACATCCATCCCAGACAACGGATGCATATTCAAGGTGTGGCCTAACAAAAGCTATGTACATTTTAGAAAGTGTGTTACGTCCAAGAGTGAATTTGAGTTTTTTCAAAAGACCAAGTTTTTTATATGCAGTATTTACTATGCTATTAATATATTCAGACCAACTTAAGTCTTGTGAAAAAAGTAGACCAAGATGTTTATGCATGGATACACACTGTATTTGACATTGTTGAAAATATAGTTTTGGAAGCTCAAATTTTTTTTTAAGTGTAAAGAATATAGCTTTAGTTTTTGAAGGATTAAATTTTAGTAACCATTTTTTAGACCATTCATCTAAAACTTCTAGATCGTGATTAATATTTTATTCTATGTTAGCAACATTTGACGAAGAACTTTGTATAGAATTGTCATCTGCAAATAATCTACAAAGTGATAACGTTTTCTGAAACATCATTTATGTATATTAGAAATAACAAGGGACCAAGGACTGAGCCTTGGGGTACCCCGGCATTAATAGCCTTGCTAGAAGACAAAGTATCTTTGTACATAACTTTTTGTGTACGATTGTTCAGGTAACTTTGAAACCATTCAAAAAGATTGCCCGAAATTCCATACGTTTGTAGTTTAAAAAGAAGACCCTTGTGCCATACTCTATCGAAAGCCTTTGATAAATCACAAAATCTCATACAACATGATTTTCCCTCGTCACAAAAGGTTTATTAATTGTTCCTCAAATATCTCAAACAATTTCTGCTAAAAAAAAAAAATGCACATCTAACTTGGAAGAGCGCCTAAATGGAACCACACATGCATGTATAGAAAGCTATCTTAAAATAAATATGTTCGGTCACCACATGAATATATTAGAACCTTTGAGGGAATGGCATTTCAGCGCATTTTTTTTTTTTCTTCAAACATTATTTTATAACAAAACTAAATAAATGTAGAAAATTTCATGCAATAAATTGTTTAAGGCCAAACAAAAAAATATGTGTGGTTCCGGTTACACTTCCAAAAAAATTAGGGTAGGTAGGTAGGGATTTTTTTTTTTTTTCTTTTTCTTTTTTTTTTTTTAACAAAATGATTTTCTTAATTTTTTATAAATAATACCTATCACTGCTTTGCAAATGGCATTTAGATGTGGTGTGTAATATACTAGTCAATATTGGTTTGCTTTGGATTTAACACTATTAAACACTTGCAATATGTTTTGCAAGGAGGCCATCATTGCTGAAACTAAAACTTAAACTGGAGCCATTGATGGAAATCGGGGGAAATTCCGGAAAAAATATGAAAATTGCCAAAAAAAAGTTTAGGGTCGGGGTATAAAATAGGGAAGGTCGGGTAACCGGAACCACGCATATTTTTTATTTGGCCTAACAACTTCAATTAATACATGTCCTCATCATACTGATGCAAATATAAAATAACTCATCAAATACATGTAATTGTGAAAAATTGCAACAAACTTTCATAATTTCCATATCATTTTACAGATTCTTATATCATCTTATTTAATTTAATTCATTCATGCCAGTGGCCAGTAATTAGAGCGTTTGCTCTAGAGTCAAGGGGTAAGGAGTCGATCCTTAGGTCGCGGGTTCGAATCCCAGCGGGACGCGGAGACCGGTCCTTCGGATGAGACCATTAAACTGAGGTCCAGTGCTTGCCAGAAAAAAAGATCCCTCACTGCAAAATGGCCCTCAGCGCTGAGTATAGATATAAAATTTGCAGCTCACCAATGGCAGTGGTGGCGTCTCATTATGAGTGAAAAATTCCCGAGAGGGACGTTTTAACTAAAACAAACAACAATCAAACAAAATCATTCATGCCACCGTCTATCAGTCCTCACAGTACTTTGATTAATCTATGTCAATGATATGGCTTCCAGTATTGATCCTCACTGCAAACTTATTTTATATGCTGATGATAGTGCAATCTTATTTTCTCATAAAAATGTAGATTTTATTTCAGAAAAACTTAATACTGTTTTAAAACAATGTTCAAATTGGCTAGTAGATAATAAGTTATCTCTACACCTTGGGAAGACTGAATGTATTTTATTTGGATCAAGAAAGAAGCTTTCAAGTGTCCAAGATTTTCACATTGAGTGTAATGGACATACAATACATTCTATGGAAAAAGTTAAATATTTAGGAGTTTTTGTTGATTTTTTTCGAGTGGTGAATTTATTGTTGAGTCCATTGTACAAAAAGTCAACAACAGGTTGCGTTTTTTATACAGACAAGCTCGTTTTTTGGATATAAGAAGTAAAATGTTATTATGTTCTGCTCTTATACAATGTCATTTAGATTATGCTTGCGGTGCATGGTATGCAGGTTTGTCAAAGAGTTTGAAAAAGAAATTACAAGTATGTCAAAACAAAATGGTAAGATTTATTCTGAATTTAACTCCTTTACATTCCATAAACTACAAAGTGCTTAGTACATTAAATTATTTAAATATAGAAGACCGTGTACGACAACTCAGATTAAACCATGTGTATAACATATATCATGGTTGTGCGCCATCCTATCTAAGCGAAAATTTTACTTTAAGGTCAGCCGTGTCTTCACGAAACACTAGAGCATCCACTAATGAAGATTTTTTTATTCCTCATGTGAAAGCATGTCAAGCAGATACTTTTTACTATAATGGCATTAAGGACTGGAATTTTTTATCAGCTTCTATTAAATGTACTAAAGGAAAGAGTACTTTTAAGAAACAAGTTAAGAGTTTTATCTTACAAAACGGCATTTTAGAACATGAAAGTGATATGTTTCAGCATTAACTTATAAAACATATTTTATTATTTTATTGATCCTATATGTTGTCATACTTGAATTAAATTTTACGTGTAAGCAACGCAGTGCTAAAATTATAGTGCCAAAATTGTTATAGTGCTTTAATGATGAAACATTGTATTTTTATCTTATTTAGGGTAGGACCCCATTGGAAATAAGCTCTCCAGCTTTAATGGGTTATCCTGGTATCAACTAGTCACTATCTAAAATATGGTTTCCTGAATATTTATTTATAAATCTATTTAAAATTTATGGATTCTCAAATATTGTCTTTCAAATGATTATGTATATTTATGTGTATTTGTTTTAAGTATGATGACATATGATACCAAATAAATGATGATGATGATCAGTTTGGTCATTGTTTCTTTTTTAAGTGGTTAGCGTATACGCTAATCACTATATGTCATATAACCAAAGGTCTTATGCAATTTTTGTCAACACCAGAAGCTTCATCAAAGCGCTACCTAAGATCAGAGGCCTGTTCAACAGAGCGAAGGTTCGCGAGCGCTCGCCAAAATTCCTTATGCCTCCAACAGAAATGTTCGCGAGCGCTTGCTCTGCTGAACACACCTCTGTGTACCATCACTACCTGTACAGTCGGAGCTCCTCGGGTGGCTCTTACCTCGCACACATGGAGCGTAGCGAAGTCAGCTGAGGATTACAGATTGCTACCTCTATCTGACAGGCTAATACCTGAGATAATCGCTCGGCTTGAATTTTAGGAATTACCTGCAGATTATAAACTTGTCAGTAAATCCTGCAATTGTTATTTATAGTAAATGTTTATTTTTGGGAGTTGGACGATTTTGTATAAATTATATAGCACCCCCTCATGAACAATTTGTAGACCATCATAATTATTTGACCTAATTATGTCATGATGGACACTGGATGGATGGGTTCATTTCTGACTAAAGGGGTTGAAGATTATTACCGACTGTAAAACATCTGCGAGACTCTCGAGTTTGATTTTCTCTTACGAGTTAACCCTAAAGTATTTAAACACAACTTTTAATAAGTGAAGTAATATAAGCTTTTATTGAAAGCATTAAATACATTTTAAGTTTCTGTAAATTGTACAACTGTTTTAAAAGAAACAATGGAACTACTTTCATAATGAAAAGTTAATCCTTAATTCTCTAATTAAAAGATTATATAAGTTTAGCTCGCATGGGTACATTCTGTACTCTTTCTTATTAAAAACAATCACATACTTTTATTTTTGGAAAAAAATATATTTTATGGAAAACTGAAAAAAGTAAAATTAATTTTAAAAAATTAGAAAACACATTAAAAACTTCAATCAGCATCGTGATCCTCTTCTAAAATTCATCAACCTTTATAAAATATGCAAATTAAGATTTAGACAAAAAGTTTTAAAAAGATAATGAAAGAGTTATAAAAAAATCCTAACAATTAACAAAGATTTTAAATAAAAATTATTATTTGAAAACTTGTTAAATGTCTTTTGAAAAATATGTAAGTTGTAAACATATTTTTAAATTTGTTCTAACTGTTAATTATGATTTTTATTCTGAGTCTTTGAGAATAAAAAATGAAAATACAGGTGTAGGTATATTGATAAAAATTCACATACATGTTATTAATAAAAAAAATATTGTAAATTGCTTTGCTGACATATTAATTTGAATATTGAAGTAAGTGACGCAATTCTTGCGAAGGACAAATTTTTTCAATTACTTGTAATTGAATATAATTATTATATAATTACATTGAAAAAAATACCCTGCAATTTCAACTTCTTTTCAATTACATTTCAATTACTTTACATAATACATATTATGTGTATTTAATATTAAAATATTTCCAACACAGTCACATTTTACAGTTATTTTGAATTTATTCAAAGAAGCCCTTCTGTTTTTCAAAATCTCAAACTTCTTTATAGCTCAATAAATGAATTTGATATATTGGCTTGTTTACCAAAATAATAGTTTGTTTTATAATTATAATGCACATAAAGAATTAATATAATACTAGTTTATAATGTTTATCAAAAATTTTATTCTACCCCTCATTGGTATAGACATGAAAACACTTAAATTTTTTGTTGCTTGATTATGAAAAAGAAAAGAAAATGATTTAATGTGTCATTAAGACCTGCCTTGTTACCCCTTCAACTCCCAAATGTAATTGCTATCAAAACAATCCTCCAAAGTTTTATATATTTTATATCATGCTTTTTTTAAATTCAAAGATATGACCATTAGAGGCAATTTATTAAATACTATTAAGAATGCTCTACTATTTATATACTTCAGAAAAGAAATCAATATTGAATCACTATTTTAATATTTAAACAGATCTTAATATGAAATATTTATTACATAAAACAAGTATTATTTGTCAACATTTGCAATTTGTGTTAAGCTTGCCTACCTGTAGCTGAAATAATTTGAGAGTA
The DNA here is from genome assembly GCF_033153115.1 of Saccostrea echinata. Classification (NCBI taxonomy): domain Eukaryota; kingdom Metazoa; phylum Mollusca; class Bivalvia; order Ostreida; family Ostreidae; genus Saccostrea; species Saccostrea echinata. The sequence goes on from NW_026889772.1 coordinate 8,219,488, forward strand.
TTTTATGGTTGATTCATAAACTCTTGAAAACTCGCTTTTAATCAAATTTCATAAAGGCAGTCAATTGATAAATGTACATGTACATTGTAGGAGGACTAGGTCTTATGTTTATGAAGCATACAAACATGACAGGCACCTGACATTATTTATTTTAAATATTCCCCGTACCTTAAATTTACATGTATTTGTTCTTCAAGATTTTTTAAAGTGAAACAAAAGTAATTGAAGTGTATTTAATTACATTCTTCAAAGTAATCGAGAGTAATTAATTACATCTGTAAAAATCATTGTAATTGCAAGTAATTGACAAAATTTTCAATGTATTTAAAAGTATTTACTTACATTTCAAAGTAATTGACCCCAACCGATATATATATATATATATATATATATATATATATATATATATATATATATATATATATATATACATATATATATATATATATATATATATATATGTATATATACATGTATGTATATATATATAAGAAATAAATAACAAGTTTAAAAACTTCTCTGGGAAATGAAGTGGGTCGGTCACGTGATCAAATCCTGTGAAGGCCGAAGGCCTTCTCAGAAGATTTGATCACGTACCGACACACTTCATTTCCCAGTGAAGTTTTTAAACTTGTTACTTATTACTTATCTATACATTTGAGACAGACAATCGAATATAAATATTGCACTAACTGTTTGTCGTAGATTTTGACAAATTACGCAAGGTGTAAATTGGCTTGAAAAGCGGTTACACTTCAAATTCATCTGGCAAAGGATTCTGTTTTGAAGGGAATATTCTGTGAAAGGCTACTTGTGATCAATTATAGTGAGCATATTTGTGTCTGGGAATTTTTGTATTCGTGAGAACCCATATTCGATGTTAATAAAAACAAGAAACACGTCCGATGTTTGATAATAAAAAGTTGGAGGAATTTCGGTAGGAAAGAGATGGATGGAGACACTTCTCCGGACCAGTTAACTTGGAATCAAGTTTAAAATTTGATCAGAAACATAAAATCTACGATTTCAATAAGGCATATTTATTATGATGTTGACACGGAGACACAGGCGACAGCTTACATTGTTAAGACAACGATCTTGGTGATGGAGGTGTGCCTACTGAACTTCCGAAGTGCAGTGTTTGTCAGATGTTTGTGGCGTAATTGCATTACATTGATATTTTGAAATATCCAACAGATTTTCAAATTTATTGTGAGTAAAGTTTAATGAAAAAAAAAGAAATATATATAGCATTCAGAGGTCTACAAGAAAAATAAGGGTAAACGTTGAGACTATGCAGCTCAGACATGAAATTTATAACACGTAGTTTTCTATTCTCTATGTAAAATTGATCAAGAACTGTATTAATTACTCGATTACATTATAAATAAAATGATTATTATTTTACTTGGGTATTTTGTACATTTTTATGCATGAAAAGCATGCTATATTGCTCAGTAGAGTCAGTCTTTTTATGAAGATATTAGTGCGCTGTGTGATTAGGTCACAAAATGACCTATGACCTTCGAAAAACTTCATACAGGTATGAAGATATTTGCTCTCTGTATGTTTATATAATAGAGAGATACCACAAATGTATATATATATATATATATATATAGATATACATATATATATATATATATATATTATGCAAGACCCTAGCTTGTTTTATTTTAAATTATTGTCAGATATACCATTTACTCATTTGAACATTTAGATTGTTTGCATGGTCAATTATGTAAATTTCTTAAAACTTGAGTATCTTGTTTACTTGTCCGTCTTCCAGTGAGGGTAGTACCTCAAAAATACAAAATCCCTATAATGAATTTAATCAACATTTAAATGTAAAAGATTAAGATAACGAACAGTGATCGATTTCAAAATATCAACAATATAAACAAACAATATATATATATTAAGATGGCAAAGAACACGGACCCCTGAAAATTCCAGAGGTGGGATCAGGTGCCCAGGAGAAGTAAGAATCTGCAGTTGACCGGTAACACCCGCCGTGAACCCTGTGTAAAGTTTAAATCTATAGTGTAGTTGTTTTGATTCGACTAGTTTACCTTTTCTTCAAATTATAGCTACAGAACTGAAGCTCTCCAAAAAAATACTGACAAAATCTATCTGTCTATCCCAAACCATCTATCCTTCTGTCTTCAACAATGCAGAAGTGAAACAAGAATTACTAGTAGATAGATTACACAATCAGTATGTACTGGTCCCCACTGACAAAGCAGGTTACAACATTGTCTTTGATCATTCTTTGAATTGTATTTTAGAAGAACCAGGATTTAATTCTGCAAGTGGTAATCCAACTTATACCCATAGCTCCCTTTCTAAGGAGGAAATTCTTCAAAACCATATGTCAGTTTGAAATATTTTTAATATTCCCAACAATCATTGACAAATGAATTTGAATTATCGTACCTATACTGGATTCCAATTAAAACTTCATAAGAATCCTTGCAAAGATAAATAGCGGATTCCAGTAAATGTTCTACCAAGCCTCTTTCTTTACTCCTAACTAAAATATTTACAGCAGTCAAGGAGAAACTTCAGGAGTACTGTACAACAGTATATTCAAGAAGTGGTGTAAATCAGATGTGGATACTTTAAAAAATCCAAGGAACTTTAAAATTTTTTTTAAAATAACAAAATTTTAACAAAATCAATAACATCAAAATGTACAACTTTTCTACACTTTATACAACCATTCCCCATGATAAATTAAAGTCCAGGGGCCTGTTTTACAAAAGAACTTACGACTAAGACCAAAAACTTCAGTTGATTGTAAAATTTTGCAGAATTAATGATTCTGTTTAAAATTTCTAGCGCAAAAATATCTTTCTACATTCCTTTTAAAAAGAATAAAACCATTTTCAATTTACAGTAAATTAGAAAGTTATAAGCAGAATAAAATTTTGGTCTTAGTCGTAAGTTCTTTTGTAAAACAGGCCCCAGGCTTTTTGACATCATAGCTGCTTTTTCAATAAAAATGGAACTCGTAACTATACTTATCTTGTCACTGGTCATTTGCAAAATTATTTTGTTAAAAAACATTCTGACTGTACACTCAAGTACTCTGAAGTTGATATTAAAAAAGATGCTTGAGTTCCTGATTGATAATATCTATGTAGTTTTTGGAGACCAGGTCTTCCAACAATCTGTTGGAATTCCCTTGGATACCTATTGCGCCCCCTTATTAGCAGACCTGTTTTGTATTCATATGAAGCAGAATTTATTCAAAAACTTCTAAATGAGAAGAACATACCTGCTGTGGCCTTCAACTCGACATTTAGATATATCGACAAAGTATTCTCAATTAACAAAAATTACTTCCTTCATTTGTCGACTCAGCTTGAAATAAAAGATATCACAGAGTCTGACACATCTGTTTCATATCTGGATATTTTACTAGAAAAACAATTTAATGGTAACCTAACAACAAAGCTTTATGATAAATGTGATGACTTCAATTTTGCAATCGTCAACTCCCATTACTTATGTAGCAATATACCTTTTCACCTGAGTTTTTGTCTCCCAGTTGATTCAACATGCAAGAGCATGCTCGTATGAACAATTTCTAAAACGAGGCAAGCAACAAGTAGATAAAATAAGGATATCAACAGTCTCATTTGAAGTCATCATTTTGCAAGTTTAATGCTTCATACAACAACCTTGTCAGCAAATACAAGTTATCATTAAGTCATATGCTGACTGACGTTTTTCATACTAATTGCTTTACCATTATTTACACACTGAATTGTCTATGGATTTTTCCCAATCATAACAAGGAGCATGCGATGGGTGTGACAGATCAGCAGAGGATGCTCACTCCTCCATGGCACCTAATCCCACTTCTGATCTTTTTGGAGATCCATGTTTGCTCTGCTCTCGATTTGTATTGCTTAAATAGACTTTGAGCTTAAATACTGTTCGTTATCTCCATATTTCTGTATGATTTCACAGATTCTTACAGGTGAAAGTCCTGCCAGGGGCAAAAGAATCTGAGTTGGTGTCTTCTGGGCCTAGGGTGGAGATAAATTACATCTTTGAAAATCACCTTTTCTACTCAAGCAGATTTAGCAGACATTAAACTGATAATAGCACACAGCTTCCACCAAAATTGCAAAATTCATGGGCCCTCAGTCCACCCAAAAATAAATTTACCAAAGAAAAATCTTACTAAGTTTCAATCATTTCCTTATGGGGTATAAATAAAGTAGAAATGAATTAATACTTCAATTATCAATAACACAATGTTACTACTCTTGATATGAAACTAAATTAATGTACATGCATGTGTTGCAATACTAACCCAAATACAGTCTGATAGAACGACAACAGGATCCGATTGTGTACCGTTATCCTTTACAATGTGGTCATAGGACTCTGATCTTACGTATGTCTCTAGATTTCTAGAAAAAAACAAAAACAAAAGATTATGGGTCAAAATGCTCATTTCAGTAACCTTTCTCTTCCTGGCAAACTTTATAGTTTTTACCCGGTAATACCAGTGTACAGATAAATTAATTAAACCCCTTTTTGTTGTCATTAAGTTAAAGTCTATGATTCCAACAGTTTTAAATTAAGAATATAGGGGTGAAGTCAAGTTTAAAAATCTAATCATACACTTGTTGAAAGAGTTTATGTACAGTTGAACTTCGGTATCTCGAACACTGATATCTCAAAGTGATTTGGAAGTCCCACCCCTTATTAGTCCTGTACCGGCGAAACCGGAGGGGACTATTATAGGTTTCCTCTGAGTCTGTCCGTCCATCTGTCTAATTGTCTGTCTGTCTGTCCCTCTGTCTGTCTGTCCCACTTGGTTTTCTGCACTTTTTTTCTAAACACTTGCAGATATTGAGCTGATTTTTGGTATGTGAGTGTATCTTGATGAGTTGCAGATCAAGTTTGCATTTCATTCCACTTCAATGACTTTTGATGGAATTACAACCTTTTCAATTTTTCAGGGTTTTCCGCATTTTTTTTTCTAAACACTTGCAGAAATTGAGCTGATTTTTGGTATGTGACTTTACCTTGATGAGTTATAGATCAAGTTTGCATTTCGTTCAGCTTCACTGATTTTTTGATGGAATTATTGCATTTTCAATTTTTAACAGGAGCCAGATTACACTTGCCGGTAGGGGACTAGTATTGCTAATGCAATACTCTCAAAATGCTTGTTCTTTCAGTATGTCACCCTGGATATCTCTAATCCTCGGATACTGAAGTTTTCCTCGGTCCCATTGAGTTTGAGATAACGAGGTCTGACTGTATTTTGTGTAAAATGTTGACCCCCTGTTGTTTAAAAGTACATAACTGTGCAGAATACTGAACTCTATAGCAGAAGTGTACATCACCCATTCTCAGCAATAAGGTGGAAAATTAATGTCTTACCCTTGTTACTCGATATCTAGTAAGAATGATTTTCAGTATGAGCAACGCATGTGAGTTAAGGCTAGGTATAGGCGTTTCTATGCAAATTAGCTAATAAAAATGCACAAGAGGTATATTTGTTATTCAGAGAAAGTGTAGTTTTATTTTTTCATGTATACTTAGTACCCACGATATGTTATAGCCAGTACACATTATGACGTCATATTATGACGTCACTGATCTTACCTCCTGGAGGTAATAAAACACATCAACAAAACAGCTTCGGTGCAAGGGATTACCCTATTTATTTTTACATAAAAATTATATAATGCTAAGAAGAATATTCTATAGATTAATAAAACTGCTGCACAAATCCTAGGCATTTTCTCATTTGATCGGAAAATGAGGAATTTATACCGGACTGTAAATTTTTACACTTATTCAACTTAAAGCTTAAAGCTTTACAAATAGAAATTATACAACTGAGCTGTTGATATTTGTGCAGCAATACCAGCAAACTTTGGAATATTTTGCTTCTAAATATACCTTGTTTCAGTTAAATAAAATAGAGCATGCCCTTGCGCCGAAGCATTTTTGTTGATATCCATTATAATCTTGTGTAGTAAAGAGCAATGACGTCATTATATGACGTCATAATGTGTACTGGCTATCTCATGTCGTTGGTACCAAGTATGTATTAGACAATAAGTTTAAACTTTTTCTGTATAATAGATATAGTCCTAATGCATTTTAATTAGATTACTTGCATATAAAAGCCTATACCTAGCCTTAACTCACCTGCGAAGTAAATATATATTAGCAAACTTGGAAAATTCTACTTGCCAATGGGTACTTCTCTGGGTATCATGAAAACAATACATGGGTGAATTAAAAAAAAATGACCAGACACATATTTATCAACCTGCACTAAACATACAGGCAATGGGAAAATTTTCTACGTCTCAGCATATGTCTTTAGATAGCATCTAAATACCTGCCAAATATCTCATTGATATCTCAATTCACAAAAAAGTTATGCCCAAAAATGATGCTAAAAATGTCAGGAGTGCAATACCTTTGTGTGACATTTTCAAAATTCAATATTTTTTGAAGATCTGTGATATAAATAATAATGGGTTATGCTGGAAATAAAGACTTTCCTGATAATATTGAAAGTATTGAGCTTTAAATGTAGACTGTAGCAACTTTTATTTCACTAAGTTATGGTCATGGCTGATGCTGGAAAAAATGTTATACCATATCAGGAGTCCAACACAAAAAATGTAGTGTTGCCAAAAAACATTGATTTAAAATTTTTTTACGACAACCGGGTCAAGAAAGAATTTCAAAGTGTAAAACAATAACTGATATACAATTTAAAACTAAAAAATGTTATATTAATCACAAGCACCATTAATGAGAGTCAAGTATCTGTGCATGCCAAATTATGTCAGGAGTGAAACATTTGATGTTTTGCTCCCCAGCATGGAAAAACTTTTATCAGTATATGATTCTCTGATTTCTATTTTTGAAAATAAAGACACAAATAACAATTTTAACAAATAGATCTATCAATTACAGGGACTGTCCATGTTTCAGACCTATATTTCTATGGTCAGGAGTGCAACACATTTTTTTAAAGATCCAAGTTAAATGATGAAAAGACCTATGTAATGCCATCATATATATAACTGAGCTGGAATATTATATTATTGCAAATATATTTTCATTTTCAAACAAATCGAACTGGAGACAACTTGTACACACTTGTGAAAAAGATCAGAAATCTCTGATATCATTTACAGTAAAACTCGGTCATAGCCAAGTCCAGGGGACCTGTGAATTTACTTGGCTCTATCCATAATTCGTTATATCCATATAACGAATTTGTACAAGTATATATAGCGAATTCGCAATATACACGTTTTCCTTCAATTATTACTACTGAATATGTTAGGGAAATAATTATTACAAAACATACCTTGGATAACTGGGGTTTTATTATGAATTGAATTTTATATACAAATACTTAACGAAAATAAAATCAGTTCAATATATATCAAATTTTGAGATCTTTGAAAATTCGCTATAAAAGACGTAAATTTCATTATTTTTAATCTCTACGGGACTCAAAATCAGTTCACTATATCCGTAAATTTGTTATATCTGAGTTCATTATTTCCATAAATTTTTACAAACTTAAGAATTGCTAAGAATTTTGTCGGGGACCCCCAAAAACTTCGTTCTATCTGATAATTTGCTATATCTGTAAACAAGTTTTACTGTAGATATTTTCGAACAAAGCATAAGCATTATAAAACATCATTGATTGTATTTTCATCAATACATATGTAACACATCTTTCTAAAAGTATATAAATGTATAGGCCCTGTATTTTTTTTTGACTACATGTGCAGATATGCTGCAGCACTTAGTTGGCATAAGAGAATCAACTAATTACAATGATCTGCATTCAGTAAGAAATATGGATGGTCATTTAGTACGGGTGTAGCGATACAGTTTAAAGCATATCATGGTATAGCACGATACAATGGGACTGTATCACAATACATATATATTTCGCCTTTCATAACTTTCTATAATTCATGTGTCTTTGGTCCGAGAAATTCTCCATTACATGTGAAAGGATAAATTTTTTTAAAGAGGATTATTTCTACAGTTCACAAATAACATTTTGTAACATTTAATAAGCTCTGAACACAATCAAATCAGCATAAAGAAATAGAGAAAATCGCTTTTATTCAGTTAAATTAAACAGAAAAAGCATAAATTGTTTAAAAGTTATATATAGTGATAAACAGGTAGATAGTTTTTGCACCATGATAAAGTACAATTTTATTTGTGTATTGCACAGTATATCCTTGTATACACTCCTATCAATTAGCAAATGTATTGCATCAGAACTATAAAGAGCACGATTGTGTCCAATGAAATTCAAATACAGATTTTAAAATTAATCAGGATGTACTGAAGGGGGTTGAAATATCCGGAGATATTTCCTCCCGCTGGAAGAATACAGTCAGACACATACATTGTATGCATTTAATCAACTAATATGTAGTCAAGTTATTCATGAAATCTGATTTTTTCCCCTGTAAGTTGCCACTGAAACTTTGGTATACTCTTTAAAATTCATAATTTCATATCTCCCAATAAATAATAGATTTTCACTTACGAGTAACAATCATCCATTCCTTGAAGAACACAGAAATTAAATGGCAGCCAATAAACAGATAATGCCATCTGAGCCAGAGTCTTGTATATTGGGAAATGCCTGTTGTTGAGGTCCCAAATAACAAAAGTCCTATCCCGACTGGCTGTAGCAAATTTATCTGTCACATGGGGTGACCATTTAAGGGACATGACACAATCATTGTGGGCGACTGTACTGTAGAAAGGTAAAAGTTTAATGGTCGGAGTCGTCACCACCCTCAGAAGACTAGACTGTGACTTGAGATCCCATACTCTGATTGAGCCTGCAAAGAATCACAAACTTTTCTTCTTAGATACAATTTATTTTTTTACTTACATTTTCCATTGTATATATACATATACAAAGTTGGCTACAAACTGTATACAATGGTTTTTTTTAATGCACACATACTCATCGAGTCAATCAGTAAACAACAGTGAAATAATCACACAATGGTGAAATAATCACACAATAAAATAATCATACAAAAATAAAACAAGAGGCCATGGGCCACAATCCTCACCTGAGTAACTTTGGCCCTGCTGTTCATCACCAGATTTTTCCCCTTGTAATACCTATTGTGGTCCTACCCTACCCTCAGGGGTCATGATTTGAACAATTTAGAATCTACATTACCCCAGGATGTGTCCATATAAATTTCAGCTTTTCTGGCCCTGTGGTTCTTGAGGAGAAGATTTTTAAAGATTTTTTTCCTCTATTTTCAATGTAAAACTTAGGATTCCCAATTGTGGCTCCAGCAGGGGTCATGATTTGACCAATTCAGAATCTACACTACCCCAGAATGCTTCCACATAGGTTTCAGCTTTTCTGGCCCAGTGGTTCTTGAGGAGAGAACTTTTAAAGATTTTTTCCTACATATTTCAAAGTAAAACTTAGATTTCCTATTGTGGCCCCATCCTACCCCTGAGGTTCATGATTTGAACAATTTAGAATCTACACTACCCAAGGATGCTTCCACATAAGTTTCAGCTTTTCTGGCCCTGTGGTTCTTGAGGAGAAGATTTTTAAAGATTTTTATCCTCTATTTTCAATGTAAAACTTGGATTCCCAATTGTGGCTCCAGCAGGGGTCATGATTTGAACAATTTAGAATTTACACTACCCCAGAATGCTTCCACATAAGTTTCAGCTTTTCTGGCTCAGTGGTTCTTCAGGAGAAGATTTTTAAAGATTTTTCCTACATATTTCAATGTAAAACTTTGATCCCCTATTGTTGCCCCGCCCTACCCCCGGGGGTTATGATTTGAACAATTTAGAGTCTACACTACCCCTGGATACTTCCACATAAGTTTCAGCTTTTCTGGCTCAGTGGTTCTTGAGAGGATTTTTTAATGACCCCACCCTATTTTCGTCTTTTCTTGATTATCTCCCTTTGTAAGGGGGCTTGGCCCTTCAATTTAACAATTAAAACTCTGGGGCAGTGGTCGTGGTCCAAGGATGCATGGTACCAACTTCGGTTAAAATTGGCCCAGTGGTTCTTGAGAAGAAGTTGAAAATATGAAAAGTTTACAGACGGACGAACGGATGGACGGATGACGAACAATGGGTGATCAGAAAAGCTTGCTTGAGCTTTCAGCTCAGGTGAGCTTAAAATCATACAACAATGAAATAATCATACAATGAAATAATCATACAACAGTGAAATAATCATGTAATAGTGAATAAATCATACAATAGTGAATAAATCATACAATAAAATAATCAAATAACAGTAAAAAATCATACAACAGTGAAATAATCATACAACAGTGAAATAATCATACAATAAAATAATCATACAACAGTGAAATAATCATACAATAAAATAATAATACAACAGTGAAATCAATGAAATAATCATACAACAGTGAAATAATCATACAAAAGAAAATTGACTTCAGTTACTCTTTGATCAGAAAAGGTCATGCAATTGAGCCTTTGAGCCTAGAAAGAAGTTTATCACTTCAAAGACAAATAAGACAAAATCTATCATATTTTGAAGTAAATCAAATGCTTACCGTCTCCATAGCCTGCTGCCAGAAACTGACAAAACTTTTGCTGCCAGTCAATACACAAGCACGGAGCTGCCTTTTCTGTGACAAAAAGAGAGATCTGAACATAGACTGATTGTCAATTTGATCATGATGTGCTGATTAAAATAATGTTTTAAATTAAAATTTTATATAATATTGTTAAAATGATATTAACAATGACAATTTTTTTGCACATACAAACCTAGTATAAAAGATTTACCTTGTTTAAATAGAGGATAAGGAATAAGAGTGAATACTGGTTCTGGTTTAAAGACAGCCAGTTCATTGCCTAGGTTTTCTAAATTTAAACTTGCTGGTTGTGGTAAACTGTAGAGAAAACAGAAAAATTATGGTATTGTACAAATGAACAAGAGGCCCATGGGCCACATCGCTCACCTGAGTAACTTTGGCCATGTTGTTCTTTACCAGATTTCCCCCCTTTTAATATACCTATTGTGGCCCCGCCCTACCCCCGGGGGTCAAAATATGAACAATTTAGAATCTACACTACCTCAGGATGCTTCCAAATATGTCTCAGCTTTATTGTTCCAGTGGTTCTTGAAAAGAAGATTTTTAAAGATTTTTCTTTAAGTTATATATTTCAATGTAAAACTTGGATTCCCTATTGTGTCCCTCCCTACCCCCGGGGGTCAAGATTTGAACAATTTATAATCTACACTACCCCAGGATGCTTCCATATCAGTTTCAGCTTTTCTGGCCCAGTGGTTCTTGAGAAGAAGATTTTTAAAGATTTTTCTTATATATTTCAATGTAAAACTTGGACTCCCTATTATGGCCCCGCCCTACCCCCAGGGGTCATGATTTAAACAACTTAGAATCTACACTACCCCAGGATGCTTCCATATCAGTTTCAGCTTTTCTGGCCCTGTGGTTCTTGAGAAGAAGATTTGTAAAGATTTTTCTTATATATTTCAATGTAAAACTTGGATTCCCTATTGTGGCCCCGCCCTACCCCCGGGGGTCATGATTTGAACAATTTAAAATCTACATTACCCCAGGATGCTTCCATATAAGTTTCAGCTTTTCTGGCCCAGTGGTTCTTGAGAAGAAGATTATTTAAGATTTTTCTTATATATTTCAATGTAAAACTTGGATTCCCTATTGTGGCCCTGCCCTACCCCCAGGGGTCATGATTTGAAAAATTTTGAATCTACACTTCCCCAGGATGCTTCCATATCATTTTCAGCTTTTCTGGCTCTGTGGTTCTTGAGAAGAAGATTTTTAAAGATTTTTCTTATGTATTTCAATGTAAAACTTGGATTCCCTATTGTGGCCACGCCCTACCCCCGGGGGTCATGATTTTAACAATTTAAAATCTACACTATCCCAGGATGCTTCCACATAAGTTTCAGCTTTTCTGGCCCAGTGGTTCTTGAGAAGAAGATTTTTTAATGACCCCACCCTATTTTTGTCTTTTCTTGATTATCTCCCCTTGTAAGGGGACTTGGCCCTTTATTTTAACAACTTACACTCCCCTTCACCCAAGGATACTTTGTACCAAGTTTGGTTAAAATTGGCCCAGTGGTTCTTGAGAAGAAGTTGAAAATGTGAAAAGTTTACAGATGGACGGACAGACGGACGGACGACGGACAACGGGTGATCAGAAAAGCTCACTTGAGCTTTCAGCTCAGGTGAGCTAAAAAATGAATCAAAAAGATATACTTTTGTATAGTTTTCTTTCTAATTCTGGCATTGTGGTGTCCAGAGATTTTAGAGGCGGTCTCTAAATCTGTTCTGTTGATAGATTAAACTGTTCTCTCTGACTGGAAGTCCTGTTGCCCCTTGATAATGTCTGTTTACTTAAACACTTTAACGCTTCCTGTTAACATACGTCTTCCTTCTAGTATACATACATGATACAGTGGATTGAGACACATTAAATTGCTCAGCAATTTTATTTTCATGGTGCATTTGCATTAGCAAGGCAATAACCAGACCTCATAAAATTTCAGTAAGATGTGGCATCTTTTAGGGTCAAAATCTGGTAAAATTCTCACTGGATATTTTCAAAACAATCATTGGAGATTGCAAAATGGTTCAACTTATCCAAAATTCTAGCTATATGACTTTCAACCTGAAGTGCTATGGCAAACTGCTAGTGTTAACGTCAAACATGCCAGAGTCATGGTTGAGTGAATTTTTTTTACAGCATATCCATTTCTGGACATTATTTAAAGCCCAAATAAATTCAAAACTATATTAACCATTATTGTTGTAGTAGATCAATTAAAAATATATGTTTCTTTTTTCCTTTCAGTGTATTATGCATAAAAATGTATCATTGTCCTTTTCTGGATAAGAAAATACAGAAGCTCTTTGGAAAAGCAACAAATATAAAACTTTAAGGGAGAAAGCAAGAATGTTACTAAATGATTTTTAGAACTCTGACGTGTCTAGGAAGTTCAAGTGCTTAAGATATTTCACAGGCACCAAAAACATTAACAAATTGCTAATAAAAATGCTGACATTTCCTGTAAAGTGTTAATCAAATTTTCTGTGAAAAAAAAAATCTTGCTTTAATTATTGCTAATGTACAGTACATGAACAGTGCATCTTCAGTTTTTTCATGTAGCCTCATTGTGATGTCGCAACAGTGTGAGTTTGTGTATATCAATACACAATACTGTTCAAAAAATGGCACTCAAATAAATTTTATTGTTACTTTAGAACAAAAAAATATAGGTAATCAAAGATTACAGAGCTCACCTTAACAAATGTTATCTTTAAGTAAGGCAAAGTCTCACACTAAACTAATAAGCTAACTGCAATATTTATGCAATTTTGGTCTGATAGGGCTTGCAGTTATTATGGAGTTATCTAAGAACTTCATACTAGAACTCATACAGAAAAGTAAGTCAAATCCAACATCTGAAGCAAGTTTGAGAGTATTCATCCCTTGATAATTCATCCATGCAAGTTTGTAAGTGTGCATCCCTTGATGCATCATTCATGGGAGTTTGGTTCAGGTAAGCCTTTTAGTTCTTGTTAAAGGACCTGCTCCAAAAACTTTAACCTGGTCACTAATTCGCAATATGTAGGTCAAATCCCCCATCCAAAGCAATTCTGGTTGTGCATCAATAAATGTATCTTCAGTGCAAAGTTGGTTTACATAGAGCTTATAGTCTCTTTAGAATGAATCTGCTCCAAAAACTTAAGCTGGTCACTCATACAGAAAATGTTGGTCAAATTCAGCATCCAAAGCAAGTCCAGTAGTATGCATCCTTAGATATATCATCCATGCAAGTTTGGTCAACTTAGAGTAATAGCTACTTTACAATGAATTGGCTTCAAAAACTTTACCTGGTCATTCATCCACTTAAATTGTTCACATTTTTGCTACACAGTAGAGCCTAGTTTATCTGGATGCTTGTGTTCCAAAGCAAATCTTCTGGATTAATGAAGCATCCAAATTAATGAAGCAAACCTTTTATAACTGGTAGATATAAATTCAACTTTTGTTCATCTGGAAGTTGAAGCATCCAGACTATTGGTATCAAGTTAGATTATTTGTAAGAATGAATGCAAGAATGATTTCAAAAGAAATATGACCTCAAATGATATATTTGGTATACCCAATTCATCATGTTATTTTGAGAGAGAGAGAAAGAGAGAAATGCTACCTATATATGTGGACATTTCCATCTGAGAAGGCTCCCGCTAACAGCCCAAGTCTTGGTAACTGCACTGATGCCTACAAACAAATAATTTTTCTTCACTCATTTATTCATTTTTTTTTTTTTAAATTTCTGTCATGTTACTTATTGTTGAATGTCATGAAATTGTCATTCAGCTCCCAAGATAAAGTACAGTTAGGGCTGAGTCTGACCCCTTACCAGACTCGAGAACCAGAACTCTGTTAAAATGTGATAGTTTGTGATCAAGAACATTAAGTGTGATGTGACATTTTAGAAGTACATGGGAAATTCAAGAGAAAAATTAATTAATCAAAGCTTTGAAACATTTAATATGATAGAAAAAATTGCACAATTTATTTCCTTAATCAGAAATTAATACCAATCAAATCTAAAACTGTTTTGAAATACAGTCAAACCTTGTTATCTTGAACTCGATGGGACCAACAAACAAGAGGCCCAGGGGCCACATCGCTCACCTGAGCACTCTGGCTAGGAAAAAGCAGAAATCAGTTCAGTCTTGAAAAGTTTAATTAAAGTGGTTCCTGGGGGGGGGGGGGGGGGGATGGATTGATTTGAACTAACTTGAATCCTAACTAGGGATGCTTTTAAATTAATATAACAAATAATGATTGCTTATTACCTCTAAGTGTGTATGATCTTACCCAAGGTCATTTTGGCACGTTCAAGAAAAAAGTGTTAAATTTGAGTCTGGTTTGTAACATCCTTCTGTTATTTTTGGGAAAATCTCTAAATTTCAAAATTCATATTCTTTTTCCTAAATTTTATTCAATTTTTTTTAATTGATTTTTTTTTCTTTATCAAGTTCACATTCTCATCCCTTTCAATATCCCCACCCATGGATTCATATCCCACTGTGTGGTCATTGTTGTATGGTTAGTAATCTGGCTCTAACATTGCAAGTAGGTAAATCAGCGGGACCTTCAGCGACAACTCTAATAAAAATACTAAAAGGTTTAAAATTAAAAGCTTATCATACAGGTCTTTGGAAGAGGTCATCAAAACAGAGACAACATGATTTATTATTGAGGAAGTAAAATTTCAAGACTTAATTAGGTTACCTCAAATAGCAATACATAATTTATATTTTTGTCCCCCTGATTTACCTATTCGCAATGTTAGAGCTAGATTACTGACCATACAACAATGACCACACAGTGGGATATGAATCCATGGGTGGGGACATTAAAAGGGGTGAGAATGTGAACTTGATAAAGAAAAAACATAGGTAATCAAAGATTACAGAGCTCACCTCAACGAATGTTGTCTTTAAGTAAGGTAAAGTCCCACATTAAACCATATAATGTAGTAGTGTGCATCCCTAGATGCAACATTAATGCAATTGTGGTCTGATAGGGCTTGCAGTTACTTGGGAATGGACTTATCTAAAAACTTTAAACTAGTCACTCATCCAGAAAATGTAGATCAAATCCAGCATCCAAAGCAAGTTTGAAAGTGTTAATCCCTTGATGCATCATCCATGCAAGGTTGGTTCGTATAGGCCTTATAGTTTCTTGGCAATAGACCTACTCCAAAAACTTTAACCTGATCACTCATCCGGAAAATGTAGGTCAGATCCAGCATCTGAAGCAAGTCCAGTAGTGTGCATCCTTAGATGTATCATCCTTGCAGGTTTGGTCAAAATAGGACTTACATTTACTTAGAAATGAAATGGGCACCAAAAACTTTGACCTGGTCACTCATCCAGCATCCGAAGCAAGTACAATAGTGTGCATCCTTAGATGTATCATCCTTACAAAATTGGTCAACATAGGACTTATAGTTACTTGGAAATGACATCTTCTCCAAAAACTTTAAACTGGTCACTTATCTGGAAAATGTAGGCCATATCCAGCATCCGAAGCAAGTTCAGTAGTGTGCATCATTAGATGCATCATCCTTGCAAGTTTGGTCGATATAGGACTTACAGTTACTCAGAAATGAGATCTGTTCCAAAAACTTCAACCTGGTCACTCATCTGGAAAATGTAGGTCAGATCCAGCATCCAAAGCAAGCCTGGTAGTGTGCATCCTTAGATGTATCATCCATACAAGTTTGGTCAATATAGATCGTACAGTTACTTGGGAACAAGATCTGCTCCAAAAACTTTAACCTGCTCCAAAGACATTAACCTGGTCATTCTTTAGCTGAAATTGCAGCATCTGAAACCTTGACTGGTACAATGAAACACACTAAAGGCATCCTCCATACACCTCTGATTGATATAGGGCATAGAAGTACTTGAAAAGAAATCTGCTCCAAAAACTTTAACCTGGTGCGCCGACATTGACGTCAAAGGGTATTACATAAGCTCCCCCAACTTCGTTGAGGTGAGCTAAAAATCAATAAAAAGAAATTAAATAAAATTTTAGGAAAAAGTATATGAATTTTGAAATTTAGAGATTTTCCCAAAAATAACAGAAGGATGTTACAAACCAGACTCAAATTTAACACTTTTTCCTTGAACATGCCAAGATCATACACACTTACAGGTCATAAGCATTCTTTGTGTAAAGTATCAACTTCCTATGAGTCTTCATTTGAGAGTAGTACAGAGAACAAAAATATAACATTTCTTTTACCAGCAACGTTTTATTGCATTAATTTATATAGTAAGCATGTATTATATGAAATATCAGTCTGAGCTTCAATCTATTAAGGCTATGCAAAAACTGAAATTAAAATTGTCGGGCCTTCTTGAAAACAGAAGAGGGTGGAAGGCTTTTTTTTAAAAATCGACAATTAATTTCAGAATTCTCTATAAAATAAACAATGAAAATTCTTCCTTCATAATTATACTGGAATCTTTAACATCTCACAAAATTATTAAAAATATGCATATTTTTCACTTTTCAAGCTTATACGAAATGGCTACTGGAAACAAAAATCAAGAGTAAAACTATGAAAAAATGAGGGGGAAATTTTTTTTCCCTGGATTGGTCTCTAAATTAACATCTTTTAAATTTAACAAGGCCAAGTCTAATTCAAGTGTACATGTCTTTGTGCAGCTTTTTAGTTTCATGCAGTCGTAGGTGCAACATAACACATACCGTATTCTACGTATTGTAATTTAAATATAAAAATAACATTATATTACATGATCTGTAACATTTATGGGTCTTAAATGTGTTTTAAAGACAATAATTATGAATAAACATTGAAATTTCACAATTTGGTGACTTTTTACAATAACTTTCCTGTATTTGACTAAAAAGTAAATTCCTTGGGCAGAAATGCAAAAAAAAAAAAAATAAGGGAAAATATGATAATTTGGTGCTTTTCCAAAAATTTCCCACAGGGTCCAATAGTAAAATGACAACTTTTGAGATGGCCCCCTAGGAAATTGGGATGGTAAACATTTGATTTTTTCAATCTTAAAATAATTAGAACAAGCATTCTGAGAGTATTGCATTAGCAATACTAGTCCCCTACCGGCAAGTGTAATCTGGTTCCTGTTAAGAATTGAAAATGCCATAATTCCGTCAAAAATCAATGAAGCGGGACGAAATGCAAACTTGATCTATAACTAATCAAGGTTAAGTCACATACGAAAAATCAGCTCAATATCTGCAAGCGTTTAGAAGAAAATTGCGGAAAACCCCTAAAAATTGAAAAGGCCGTAATTCCGTCAAAAATCAATGAAGCGGAACGAAATGCAAACTTGATCTGTAACTCATCAATATACACTCACATACCAAAAATCAGCTCAATATCTGCAAGCGTTCAGGAAAAAAGTGCGGAAAATCAAGTGGGACAGACTGACAGACAGACAGAGGGACAGACAGACAGACAGACGGACAGACAGACAGACAGACGGACGGACAGACAGACTCAGAGGAAACCTATACAGTGCAGGAAACTAATTTTGTTACAGCATCAATGCTGATTTGAATGCTTCCTTTGCTTGCTGATTTGAATGCTTCCTTTGCTTGCTGATTTAATGCTAGTAATCCTTATCCTGATGCTGTTTTAAATTAGGTCAATGCTACCGGAAGTAGCATCATGCTACCGGAAGTAGATAATGAATTTCAGCATTGCCGTTTAAAGCAATAAAAGTGCCTTTTACAATTATTTGATCATAATATCTCACTATGTATCAATAATGTGAATACTTTAACCAATATTCTTTCTTTCTTTTTTAATTTTTTACTGAATTAAAACTCATTGATTTTCTGATGCTAGTAGGATAATGCTGATTTTATGAAGGTCAATGCTTGTTTAATCCTTTGCTTGCTGATGCTGATCCTGGTAATGCTGTTTTTTAAATGCTGATGCTGATGCTAGCTCGATCCTGATGCTACTAATGCTTATGCTGATGCTGGTTTATGTAACAAAATTAGTTCCCTGCACTGTAGTCCCCTTCCGGTTTCACCGGTAGGGGACTAATGATAGTAAAAAATCATTCAAAAATTTTTTATCAAAATATCTAGGGTAAAAACAATTAGACTTGGCCTCGTTAATTAAAAATGTGAAAAAAAATTGCAAAACGACTTTCTCAAAACAGATGGGTGCTGGCCTGAGAAAGTAATTTTCCTATTTTATCTTAAGTACTCAGATATGTTTCACCTTACTGGTGATTTGCTAGGTATCAAAGATATCAAATTTGCTGGGATTATCAAGTTTAGAAATAGAAACACATTAAATTAAACCATTTCATGTTTTTTTCCCTATATTTAGTGTCCATGGATGAATTAGATTTGATGTAAGGGAACTTAAAAAAAAATCACAATGAAAAATCTACATGACTCTACAATAATTTGCAACACATTTTGCTCTATTGGGCCAACATTTTTTTATTAAATGATTTACGGGAATTTTTTTGAAAAATTGGGTCGGCGCGGGGGAGGGGGGGGGATTAAAAAAAAAAAATCCATATTTTACGCAGTATGTCGACTAAATAAATAAAAATGAAATTGGAAAAAGCGTCTGATTTTTTTATTTTCAATTATTTGATAAAAACTGCTAAATATATGGTGTGGAGCTTAAAATATGATAACTGCAACACAAAAATTAAAGTAGACTATTAAACCCTCATGAGAAATGGGGGTAATCTAAGGAATTTCTTATCAAAATATTCATCATGACTATTATAACAAGATGACCAAAGAAAAAAAGTTTATAATGAGAACCTCACTACGCTTAAAGTACTGAAAAAACCATGAACCAACAAGTCAAAAATGGAAAAAATTGTTATAAAGAGAATCTCAATATAATATAAACCCAGAATCATGTTGAAAACATGCATTTACAATACAGCATATGTTTATGCATATTATCTAATCTAACAACCAAGCTTTATGATAAACGTGATGACTTTAACTTTTCAATCATCAACTTCCCTTACTTATGCAGCAATATACCTTCATCACCTGCATACGGGGTATATATGATATCTCTCAGTTGATTCGATACCCAAGAGCATGCTCCACATATGTACAATTTCTAAAACGAGGTAAATTATTGACAAACAAGTTGATGAAACAAGAATATCAGCTGTCTCGTTTAAAGTTATCATTTCGTAAGTTCTATGGTCGATACAATGACCTTGTCAGCAAATACAATTTATCATCGAGTCAAATGTTGACTGACGTTTTTCATACTAATTGTTAGGCCATTATTTACACACTGAATTGTCGACGGATTTTTCCGTTATTTCCCGATCATGACAAAGAGCACACGGCCGGTGTGATCAGTCGGCAGGGGATGCTCACTCCTCCATGGCACCTGATCCCACCTCTAATGTTTGGAGGTCTGTGTTTGCTCTGTTCCTATTTTGTATTGTTTGATGGACTTTTGAGCTTGAATACTGTTCGTTATCTCCATATATTTCATTCTGAAAGCTTGAAAGTATTCACACATTAAATAGCATTTCATTTGTAGTGTCTGTTTATATCTATTCTAAAACTACTGTATTTAACACACAACAAAATACTTCTGAATTTACAGTCTGTTCAGTGCTACATTTGATCTTTTTAAAATGTTACAAGTTTGAAAACGTTTCTTGGATATACATGCATGTTAGATACGTCACATTTTATTTTTCACAAAATTCAAACATCTATTTTCGATTTCCAATCTTTTATCACATTCATCACAGGTATCAAAATTGTAAAGGAGAACTACTGTATACGGTACCCACAGTGAAAGTGACGGTCATGTCAACATATTCTCTAGTAAAATTATGCTGATCATTTCTTTTTTAACTCCAACTTAACTTCGTCATTGGACATACTCTAATTGATTTTTCCTATTAACTATGGTTGACTTGGAAAAACTACCGTGTATAAGGACAAAGTATTCTCAACTTTTGTAAAATTTGACATTTCTGCATCCATATTGCCACAGTTTATACACTTCCGAAACGGTTGATAACAAACGTAAATTGATTGGATGATAATAATGGCTTTCAATAAAGCAGCCAATCAGAACTGCCGACTTATTTGCACATTATTATTTTATTTTCTTAGTGCACTTGCATTGACGATCCGCGGGAAATTTAAAAATAAAATCAACAACAGGGACTTTTATTTTTATTTGGCTTTAGCTGATATTGCAGTAGGCGCTCCCGTAAATCATTTTATTAAAAAATGTTGGCCTTGGGATCTCATTTTTTACTTTCTTTTTGAAGTTTTATACCAAAGATTTTGACTTTCATATGCATGTAGTACTTTTTTGTGTCACCTGCGGAGAAGATGGGGGGGGGGCTTTCTCTAACATTTTGGTCCATTTTTTAATGCTGGCCTTACTCCAATTTTTTGTCCATTTTTATGCTGGAATTTGCCAGTGTTTGACAACAAAAAGTGGGGGAAGGGATTGGGGGGGGGGGGGGCAAGGAGTGTTCAAATAAAAATTTACCTAGTAGAACTACATCAAAACTATTCTCAGAAAATGTGAAGAAATTTTATATTCTCATAATGTTGTGTTTTTGTTCCTGTTGGTTTGTGCTTTTTCCAGATAGAAAGATAGGTTTTTCATTTTAGGATGGATTCTAAACATTAAAAAAAAACAATGGATATTTGGATACAGCATATTTTTTTTATGGTCAAAAAAGAAAATTCTGACTATTAAAATTCTTTGTGGTGTTTGCATCTTACCAAGATGTATCTTTTCAGGAAAGTTTCAAAATAATGTGATTTGAAATGAGTGTTTTGTTTTGGTTTTTTTGGTTATTCTTCACAGAATGATGGATGATTGATAAAGAGATTCCTATTTGTCTGCCATGCTAAGCAGACAAAAATAAAACTGTGATAGCTAACTGTGGCTACTAATAGGTACTACTTCCTTCATAGCTACATGCTCATATACCTGAATTTAAACATAAACAATATACAAATTCTAAATTGTAAATATAGATTTCTGGTAGTATTCATTAATTTCACCTCATTATCACTGCTTTCCCAGGCATTGCTTGGACACCAACATAACTGGTAAATAACACCAAAGCTATGGGATATACAGAACTCCAGATAAGGAACACTACTGCTCATTGATTTCCTAAGAAAAAATCATAAAAATAATATTAGTTTTACTAAATCTACATTTTGTTTCTGATGTCATCACCTGACTTTTTTTTTTTCAATTTTAAACCCATCCAACGTCTTCCATGGGAAATTGGTGGCATCCCAACATAAGTGTTAAACTGTAAATCACTTTTTATTCATGAAAACTTTATTTCCGCATATTACGTGAAATTGCCAGCTCTTTTTTAATTTCTCAGGTATATTTGTATTACTAAAGATTATATAGAACAATAATGAAAATTTCTGAAAATTATGTCTCGTTTATAAATATCAAATAAAGTATTGCTATAATTTGCTGATCTACAGTATTCTCAAAAGGAAGCAGGGCAAACAGACAAACATTCTTGTCAGAAAAGTTATGTACAACGTAATCCTTTATAAAACTACAACTTTTTAAAAATCTAAATACACCAATTGCACATGTTTATTTCTACAAAGTTCTGGACAAAATATCTACAAACAGACAGATGGACATGGTGATTCTTGTATACCATTCCCTCTCTGAACCTTGTTTGCAGGGAGTATAATGATTATACTGGTGATTATTAAGGTTGATTAACCTTCTGATAAGAGAAATAACTCTCATTCGAATAATGACAATTATTCCTTTAAATTAAATACTGTAAACCAACTTTTATTCGCGACGACTTTATTTCGCGATTTACTGGGAGTAAAATAGTTCGCGACGATTAATTTTCACGATCAAACCTTTTTTGGATCTGTTGTTAATAGAAAGAGAGACTTTAAGGACCGGTTCGCGGCGAGAAATATTCGCGATGACGAGGCTCTCGCGAACCTCGCGAAAATTTCTCGCACACGAATAAAAGTTGGCTTACAGTATAAAATTGTCGAGTTTAAATTTTAAAGCTATTTCTGTCAAATTCAGCTTAGACATATTATACCGTATAAGCAGAATTTTTAGTGAGAATTCAATTTTGGCATTATTAGCGAGTGTGTAGAGTCGGTAAAATTGAATATTGCTAATAATTTATTCTGAATTGGAGGTAAGACTTATCTTTTATGGTAGTATAAAATCACTAAATTACCTCTCGCTAAAAATATATATAATTTTTTTAAAGAACAAATCGCTAAATTTGCCTCTCGCTAAAAATTCCACTTATACGGTATTGGAATTCCTTTGAAAAAGCATTAATTTTGTTTTACATAAAAGAACAGAGGGATGAAGTCTGATTCATGATGGAATAATTAAACTTGCATTTACTTTGGATGTAGAGAATTCAGTTCTCCAATATTCCACAGTTGTATTGCACCTTTTCCAAAGTACAGTGACTTTGTTTCATGGCATTCAACCATTTCTCTGTGACAGCTTACAGCCAGATACTGGTCACATTTGACATTGTGTGGCACTGGACACCAGGCAAGGCCCCAAACTGGACCACCAGCAAAGAGGTTGTAGGTCCCTAGAAAAATTAAAAAAAAAAAAGGTCAAATAAAATATAACCAGTTTATGAAAAACACTGACATATGTCATTTCAGGAGTCATATACATTACATATCATAGGAGTCACATACATATATCATTGTTATCCATTATTGAGGCAAGTTTTTCCCTTGTTAGTGTGCATCCCAAAATCAGTATTATTGCAAGTTTGATTCAGTAGGGCTTAGTTGCTTGGAAATGGATCTGCTCCAAAAACTTTCACTTGTTTACTCATCTGGAAACTGTACATTAGATCCAGCATCCGAAGTCTGGTAGTGTCCATCCCTAGATGCATCCTCCACGCAAGTTTGGTCTAGGTGGGGTTTTGGTTTCAAATCTATTTGGGAATGGACTAGTTCCTAAAAGTCAGCATTGACATAAATGCTTTGGGTATAGCATGAGCTAATTCTAGACTTCATAGGGGTAAGCCAAAAAAGTAAAGTACACCCAAGTACATGTTTATGAGCTTTTTCTGACCTAATCATTAATTACAAAAAAAATGTCTGAAAAAAAAACAACATAGGTAATCAGAGATTAAAGAGCACACCTCAACGAATGTTAATTGTCTTTAAGTTAGGCAAAGTTCCAAACTAATAATCTATCAGTGTGTACATGTATCCCTAGATGTAACATTTATGCAATTTTGGTCCAATAGGGATTGAACTGTTACTTGAAAATGGACTTACGTAAAAACTTTAAACTAGTCACTCATCCAGAAAATGTAAGTCATATCCAGCATCTGAAGCAAGTTTGAGAGTGTTCATCCTGTGATGTATCACCCATGCAAGTTTGGTTCAGATAGCCCTTATAGTTTACTTTAACCTGCTCACTCATATGGAAAATGTCGGTCAGATACAGCATCTGAAGCAAGCTAGGTAGTGTGTACCTTTAGATGTATCATCCATGCAAGTTGGTCACCATAGGGCTGAAAGTTACTTGGAAATGAGACCTGCTCTAAAAACTTTAACCTGGTCACTCATCCGGAAAATGTAGGTCAGATCCAGCATCCAAAGCAAGTCAAGTATTGTGCATCCTTACATGTATCATCCATGCAAGTTTTATAGTTACTTGGAAATGAGATCTGCAAAGGAAGTCCAGTAGTGTGTATCCTTAGATGTTTCAACCATGCAAGTTTGGTCAATTTAGGGCTTATAGTAATTGAAAATGAGACCTGCTCCAAAAACTTTAACCTGGTCACTCATCCAGAAATGTAGGAGAGATCCAGCATTGAAGCAATTGTAGTAGTGTGCATCTTTAGATTGTATCATCCATGCAAATTTGGTCAATATAGGGCTTTTAGTTACTTGGAAATGAGACCTGCTCCAAAAACTTTAACCTGGTCACTCATCCGGAAAATGTAGGAGATCCAGCATCCGAAGCAAGCATGGTAGCGTGCATCCTTAGATGTATCATCCATGCAAGTTTGGTCAATATAGGGCTTATAGTTACTTGGAAATGAGACCTGCTCCAAAAACTTTAACCTGTTCTAAGAACTTTAACCTGCTCCAAAAACATTAACCTGGTCATTCTTCAGCTGAAATTGCAGCATCTGAAACATTGACTGGTACAATGAACATACTAGAAGCATCCTCCATGCATCTCTGATTAATATAGGGCACAAAAGTACTTGAAAAGAAAACTGCACCAAAAACTTTAACCTGGGATGCTGATGCTGAG
The DNA here is from genome assembly GCF_033153115.1 of Saccostrea echinata. NCBI lineage: Eukaryota > Metazoa > Mollusca > Bivalvia > Ostreida > Ostreidae > Saccostrea > Saccostrea echinata. The sequence goes on from NW_026889772.1 coordinate 8,244,434, forward strand.
GGTATTACGTTAGCTCCCCCAACTTCGTTAAGGTGAGCCAAAAAATCAAAAGGCAAGGTCTTGATAGGGTCATTTTTGCCGATGTTTTTCACAAACAATGATATTGCAAGATTTTGATAATAAATACTTTGAAGTGTCAAATAACTGAAGCACTGTTTTCCATATTTTTTTCAACTTCAAGTCAGTTTTAGTGATTGCTTGAAGTATGGCTGCCACCTTGAAGTAGAATTATTTGGGGGGAAAAAAGTTGTGTTGTTTAACCTTCTTTGAATTTTATGGAATTTGATAACAAAAATCATTTGTTGATTACATACAATGAAAGAAACTTCACTTCCTTGTGGTTTGTTTTTCTGTCTCATAACGATTAGCACTTAATTACCAAAGAGTCTAACAAGTACGTAATATTTTGGATTAATTGTCAAGTTTATTATCACCTTTTTGTGTCACCTGCAGTGCAAAACAGCACTTAGGGATTACTTTACCTGATGTCTATCTGTCCATCTGTCACACTCTATATCTTGAGAACTGTAAGAGGTATGGATTTGATATTTTTCACATATATTGCTTGGAACTATGGTTTTCGTAAATTACCATGGATACTGACCTCGTCACCTTTGATCTTTGACCTACTTTTCAAAATACTTCATAGTGTCAATATGCAGGCATATTTTTGACATTTAAGAATTAAGTTTACGCTATTTAGCATATGCACTGTTTGTCATAAGGCCAACATTTTTTTATATCCTCTTTTACGGGAGCGCCGACCCTAATTTGGGCTAAAATGAAATAAAAATAAAAGTCCCTAATTCAAGTTTTATTTTTATTTCTCCCGCCAATAGTTTATTTATAGTCACTGAAAAAATAAAAGAAATATAAATAAACTTTTCACAAGCCTTTCAAAATGCGATTTGTCATTGGCAGATGTAAATATATTTATCCAATCACAGTATTCAAAGTGTGAATAGTCACTGCACAGCATAGTGCCAAAATATCAGAATCGGAAAGTTTCATATATTTTTAAATAGTCATTTTAAAAAGTGACATGTCAAAGTCATATATTTAATAGAAAAAGTATAAATTTCAGATTAACTTTTAATGAAAGATTGAATGAAATAGACGAAACAGTAATCTTGATCAAATGTCATGCAGATGGCCACGTGGAAACTAAGGTTCTGTCAACCACTTGTTTTGAAAGGTTTTGAGTACGTATTATCTTTGACAGTTGCTTCAATACATTGAAATACGTCTTGGAGATTTTTTTAAACTTAATTTTAAGACAGTAATGTTTTCTCTTAAAATTAATGACAGAACAGAACACTGTAGAACTGGTAGAAAGTGGCGTGACTGAGGAAATTCGAGTCACAACTTTCACTCGTTTTAATGACAAATATTGGAATTCAAAATTACCTACGAAAATATATGCTTGATTGATACAAGACATTATTTCCTTTTTTATCATTTTATGGAATTCTGCATGCTATATAACAAATTAATGTACATCAAGCTATTAATAACAGCTGATATAGTGTATAATTATGTCTCTTGTTTAGTAAAACAATTTTTACCACTAGGGAAAAGTATTGTTGTAAATGATATGCCCTTAAAAATATTATTTAAATTCAAGACCTGATTCCTTTTTTTCATTCAAAAGTTGTGGATTAGAACCAGTTTCAACAACTAAATTTTTGAATTCTGCAGTAAACAGAATATTGTCATGTGTATTTTACATGTGTATACTATGGGAAAGATGTACATATTTCCTACAATTATGTTGAAAGTTAGCATGCTCAGAAAGAAAAATATAAGGATAAAAAGAGATCAAATATACTACATTTTGAGGAAGTTTGAATGTGTTTTCAATAGAGAGATTGGGGTACTTTTTTCCACCTACATATATATTAATTTGAATTGCATTGAAAAAAATATTATACAACTTTTCTTTTTATCATGTCTCACATGCAATTCTGTGAATTAATTTATTTTAGCTAATCCATTGAATGTCTCGCTGTATTTTTGCCATAACTTTGCCAGAGCTAGTCCAAAATCCTCAGGTCTTGCAACTTGCTGAAAACCGAAAAATAAGAGATTCTAAAAAGTTTATGAGGGGTGTGAGTGTGACATTAGTCCTATAAGTTTTACTGTGGTGACACTATATATGATATATGTATTTGATGACTGAGAGAAGACTATAGATTTGTATGTTTGATTTTCATTAATGTTAGAAACTGCAAGCTGTTCATACTAGAAATGCACCTCCTGCCCCAAATATCTAAGAGAAAGTTAAATTTAAAGTAGTTCATTGATACATTAACGTTCCAATTTTGTGTTTTGTACACATAAGTTTTTCATATAACCCTTTTTTCCTGAATTAAGGTCATAGAAAAAAAATTCCATCCTTAATTAAAAATAAAAATTTTTATTGCATTTTTTCATTTTATTTTCATTTTTCTGACCGACTGCTTAAATTTCAAGCTTTTATTTTTATTTTTATTTCGACCCCCCGACTCAAATTTTTGAAAAAAATTCCCGTAAAACAGAAAATAAAATAATGTTGGCCTAAGAAAATATGAAAAACTCCAGCATTACAATCCACTTGACCTTGACCTTTGACCTACTTTGCAAAAAATACCCCAAACAGTTTAATTTACCTTATGAATTTTGAGAGACACAGTTTTGCTAGGTAGCATTTATACATGTTTATGAGCTCATAATACTGTACTTTGAAAACTGTATAATATTCAGCTAGGCAAAAAAAAACAAAACAAACCTTTATTTCCCCTAATTCGACCAACCCACTTAAATTGCTTAGACTAAAGAGTTTTTTAATAAGATTATTCAAATATTTTTTTTTATTGATTATCAACTTCATAAATGTCAACGTGTGTAGCAAGGAACCAGCATTTCTTAAGGTAAATAGGTTGGGCTTAACGAGGCCCAATCTACTTGGTTTGCGCATACCTTTTCACGCAATGTTGTTTCAGACACATTACAGTTCCCTTGATTGCCATCACAATTGAACACAATGACGTTACATTTAAAATGATGTTGAATTGCGCTAAAATATTTCACTATTCTTGCATTCCTGGTAGGTCTTGACTGTGCACGTTGAAAGCTCACTCATTCTGGCATTTCTATAAATTCTTGTGTTTTAATAAATAAATGTTTTCAATTGATTAAAAAACAACTTTGTAATATAATTTATTTGGATATATTGTGAATTTCTAAGTAGATATTTATAAGTTTTATCTTATTTTATTTTAATTTTCGAGTTAAAAAAAAATGCAACCTAAAGAAAACACATGTAAGTCTTTCTCCTTGAAAATGTTTACTTACCAATTTTGTTGATAACTTAACTATGCATGAAGTAGATTGACTTAAAAAAAAAAATCTACGAGTCATTTTAATGCAAGCAAGAAGAAATACTTTTTTTCCCTACATATTAACAAACTTTTAAATTTTATTGCCTTTTTAACACCTCCCCCCCCCCCCCCCCCTTCCTCTTCATTTTTAAAACGTTTTGTGTTAGACAAATTAATGATTGGAGATAAAATTCTTTCATATTGTAAAGAACATTTAATTTTGAGAAACATATACAACACAACAATCATTTCTTGATATTATGTAAACCTACTGCGACTTATAAAGGACATGTATCTTAGATATATTTTAAAGTCCTATTTTGGGGTTTTGATACGCCCCTTTTCACTACAATAAAGGCAACCCCCACTTTTCTTTTCATATTTAGCTCACCTCGACGAAGTTGAGATGAGCTTATGCTATACCCCCGGCGTCGGTGTCGGCGTTAGCGTCGGCGTCCAGGTTAAAGTTTTAGGAGCAAGTCCATTCCCAAGTAACTACAAGCCCTACCTGGACCAAACTTGCAGGGATGATGCATCTAGGGATGGACACTACCACACTTGCCTCTGATGCTGGATCTGACCTAGATTTTCCACATGAGTGACCAAGTTAAAGTTTTGGGAGCAGGTCCATTCCCAAGTAACTATAAGCCCTAACCTGGACCAGACTTGCATGGATGATGCATCCAGGGATGGACACTACCACACTTGATTGGGATGCTGGATCTGTCTAGATTTTCCACATGAGTGACCAGGTTAAAGATTTTGGAGCAGGTCCATTCCAAAGTAACTGTAAGCCCTACCTGGACCAGACTTGCATGGATGATGCATCTTGAGATGTACAGTAACTCACCTGCTTCGGATGCTGGATCCAACCTAGATTTGCCACATGAGTGAATTTTAGCCATATTTTAACCAAATTAGCATGGATGATGTATCTATGGATGGATACTTCCAGACTAGCTTTGGATTCTGAATCTGACCTACATTTTCCAAATGAGTGACCAAGTTTTTGGAGTAGCTATATAATATTATGGCCTGTTATGATAAACTTTTATAGATGGTGCATCTAAGGATGAAAACTTCCAGACTTGCTTTGGATTTTGGAACTGACCAAAATTTTCTTGATTAGTAAACAGGTTAGAAGTTTTTGAGCAGGTCTATTTCCAAGTAACTATAAAACCTACTTAAATCAAACTTCCATGGATACTGATCTTTGGATGTACACTAACTGGAAAAAAAATATGATGTGAAATTTGCCTTACTTATAAATAACATACGTCGAGGTGAGCTTCGTAATCTTTGATTACCTATGTTTTAAACGAGGAATGGATATTGCATAATATATGTAAAAAGCAAAAACATTTCACCATTTAGTTCTTCTTTTAATTTATCAATTCCATTGTTTTTTGGTACTTTTTGCATATAATTGTGCGTAAAACCACAAAAAATGTTCATATTTTGAAATGCCCACACACAGCATTCTTCTGATTGGAAGGATCAGAAGAAACTTTGATGACAAACACAGTATGGTATGACATCCAGAGCTCCAGATAAGGTGCGTATTTGCAGAAATATGCATTGAATTTTTCAAAATACACTTTAGAAATTAAATCAGGGCACACAATTACGCATTAGCAATCATTAATAAGCATTACACTGTGTACTGTGTACGACGAATTGAATGATACAAGTACGATTTAACTAATTATGTGAATTGAGGTCAGCTCAGTGTTTGAATTTTTATCAAAAGGAAATATTGAGTTATAAGTGTATTCGTAATAACATAGATTGATTTCCGATTCGGGAGAAGGATTAAATATTAAATATTCGTACTTTGTCTGAAATTTCACAAAGGATAACTGCACTTAACACTGGGTTTTGGGTCTTTTTCCGTCGCTCCTGCTGCTTTTATATCTTAACCCTATTTCACTTTTGTATATTTACTATGGAATTCTATCAACTTGGCACCAAATTTAAATGTTAAAATGATTTTAGACTGTCATACAATCTGAATAATTCTATGTTTTTTTATCCCTACTCCTTTCCAAATATAGAGATTTTACACTTACCTGCCCTTGATTAAACATTTGGCATGCATGAGAGGTGGAGCTAACATTGTAAGAATGTCTCTAAAATTAGACTAGATAAATAACAATGACGTGTTAAAATATGTGATCACTCTTTCCCATCTCTCTCTTTATCCTTTATGGCACAAGTACACAGCTATAGTATTTACAAAGGTTTCAAAATGAAATTAACAATATGAGCACGTACACGTAAGTAAAGAATATTTTGAATCGATGCCTGACAATTCAACGTGTTCGAGAAGAGTGTCCTAGTTAGCACAAAACATGCTATCTTACAAGTCACGTGACAGAATTTAGTATTCACAGAGTTACCTAAGGTAGGACATCATGTGGTGAATTATAATATTCAACATGCCATAGCCTTTGGTTACAACAGTGAGAGCAAATGTAAGAAGAAGCAGTTTTTTCTCTTTTAAACCATGAGCGCATGTTTGTCTATTAATCTCCTTTTGACACAATATAATTAATGCAAATATACAACTACAGTTAAACGGAGAACAATAGACAAACAGCGCTGACTATGTATAAAGTCAGTGAAAAAGTGGGCGTCCTCATTATCGTACGGTGATTCAAGGAATTGTGATGACCCCCGCCTTAGAAAACAGCTTCGTACTTCGTAAATACATACTTTTATTTAATGTAATTATGTAAAGTTGTAGATTACATGTTGACCATTCCTGCAATTAAAAGAAAAATACTTGTTTTGAAAGTTTATTTTGTCGCAATTTTCGCATGTCCTTAAGTGCAGTCATCCTTTCCACTGTTCATATAATATCCAATTTTTTCCTTCTTGACATGTACATGTCGATATTGTCAAGATTGCGCAAAACACACATGGTGTCTAATTTATCCTTTATCACTGTTTATCAAACAGTTCTTATATATTTACAATTTTCTGTAGCAATAATGTCATCTAAAGTCCGCCGACAACCTATTGTATGAAAATCTTTCCACATGCTCCTGTGCTATAAATAGTGCCACGCGACTTTTAATGCAAACGGGATGTCTCTAAAACTATTACCTCGATAGATGCCAACTGAATATAGCAAAACCTAATATATATTTTTGATAACAAAAAACAAACAAACAAAACAAAACAATGTGGCAGGACATTTTGAGAGAGGCAGGTGGGGATGAGAATCTAAAGATTAATTCTATCTGGCCAATGGAAGGATATTTTTCTTGGTAAACTCTTGCTACGATTGATATAGGCCTAATCTTAAATGGACTTCTGTGTTCCTGTGGTAACTTTGCCTACCGTATGGTCTTTCTGGTGAAAGAAATGAAACGTTTCTCAGTTATAGCTAAAAGCTGACAAAATTTTTAAAATTTCATTAACCTAACTGATTAATGCAGAAACTGTTCGTTTTTTACATTCCTCTTTCAAAAACACTTATTTCGATAACAAGCTAAAAATCACATTAGATGTCAAAAGAGCAATAGATTAACAAAATACTCTTTGATTATTTTGCTGAAAAGCAAAATCTGCATTGATTTGAAAATCAGGGAGTAAATACACTTTGAGGTAAAAAATTATCTTGAGTTCTGGACATCTAATAATAACCCTGATCATAAGTAATTCTAGTACTGTCTGATGGTACGACATCTGATAATAACTCTGATCTAGACTTTATCTAGTACTGCCTGATGGTATACATCTGATAATAACTCTGATCTAGACTTTATCTAGTACTGCCTGATGGTATACTAGGAGTGAAACGGTTCACCGCGGTATCGATGCACCGCGGTATTTTTTCTCGGTTTGATACACGGTGCAAAATCTCTAATTTTCGGTTCGGTTCATTTTTCGGTCGGGATCGTTATTCAGTCGGGTTTGGCATAAGGTATAACACGTTACTCAGAATAAATAAGTATAGAAAACGTAAATTTTTGATGACTGATAGGTTGTAAAATAATTTTTGACAGTCAAATAATTTCAATCAATATCTTCTAGTCAATTTGCAAATAAAATTCGTAAAATATGTGACTAGATTTAGAAAAAGAAAGCATAAAACAACGTAGAATTTGTTTCCTTTTATCAAAATGTATCGTATCGAAAATAACCGAACCGAGACAAAATTATACAATACGTATCGAACCGTGAAGGAGGTGTATCGTTTCACCCCTATGGTATACATCTGATAATAACCCTGATCATAAGTAATTCTAGTACTGTCTGATGGTACGACATCTGATAATAACTCTGATCTAGACTTTATCTGGTACTGCCTGATGGTATACATCTGATAATAACTCTGATCATAAGTAATTCTAGTACTGTCTGATGGTAAGACATCTGATAATAACTCTGATCTAGACTTTATCTGGTACTGTCTGATGGTACGACATCTGATAATAACTCTGATCTAGACTTTATCTAGTACTGCCTGATGGTATACATCTGATAATAACCCTGACCGTAAGTAATTCTAGTACTGCCGGATGGTACGACATCTGATAAAAACTCTCACTGTTAGTAGTTCTAGCACTGCCTGATGAAATGACATCTTATAATAACCCTAAACCATAGGTAAATCTAGTACGTGGTGTATTGCCTGATGGTACGACATCTGATAATAACTCTGACGTAAGCTAAATTTAGTACCCCTTTCACATCAGACAAACAAGCATTCTGAGAGTATTGCATAAGCAATACTAGTCCCCTACCGGCAAGTGTAATCTGGTCCCCGTTAAAAATTGAAAATGCCATAATTCCGTCAAAAATCAATGAAGTGGAACGAAATGTGAACTTGATCTATAACTCATCAAGGTTAAGTCACATACCAAAAATCAGCTCAATATCTGCAAGCGTTTAGAAAAAAGGTGCGGAAAACCATGAAAAATTGAAAAGGCAGTAATTCCGTCAAATATCATTGAAGCGGAACGAAATGCAAACTTGATCTGTAACTCATCAAGATACACTCACATACCATAAATCAGCTCAATATCTGCAAGCGTTTAGAAAAAAAGTGCGGAAAAACAAGTGGGACAGACTGACAGACAGACAGAGGGAAAGACAGATGGACAGACAGACAGAGGGAAAGACAGATGGATAGACAGACAGACAGACGGACGGACAGACTCAGAAGAAACCTTAAGTCTCCTCTGGTTTCACCGGTAGGGGACTAATAAATTCTGACCAAGACATAATTTAGTACTAGGTAAGACATTCAGTATGATCAATCTCCATTGCATGTCTTCATGACATCAGACAATTACCCTGATTTAGACTATACAGTACTAACTGCTCCCGATATTAACACCAAAACAAACCCTGACCCGGATTTTAAAATAATCTCCCACTTATTTACTAGGATTGTCTTCTCTGTTGACATGAATATTAGATTTTGTGATAATTGTCTTAAACTTTTTACTTTTCAAATGACCTTTAAACAAAGGAAGAGTTGAGCATGCTGAGAAAAGACAAATTTAACAAGCATTCTGAGAGTATTGCATTAGCAATACTAGTCCCCTACCGGCAAGTGTAATCTGGTTCCCGTTAAGAATTGAAAATGCCATAATTCCGTCAAAAATTAATGAAGCGGGACGAAATGCAAACTTGTTCTATAAGTAATCAAGGTAAAGCCACATACCAAAAATCAGCTCAATATCTACAAGCGTTTAGAAGAAAATTGCGGAAAACCCTTAAAAATTGAAAAGGCCGTAATTCCGTCAAAAATCAATGAAGCGGAACGAAATGCAAACTTGATCTGTAACTCATCAAGATACACTCACATACCAAAAATCAGCTCAATATCTGCAAGCGTTTAGGAAAAAAGTGCGGAAAACCAAGTGGGACAGACTGACAGACAGACAGAGGGACAGACAGACAGACAGACGGACAGACAGAGAGACAGACGGACGGACAGACGGACGGACAGACTCAGAGGAAACCTTTAGTCCCCTCCGGTTTCACCGGTAGGGGACTAACAAGCATTCTGAGAGTATTGCATTAGCAATACTAGTCCCCTACCGGCAAGTGTAATCTGGTTCCCGTTAAGAATTGAAAATGTCATATCTCCGTCAAAAATCAATGATGCGGAACGAAATGCAAACTTGATCTATAACTAATCAAGGTAAAGTCACATACCAAAAATCAGCTCAATATCTGAAAGCGTTCAGAAGAAAATTGCGGAAAACCCTTAAAAATTGAAAAGGCCGTAATTCCGTCAAAAATCAATGAAGCGGAACGAAATGCAAACTTGATCTGTAACTCATCAAGATACACTCACATGCCAAAAATCAGCTCAATATCTGCAAGCGTTTAGGAAAAAAGTGCGGAAAACCAAGTGGGACAGACTGACAGACAGACAGAGGGACAGACAGACAGGCGGACAGACAGACAGACAGACGGATGGACAGACGGACGGACAGACTCAGAGGAAACCTATAGTCCCCTCCGGTTTCACCGGTAGGGGACTAATTAAATGATGTATTGGCAAATATCAAATACCATAACTTTTAATAGAGCCAATTTGTAAGCTAAAAGGTGTCTGTGAAACAAATTTTTAAAATTTGAACCAAAAAATTCATTCTTGAATATAATGACAAGCTTTAGTCTCTTTACTCACCAGTCCTGAACTCAGCCTCAAATCTGTTAAGTTTTGTTAAGGGAGGTGTTTCCCCTTTTTTTTCTGGTGAAATGACACGAAACCTAACACTCTCCCTTGTGACTGGCAAGAACTCCTCTGCCTCCCTGTAAAGAGAATTTCACTTTCAACAATTTGATACATCAAAGACACAGCATACATTAGCTATTTAAGCATTTATTTACATTTCATGGTATTAATATTGATTTATGCTGTTTAAAGTCCATTCCAGAATGTTTCTCTCATATAGAGATGTCACCTTATGCCAGTGAAGTGTTTCAAGTTTAGACTTATACTCAGCACTCAGGGCCATTGAGGAGTGCTAATCTACCATGACACAGGGCCTCATTTTTTAAGGTTTTATCTGAAAGACCCTTCATAGTGCAGGAACGGTCACTGCCTTTGTTTATGTCTTTGGTTTAATGTGGCGCGGCAAACAAGAATTGAACCCGGGCCTTCCGATCGCGAAGCAAAAGTCCAACCACTAAGCTAGCTACTGTGACTGGTCAGTGGACCTTTTCACAAAATATCTTACAACTAAAACAAAAAATTTCCAATTCTCCAAAAAGTACCTAAGCTATAGAAAGTCACCATAACTCTTACATTCATACTACATAGCAAAATATTGTGAAAGTATTTAATCAATAGAAAGTCACCATAACTCTTTTATTTATACTACATAGCAATATATTGTAATATTTTTGAAAAAATTAATATTATATAACAAACAAAAAAATTACAGAGTTGTTAAATTTTTATCTTATTCATAAGATTTTCTGTTAAAAGGGCAACATGGTATTAAGACATAATAATCTTTAAGAAAGGTATTAAATGAGTTAACTCCTGAAGCATCTTTTAGTACTGCCTACACAATTATTTTTGCCCCATGACATTTTTGACTACTGTAGAAGTACTTTTTTTGCACGTAGTAATAATAATTATACTGAAACCTGAAAGATAAAGTGAAACATACTAGATGCAACATCCATACATCTCTGATCAATACATTGTATAGGGATGAAAAGTATGTGGAGAGAAATCTTGGATGCTGGATGCCTACATCAATGCTGATGGTATTACATAAGCCCCCCCCCCCCCCCCCTTCTAACTTCAATGAGGTGAGTTAATAAAAGTTATTTATAAGTGATACATGTGTACTTTATAATATATGAATGTTACAGAAAATGTGTATCTTATGCCCTGTTCACACGGAGAATTTAATTCGAATTAAACGTAAGTTACTGCGAATTAAATTTGATCCGCGTTCACACGGAGAATTTAATGCAAATTAGTTTAACTCGAATTAGTTTACTGCGCATTAAATTACTTCGCATCAGCTCCATGTGAACGCTAAGCGAAGCTAATTCGAATTAAATTTTCACGCATGCGTAAGGGCAGAATTAAGTCACAGGTCACATGCCGATGGTCAAATATAGGTACTTGAGCTATTTTTGAGTGGAAAACAAAGAAAAATTATGTTAATCAAGTGCTAAAATGTGTACAGACACTATGACATTATGTCAAATGTATCTGCTCTGCACAATATGACGTGATTTGTAAATGACGTCATAATAGCCTTACTGAATAGCCTTGTTGTAGAAATAAAATTATAATTCGCATTAGTTTACTTCGCATTGGCTGTCGTGTGAACGCAATTTAATTCGCATTAGTTTAATTCGAATCATTTTACTTCGCATTAATTTACTGCGAATTAAACTCTCCGTGTGAACAGGGCATTAATTTCATTATAACAATGATCTAATTAAACACCTGGAAAATACAGAATCTGGAGCAAGACAGCAGTTGTATGCCTCCCTGGTATCATCATCCTGGCAAAACTTGATCTATAAGACTTAAGATTTACTTGGGAATGGACATTAGTACATGAAAACTTTAATCTGGTCACTCATTTGAATAGTTTGTCAGATGCAGCATCTGAAGCATAAAGGTAGTAAGAAGTCAGGCCAAGTGAGCAGAGAGGGGAATGATGCAAAAATCCATAGGGACATGAATTTCAGAATTCTAGAAGAGGCACCCTTGTTTATCGTAACAGTTCACTTAGTTTATCTGTTAATACTTAGGATCAGAAAAGATTCTCATGGAATTAATGCAACCTCACTTTTATAATCAATAGAGCCTCACCTTAACACCAAAACCCATGACTCAGGGGCCATAAATTTCAAAAATTTTGGAAGAAATACCCTTGCTCATCACAACTATGCACTAAGTTTATATGCTAGAGAAGATATGCACAGAATTGATGCATTTTCACTATACAATCAATATAGGCTTGCCCTAACACCACAACCACTGACCCTGTGGAAATGAATTTCAGTTCTGGAAGAGGAACCCTTGCTCATTATAATAATGCACTTAATCTCCTACATACCAAGGAAAACAGAAAATTTTCACATTTTCACTATATAATCAATAGAGCCTCAAATTGTCCTAACACTACAACCCCTGGTCCAGGGGCCATGAATTTCAAAATATGGAAGAACCCTTACTCATCATGATAATGCATTTGGATTATTTGCTAAAAAACTAAGAGCAAAGAAGAAGATTTTCAAAAAATTAATGAAGTTTCAATATATGATCAATAGTAGGAATCCTTGTTTATCATGATATTGAACTTAAATTACCTGCTAAATACGAAGATTTTGAAACAATTAATGAATTTTTACTAAATAATCAACAGAACCCCACCCAAACACTAGAACTCCTGACCCCAAGGGCCATGAATTTCACAATTTTAAAAAGAAGCACTCTTACTCATCATATCTAGGGAGTTAGTTTGCAAAATATACAAGGGGAGAGAAAAAGCTTTTTAAAAGAATTGATGCATTTCAGTATACAATCAATAGAACCCCTCCCTTACTCCAAAACCCCTGATCCTGGGGCCAAGAATTTCAAAATTTTGGTAGAACGCTTAATGCTTATTACAATCATGCCAACAGTTTGACTACTTGACATCTAGGAGTAAAGAGAAGAATTTTAAGGATTGCATTGATTTGATGATTTAGTCCCAACTGGCCCCAGGGAGGTAGGGGCCACAAAATTCACAATTTCAGTTCCCCTTTACTCATGGATGTTCTGTGACAAAATTGGTTGAAATTGGTTGAGCAGTTCCATAGAAGAAGCTTAAAATGTTCAAATGTTAACAAACAACTGAATATGCACGACACAATGCAACGGATGAAAACATAGCCATAAGTCACCTGAGTAACTCAGGTAACCCAATAACTGGAGAACCTTTAAATAAAAGAAGTTAATTGTGATCCAAATAAAACTGTTCTTGGCCAAATCATTTGGATTTTACTGTGTGAATCTGAATGAATGAATTCACAATTTAACAATTCAGATTATCCCAATCTGAAAATGAGTATAACTTACTTGGGATTTTGGAGTATCCACTGAGATTTTTTAGGCCTCAGCTCGGGAAAGACATCACACATTTTGTCTATAACCTGGCATCTCTTTAGGTAATTTTTGCAGCAGTGTACGTACACCTCTCGAAACATATCTGAACTCTGGGGTCGTTTACCTGTTAAAATAAAATTGACATTTGCCAACTGAATGTTTTTTTAAAATACAAATATGAAATAATTTTTCTTAGTGGGGGCCAAGTTTTGTACATTATGAAACATTTACAGTTTCATGGGAATTAACAGTCCTGTTCATATTGATATTCACATTCATTCAGGTTGTCAATTTGTAGGCAAGGAATTCCCATGAAATCCATGAAAATTAAGTCTTCATGAAATTTAATCATTCTGTATAGGCATAGCAGTAAACTTTGGGAACATTCCTTTATAAATAGATAATATCCCATGTTCTTACTCCATTTGAGGCTTATCTTTAATTTAAAGATTTATAAATTGATAAGAAAAGAAAGGGGGGTATTAAAAGATAATGTCAAATTGTTGATACTTTGAAATACATGTACACAGATCTATCCTTTATTACCTAAGGTAAACCTTACAATAACTGTGAAGCACAAGTGTAATAATTACCGAGAAATTAAAAATGTCAAACTTTCAATGTAAAACTTAGATTCTCTATTGTGGCCCCACCCTACCCTGGGGGCAATGATTTGAACAATTAGAATTTACACTACCTCAGGAAGCTTCCACGTAAGTTTCAGCTTTTCTGGAACAGTGGTTATTGGGAAGAAGATTTTTAAAGATTTTTCCTATATATTTCAATGTAAAACTTCGATTCCCTATTGTGGCCTCCTTTTTGGGGGGAGGGGTGGCATGATTTGAATAATTTAGAATCTACACTACCTCAGGAAGCTTCCACATAAGTTTCAGCTTTTCTGGCCCAGTGGTTCTTGAGAAGAAGATTTTTTAATGATCCCACTCTATTTTTGTCTTTTCTTGATTATCTCCTCTTGTAAGGGGGGTTGGTCCTTCATTTTAATAATTTAAACTCCCCTTCATCCAAAAATTTTTTCTTATAGTTCCATGCAAAAATTTGATCCTCTGTTGTAACCCTACCCTACCTCCAGTGGAATGAGTTGAAAAGTTTAGGATCTACTTTACCTCTGGAAGCTTTCATATTGTCTGGGCCAGTGGTTCTTGAGAAGAAGATTTGAAAAGATTTTTTTAAAATATATATTTCAATGTAAATCTTTGAACCCCTATTGTGGCCCCATCCTGTAGCCAGGCAACATGAGTTGGACAGTTTAGAATCTACACTACCTCAAGAAGCTTTCAAATAAATTTATCTTTTCTGGTCAAGTGGTTCTTGAGAAGATTTTTGAAGATTTTTCTAATTCATATCAGAAGATTTTTAAAGATTTTTCTTAAATATTTCAATAAAAAATTTCCATGAATACTCGACTATCATTTGACTAAAGCATCTGACTATTGACTAAGCTGTCTGAATAAAATTGGCTTTCCTAACGTATATATAAAAACGGCATTGAATCAGTAATTTTTTAACAGTACAAAACAAAAAGTTAAAATTTTGCACTCTTGTCCCTGAAATAGTATCACTGCCATCATGCTATGAAGATCCCCCCCCACAACTTACTTTAGCTTGAGTTTTGTTTTAGTACTGAAAAACCTCCTGAAATTCAGCAATACATAAGTATATAGTCTAAAACATGTAACAATGGGAAAGAATGAAGAAATGTGGAACAGCACAAATATTTCTGCACTCATCCATGCCTTGTGAACATTTTCCCAGTTTTCCTCAATCATGTTAATTGCCACAAGTCTCCGAGATCTAGGATACCTTTTCTTCCTCTGGCAGACTGGCAGTCTTCATCTACCCCGTCTAGTTCTGAATGGCTGTTAATAGATTCATCACTGACATCTTCATCTAGATCTTCATCATCATCTTCCTCTTGATCCTCTTCGTCTTCATCGACATCCAGTCTGACTTCCGGGTCCTCATCACTGTTTCCTTCCGTACACACATCGCCACTGGCCGAAATATCCTTCAGAACCCTCACTGCCCTGGAAATCAACCATTTAACTTTAAATCTAATCACCACATTATTCTTTTTTTTTCTCTCTCTGACAGGTAATAAGTTAGAACTTTGCTTATTTTTCACTTCAGATACTGTAAACTTAACTTTTTTTTGCTTGGGATGAAGTTTATACACAGTCAAAAACTTTCCACAGAAAATTGTCACAGCATACGTAAAGCATGTTTAAGACATTAAGGAGCAATCCAAGAATCAAAGTAATTTTTAACAGGTAGATTAAACGTAATTGTGATTCCATGAAATTATGACCCTATGGAAAACAGTATACAGTTGAACTTCAGTATCTCGAACATGAATATCTCAAATACAAATAGATATGTCGAAGTGAAAGTGAAGTCCTTACTATGTATTTCTTAAGTATTTTAATCTCGATTTTCTCTGTCCCATCAAGTTTGAGATAATGAGGTTTGACTGTAATTACAGTATATGGTTAATAATGTGAAAACAGTTTTTCCTGTTTTTTGTGTAAAAATAAAAGTGAACCTTATTAAACACCAACACTGAGCATGAACAGGAAGGAGAAAGAACATTGAGTGAACCAAGTAAGCAAAAAGTAAACACTATAGATCAGAGTGGAGAGAGAATGCCGAGTGAACCTAAACAAGTGGATAGTTAACACTGAGCATGAGCAGAGTGGAAAATGAATGCCAAGTTTAACTTAGTGGAGAGTAAACACTGAGCATGAGCAGAGTGGAGAATGAATGCTGATTTTACCTTAGTGGAGAGTAAACACTGAGCAAAAGCAAAGTGGAGAATGAATGCTGAGTTTACCTTAGTGGAGAGTAAACACTGAGCATAAGCAGAGTGGAGAATGAATGCTGATTTTACCTTAGTGGAGAGGAAACACTGACCATAAGCAGAGTGGAAAATGAATGCTGAGTTTTTCTTAGTGGAGAGTAAACACTGAGCATGAACAGAGTGGAGGATGAATGCTGAGTTTACCTTAGTGGAGAGTAAACACTGAGCATAAGCAGAGTGGAGAATAAATGCTGAGTTTACCTTAGTGGAGAGTAAATACTGAGCATAAGCAGAGTGGAGAATGAATGCTGAGTTTACCTTAGTGGAGAGTAACACTGAGCAAAAGCAGAGTGGAGAATGAATGCTAAGTTTACCTTAGTGGAAAGTAAACACTGAGCATAAGCAGAGTGGAGAATGAATGCTGAGTTTACCTTAGTGGAGAGTAAACACTGAGCAAAAGCAGAGTGGAGAATGAATGCTGAGTTTACCTTAGTGGAGAGTAAACACTGAGCATGAACAGAGTGGAGGATGAATGCTGAGTTTACCTTAGTGGAGCATGAGCAGAGTGAAAATGAATGCTGAGTTTACCTTAGTTCATAGTGAACTTAGTGAGCTAGTGAAGTAACCAAAAAGTGTAAAGTGAGCAAATGAAGTAGGTATTGTAAGCGAACAGAGTGAATCGGGAGTGCATAAAGAGTATGCAGTGAATGAAAAGTTGGTAGTGAACAACAAAGTGAATGGAGAGTGTATAGTGAAAAACAGAGTGAATGGAGAGTGTATAGTCAACAACAGAGTGAATGGAGAGTGCACAGTCAACAACAAAGTGAATGGAGAGTGTATAGGGAACAACAGAGTGAATGGAGAGTGTATAGTCAACAACAGAGTGAATGGAGAGTGTATAGTCGACAACAGAGTGGATGGAGAGTGTATAGTGAAAAACAGAGTGAATGGAGAGTGCATAGTCAACAACAAAGTGAATGGAGAGTGTAGAGGGAACAACAGAGTGAATGGAATGTGTCTAGTCAACAACAGAGTGAAAGCAGAATGTGTAGTCAACAACAGAGTGAATGGAGAGTGTATAGTGAACAAAAGAGTGGAGGAAGAATGTATAGGGAACAACAGAGTGAATGGAGAGTGTATAGTGAACAACAGAGTGAATGGAGAGTGCATATTCAACAACAGAGTGAATGGAGAGTGTGTAGTTAACAACAGAGAAAATTTAAAGTGCATAGTCAACAACAGAGTGAATGGAGAGTGTAGAGGGAACAACAGAGTGAATGGAATGTGTCTAGTCAACAACAGAGTGAAAGCAGAGTGTATAGTCAACAACAGAGTGAATGGAGAGTGTATAGTGAACAAAAGAGTGGAGGAAGAATGTATAGAGAACAACAGAGTGAATGGAGAGTGTATAGTGAACAATAGAGTGAATGGAGAGTGCATATTCAACAACAGAGTGAATGGAGAGTGTGTAGTTAACAACAGAGAAAATTTAAAGTGCATAGTCAACAACAGAGTGAATGGAGAGTGTAGAGGGAACAACAGAGTGAATGGAATGTGTCTAGTCAACAACAAAGTGAAAGCAGAGTGTATAGTCAACAACAGAGTGAATGGAGAGTGTATAGTGAACAAAAGAGTGGAGGAAGAATGTATAGGGAACAACAGAGTGAATGGAGAGTGTATAGTGAACAACAGAGTGAATGGAGAGTGCATAGTCAACAACAGAGTGAATGGAGAGTGCATAGTCAACAACAGAGTGAATGGAGAGTGTAGAGGGAACAACAGAGTGAATGGAGAGTGTAGAGTCAACAACAGAGTGAATGGAGAGTGTAGAGTCAACAACAGAGTGAATGGAGAGTGTGCAGTGAACAACAGAGTGAATGGAGAGTGTATAATGGAGAGTGTATAGTCAACAACAGAGTGAATGGTGAGTGTGCAGTGAACAACAGAGTGAATGGAGAGTGTATAGTCAACAACAGAGTGAATGGAGAGTGTATAGTCAACAACAGAGTGAATGGAGAGTGTATAGTCAACAACAGAGTGAATGGCGAGTGTATAGTCAACAACATAGTGAATGGCGAGTGTATAGTCAACAACATAGTGAATGGCGAGTGTATAGGGAACAACAGAGTGAATGGCAAGTGTATAGTCAACAACAGAGTGAATGGAGAGTGTATACTCAACAACAGAGTGAATGGAGAGTGTATAGTCAACAACAAAAAGGACAGTGAATGCAAAAAATGGTAACTAAATTGAGAAATTCAGAGATTGTATTTAACTCTCCAAAATTGTTTTAGTTTTGTAAGCACACCAAATATATCAAAGGAAAATTGTCTGTTCTATGCATGCATTTTTCCTCTAAATTTTCTTGAATTTGAGAAGAATCAAGAATTTATATGTGTGTGAATTTCTCTGTATGTCTTACTTTTTGGCTGCTTTACGTATCCTTCGGCCTTGTTTATCAGTACCAGATTCTTTCTCTTCCTCCCTCTTCTTTTTCTGTAGCTGAAGAAGCTGTTCCTGCCGTTCTTTCTCTTTCCTCTCTAGCAGTTTGTGGTTTCTGTAATGCTCCAGTTCATACATCTTCATGCAACTCCTGTTACAAACAGTGCAGGTAAATGTCTCAGCCTAAAAATAGGAATACATGCCAAAATCTTAAAATTACTTTCATTTTTTTTTTTGGGGGGGGGGGGGTGGATAACATTTTTCTAATCATAATCTAGAACTGCGACAGTCCTTAAAGGATTACTGTACGTGTACATAAATTGGCGTATTCAAAATTAAGCATTGTTTGCATAATCATGAATTAGCCCTTTACATGTTCATGCCGTGTATTGTAGTTATAGATGATTTCTTAGCGGTATTCATAAATAAGCGCATCGTTGTTTGCGCCAAAGCCACTAAAATATGAAGCCCGCTTTTTTAAGTACACATACAGTAATTCCTCAAAAAGGGAACATATAAAATACATATAAGAACATATATAAGCTGTTTTCTTAAGTTTAAAAAAATGAAGGGAATAAAATCACTTTTTAAATAATCTAAAAATAAAATGTAGAAGAATATGCAAACTAGAAATATGTCAGTAGGACATGAATGTTCTGCCTAGGGTTCATTAGTGATACAACATGAAAAGAAATGTACCTTGCTTCTTTTGTTTGTTTAGAGTACATGAGGAATAGTGAGGTCAAGGTTACAGGGAAGGTTAAGGTCAGAAAATTATGACACAATTTAATACCTTTCACTAATTTGTTTTAGTGTATGAATTTGATGAAAATATCTTGTCAAAGAATAGTTTCTTTGAAATTAAGCTTAAAACACAACAAAAAGAAAAGACAAAGGTCATAGGGAAGGTCAAGGTAAAACAATTTAGACACAGTTTATAAGTTCGCACCAATTTGTATCAGTGCATGTTTAGATAAAAATGTCTTTTAAAATAGTTTCTTCAAAACTGAGCTAAATGGAAAATAAAGAAAAGTAAGGTCAAGGTCATACAATTTGGACAAAGTTAAATAGATAGTTCTACCAATATTTATCAGTATGTGTTTATATATATAATATCTTAAAAAGTTTCTTGGAAATTGTGCTAACACAAATTTAAGAACAGTAAGGTCAAGGTCAAAGGGAAGGTCAAGATCAATGAGAAGGTCAAATTTTTTTATGCAGTTACACCACTTACAGAATGTATCATCATATAAAGATTGATAAAAATACCTTGATCTGTTTCTTTGAAACAGAGCTAAATGCAAATTTAGGAAAAGTGAAGTCAAGGTCAAGTTCAAAAATATATGACGCAGTTGAATATCTCTCACTAATATGTATATGAAGTTTGAAAAAAATATCTTGAATGTTTCTTTGAAACTGGGCTAAACACTAAGTGTGACAGAATCTGAAGGACAGAAGACAGACATGACAAACACTACATGCCCCAGCCATATTCATGGCAGGGGACAAAAAAATCAAAGTTCCTCTATAAAACTGGTCATCAGCTGATACTAATTTAAGATGATACCATGATAGAAATCATTTTAATAAGTCAAAAAATATGAATCCAAATTTCTCTTTACATTTCATTTTAAAAGTCATCCTGAGTAAGTTTTAAGTTATAAATACTCAAGAATGAAAAAAAAAATCATTTTGAATGTTTTGCTGTACATGTTTTAAATCAAATATAATTTTCGTTGCCAAGGATTTTAAGATAAATGTCAGTCACATACACATACATGTGACAAAGGCATACAAGGTATGAAACATTTAGATATTACATCAAAACAAGCCTGGTAAAAAATCAGTGACAATACATTGATTACCAAGCAAAGCCAAATACTTTAACAACAGACCAACTAGTCAAGTGATGTTAATATGACAATTACCCTGGAATGTCAAAAACTTAAAAATTTTAGATTACATGATTTAAACTTTAGATTCTCATCCTGATCTGCCTAAAAATTGGGGTGGTTGGTAGGATTTTTTTTTATTTTTCGTTATTGAAAATATCCACATAATTCTTCTTACATAAAATTTTCACATGATGAATGCTAATATGGATAGATTTTATTGTAAACAGTTTACTCTTTTAAATGTCTATAGAAGAGTCTTCTGCTATAAAATATTCACAGTATTAATGAATTTACAAGTACACAC
The DNA here is from genome assembly GCF_033153115.1 of Saccostrea echinata. Taxonomy (NCBI): domain Eukaryota; kingdom Metazoa; phylum Mollusca; class Bivalvia; order Ostreida; family Ostreidae; genus Saccostrea; species Saccostrea echinata. The sequence goes on from NW_026889772.1 coordinate 8,265,345, forward strand.
ATACAGCATACCCCACACACAACTGCTGCTATGAAATGGGATGCGGATCCCAATAAATTGTACATGCTGTTGCTGTATAGGTAGTCACCACTTCTTAAAGGGCTTTCTCCAAATAACTTTTAGTTTGACCAACAACTTCTTTTGTGTGAAAATATCACAGTTCAACTATCCTTGTACATGTGCATCCAAATTTTTGTTCTTGTCACATTTGATATTGTCATTTTGCAAAAATGGTATCTTTAAATCCTACTTATTTAGGCAAAACAGCTTATCCCATACCACCTTAAACAAGTATGGAAAATTTTCATTACTTTGAAAAGATGGAAATATAAAGCAATTTTGGGCAAGTCTCTGACAAGACTGCAGCTCTACGGTTTGGTCTTGAAAAGCAGCATCTGTGCTTAAACTTAGAAACAATGGTACAAGCAATAAATAAGAATTATGACCCTTGAATAAATTAATTTGTTACCAAGTTTTATTAAATTTAGTCCAAAATTATAGGAGAGGTAAGATTTTAAACAAATTCCAATATCATCCTATTTAGAGTGAACATTTCAACAGAGTTCATCAAATTCAAACTCAATAGAGTAGAATTTATTTAGCATTAATTTTGATTAGCTAAATGTCATTCTTTAATACCATGGTGGCACACTGTACTGCCTCGCTGCTCCCAAAACTGAATAGGCCTATTTGTCATTTCGTATTAAGAAGTAGTTATTTTGTATTAAGAAGTAGGGATAGAAAGGGCAGTTGTTGAATATGGCCTGTACTTGGATTACTTCTTTATATTAAGATAACAAATGCGAGCCTTCAAATTATGTCATTATTTTCTCTTTCAGATTTTGACAAATTCTTGGTTTAATGTAAAAGAAAAATTGTTTGCATTAAACTCAAAATAAAATTGTCTTGGTCTTTTTTCTCTTTTTTGTGTAAGTTTCATAATGAAACATGACATGTTGTCAAATTATGTGTTGCAAGCTTTTACTGGTAATATGCTGATACATACTTATGTAATCTTTTCAACTACATCAACATTTTTTTACCTTGAGGTTTTTCTTTTTTACTTTGACCTCACCTTTCTTAAATTAGTGTGTAGCTCAGTTTTAAATAAACCATTCAAGACATTTATATCAAATGTAATATGCTGATACATATTAGTGAGAGCTATTCAACTACATCAAAAACTGTTGACCTTGACCTTTCCTGTGACCTTGACCTCACTTTTCTTAAATTTGCATTTTGCTTTTTTTTTTTTTTTTTTTTAAACCTTTAAGATATTTTTATGTAAGTTTATGCACTTATACATAATTTGGTAAGAATTTATCATCTATATCCAATTTTTTAGATTTCAATTTTAAAGAAACTATACAAGATATATTCTCATCAAACTTTATACATTAATAAAAAATTTCATGTTGCATTACTAATATACCCTCAGCTGGGCATTTATGTCCAATGGACATATTTCTAGTTAAGGTCTTCCATCTTCACGGAAGACCTTATAGTGATTCTACTGTTTCTTATTATTCTTTTTTTGACCAAAATTTTGTGCACGCGATTTCTCAAAAACTATTCAGTAGTTTTCAATGAAACTTTCACAAAAAAATGAGTCATCATATGAACTTTGTTCATCACAAGTAAAATTTGGAAAATTCGCTTCCGGTTCCAAATTATGGGCAAATTCCTGATTTTTAAATGGAATGTTGTCCATGGCAAACCTAAAGAACAACTAAAGGTATGAACTGGAGACTTATTAGAGATTATAGAACATGTCTTCTAGATTACCAGAATCTCCTTTTCGTGCATCGTCACTACTACTGGTCGCTATCAGAAGCGAATTTAAAAAGTTGAATTTTTCAACTTTTTTGTTTTTCAATATAGTTTGATGATATTAGTACGGTTAATAGAGACTCTTTTCAGAATGCATAATATATAATTTGTTTGAAAATTGATAATAAATATTATAATTATTATTAATATTTTTAGACAAATATTATGCACGCCATATCTAGAGAACTATTCAGTGGTTTTTCGTCAAACTTGCAGGCATAATGCGTTTTCAAAAGCCATTGTTACATTTGAAAAAATTTTGGAAAATTCACTTCCAGTTCCATGTTATGGGCAATTTCCTGATTTTTAAATGAAATTTTTTTTCCAAGGTACATCTAAAGAATGGCTAAAGATATGAACTGGAGACTTATTAGAGATGAGAGAACATGACTTCTAGATTTGCGGAATTGTCTTTTTGTGTGTCGTTAATACTTCCGGTCGCTACCAGAAGCGAATTAAAAAAGTTGAATTCCACAACTTTTTTGTCTCTCAATATTTTTTAATGATTTTACTAGGGATAATACAGACTCTTATAAGAAATGGTTCCACTAGTGTAATGTTAGCGTGCTTAATTTTCATGCCTGGACTTAATCCCCAGAATGTCTGGATTTTTTTGTACCTTTTTTCAGCTGAAATATAATACTGTATCTTTGAACTGATATCTGGTATAATTTTCCGTTCAATTTATGCGATATATTTTACAATTTACTTTTTATAGTATTTCATGTATGAAGGAGTTAAAAGGATTGCACAACGTAATACAGTGAGGAATCAACTTCTCTCATGACAGAGAAGGGACGGAAGACCTTCTTGTTGCCATGGCAACAAGTTTCTAGTTGTAATTATAGTTTAACACACTTACAGGTCAAAGGTCATAGAAATTAACAATCATCATTTAATACTATAATTATGGATATTTTCCCTCCTAAAGCTATTTTTGTTGGTGATTACATATATGCACTTAAAACTGTCAGGTGTCCTTAAACCGAAGCCTGCTAAATATAATATATAACAAATACTGCCAAAAAAATTACCTCTCTTCCACACCACTCTGTGTGCTTGAAGTAATACTGGGCATTCCTAAGTTCTTTGTCACATTTAGGACAGTATAAGATTTTCCTGATTTTTAGGATCTGTCTTACGGATGCTCTGTCTTCCTTCCCCTCCGGACAGTCTGGACTATACTGAAAAACATTTAACAGTATTCTATATGCTTTACTCTAAAGTACTAAATTCATGATTGTATTCTCTTGTAGTCTTATTCCGAGACCAAAAGGCATTGACACTCTGAGTCTCAAAACCATTTAAATATACACTCTTTGATTTCAGCTACCTGTGTGTCATGTGCAGTTCTTCATATGTTGCTTTGCCAAAATTTATGGCCAAAATATAATTTTCAAAATATTCTTCTTGTAAACAAAGGCATACTCATCTTTTTTGCTGATTCAGTAATCATCCAAGAAGAATTTCAAACTTACTCCTTACAGTGACCTTCATGTGACAGACTCTTGGATCAAAGCAAGTTTGTGTCAAGTGTCAGCATCTTTTTTTCTACATTCTTTAATTATCACAATTAAAAAATAATTGATGCACATGGTGATCTATACATAAATTTGTTCCAGAGGATAATTATAGAAGGGTTGAACCTTGCATCAGAAAGTCAGGAATTCACAAATTTTGAAAGATATGGTTTATCTCTCATTATAATCCAAGATCTTTAAGGTTGTTTGCTGATAATTAATATATAAGATGAACAATTTAACCCAATCCTTAGGTTTGAACATTCAATCAAGGTCTGAATTTCAATATTTTAGGAAAGGTCTATTTACATCAAATAATGTACCATATCATTCTACTATAACTATTTCTACTCCATCCTGGGGCCCAAAGTCAGAACACTGCACCAAGGGTCAGGAATTTCACATTGGCTCCCATACACAAGTGACCTATAAAGTTGTGGCCATTAACACTTACAAGAGCAGTGTGTCTCCTCATTAAATGATTTTTCAGGGCGGACAAATTTGGGAATTTCTGTTGACAGCGAAGGCAGGTCATTTCTGATTCATTATCTTCCTTTGTTATCTAAAATAAAGATTCACTGAATGAAAAAATATTTTACACTGTAAATTTCTTTCAATATTTACTGAAGACAAAGAAAACTAACTCTGTTTAATTTTTCTGATCTAAATAGTTTGGGAGATCAACAACTTGAGAAAAAGGAAGTTGGCATGTTAATGGTTTGGTCATGTAATATTCACAACATTTGAAGGATTTTATTTAGAAATTTTTACTGCCTCATTTTTTATGGTGTATTTTGTTTCTAAGAATTATTCAGATTATTTTATTGTATTGTAAGTATTTATATTTCAAGTTCAATTCATTCAAAAACTTTAGTACTCCAAGGCAAGTTTTGAATATAATAGTTACTTTCCAGACTATATTAGTCATACTTGAAGGTAAGCATAATTCTACATTTCAGATTAGCTAAATACTCTAACAACTTTGCTATACTGAATTGCAGATAAGTTTTCTACAATACGGTACAATTATTTTGATTATTGTGGTATAGCAGCTAGTATACCAAAAAATCTTTACACCCCTAATCTGTAATTTGTTCAGTATTTACATTTTATGCTATCAGTGAATGTAATGAATTTTCCTCAATCAGTTGTAAGATAAAAATGCTTAAGTTCACAATGAAAAGTTACAAACAAGCCATAAAATATTCAGACATTACCTTTGACTTTTCCCCCCTTCCTTTTGATTTTTCCATAGGAGTTACCTCCCTTTCTTCCCCAGTTTCCTCCCCTGAGCTGATAGTAGGTGATTTCTCTGCCTTTTTTTGATTGGCTTTTCTCCCCCTTCTCCCTGTGGAACGTGGGGTATCTGGATCAGAAACAATTTGCTGTTCTCCTCTTCCAGATTTATTTACACCACTTTTGTCCTTCTCCTCTTCAGAATCATCACTGATATCATCATCCTCCTTAAGTTTTCTTCTTCCTCGTCTAGTACCTGTTTTCACAGAAAGAGAATTATCCTTGTCATCATTTTTATCCTCTCTATCTTCCCCAGTTTTTAGTGATGCTCGTTTTCTCTTTGGTGTTGGAGTCTCCTCGACGGATTCTTGTAACGTTTTACGGGGCCTCCCCCTTTTACGTCCTGTTCCCTGTTTTGGTTTACCCACTAGCTCTGTATCATTATTGGAGTCCTTTGTACTGTCCTGTGAAATATCATCCTTTGATGACAATGGAGAAGATAATGTTGATGTGTTTTCTTCATCACCTTTGTCATAATGTTCAAGTCTTGCAGGAGTTTTTCTATTTCTTTTTGGATAGCCTAGTTTGGAAAAACAAATTCATTCAAAATATTATATAATAAACTTGATACTGTAAGACTTTCTAAGAAAATGCAAGTTCAATCTAAAGTAGTGTCACCCATTAAAAATTCTTTTGTCATGATTCAAGTTTAATAGAGAAATATGTTTTAAAGTGTCTGATCATACTCTTGGGTTCTGGAGTCTGTCCACTTTTTGAGATCTTCTCCGTTTTATTGGCACTTTTTGGTGGTCGTCCACGGCGTTTTGTGGTGATTGGGGTGGAAGATGCCAGTGGTAAGCTGGCTTCTCCATCATCCACCGGAGGATATTCATTAGGAATTTCTTCAGGTTCTTCCTTTTTATTTCCTTCTTGTCTTTCCATGTTTTAGGAAATTAGGTTTGCTGCAATAATGAAGAAGCCTTGTTTTAATTCAGCTTGTATTATACTAGCAAGTAAATAAGACAAGTCATTAAATTTGACACAAATTTAAATAGAAGATTATAACTTGAATGTTCCATGTTGTAATGTATATGGGCTTCTCAAAGCTGATTTGGGCTATTAATTATTCTCCTCCACTAGCCCGATTGGTACCAAACCGATTAAGATATCCTGATAACATGATAATTGTTATTTAATATTTATCAGGTTCGGCACAATCTCTTCACTTAGCTATATAGTTTGAATTAGCTATATAGCTTTGTTAAGCTATTCAGAATAGCTTGATTTAGCTATTTTATCAAACCTTTATCTTAAGGTCAAGATCTAGTAAATGACTTTAGACTGTCTTTTTGGTGCTAGATCCATTATGACGTCATAATCAGTTTAAACTTTCTTTTTCCCATACTTTAGGGCTCTAATAGAATTATGTAGAAAATAAAGTTTTTTATGGAATTCAATTTGAAATCATGTGAAAATTAATCCCGAAACCTATATTCAATTTGATCTTAATTTAAAGAAGAGGATATGAACAAACAAATTACCATTTTCTGAGAGACTGTAGGCAATCTGGATACATTTCCTTTGTCCGATAAAGAAAAAACTCCCATATTCATGACTGATTTTATTAATTTTTCATCAAAAAAAAAGACAGTTTAAAATATGATTTTTCGTCTTGTTTACCTACAAAATATGCCCCGATTCACCTTATCTGACCAAGCTATACTTAAAAAGCATCTTTAAAGGAATTTATTTCTCACATTTGAGAAATCTGTAGGCTCCTTTCATTTACTAGATCTTGACCTTAAATGTCTTATTTATTCAGCATGTTCCCCAAATCGCTCCTTGGTGCAGTGATAGTATTCAATCTTGAACTCTTCTGAAAACAATGCATGTAAAAAACACTCATCAAATTGTCTCCTCGAGAGACTTTGGACTCAAAGTTTTTACAGTTTGGGGGATATATATAAAGCAATTGATTTGTGAGCTCTCAGTTACTTGTTGAATGAAATTATAATGAAATTATAAAGGAGGTCAAATCTGGTCACAAGATAATTAATTGGTAATAGTTCAGCACAATGTGAAGCAATCATACTTATTCATGCCTATGCACACAAAGTGGTGTAAAGTTATCCAAACAATGGAAATACATCTTTAACTTAAAAGTATTCAATGATGCAATGTTAGAACTATTTTTGATTTGGGTTGCTTTTTTGATAGTTCATAGTACATAGTGAATAGTTTAATATGTGCAACTTTTTACCTACTTCTTAAAAAATAAAGTTGTGAAAAAACTGCATATAAATAGCTTAATCAAGCTTTTCTGTTTATCCAACTCCAAATTACATGGAGTGCCCCCCCCCCCTCCCCCAGAATCGCACTCCTTTACACTTTCAGAGGAAATGCACTGGAAAACTGTTTATCCAACTCCAAATTACATGGAGTACCCCCTCCCCCAGAATCGCACTCCTTTACACTTTCAGAGGAAATGCACTGGAAAACTGTTTATCCAACTCCAAATTACATGGAGTACCCCCTCCCCCAGAATCGCACTCCTTTACACTTTCAGAGGAAATGCACTGGAAAACTATTTATGACCATTACCCCCTAAGATAATTTTTCTTCACAACCATATATGACATGTTTGTCTTTATTCTCCTTAAACTGTACAGCGTCAAAACTCTGCTCACTGACTTGAACATTCGCCTCACACCAAAGAATCGTTGTGCTTATTATCTCTGACAGAGAGCAAATTTAAAACTGAGAGGGTTTAAAAATTCCATTCCAGTATTTAATATTGTAGTTAATAAATAGCATTTGTTTAATACTTTTCATTTTCCATAAAAACATTATGATATTTTTCCCATGTAATTTTAGAAACAAATTTTTAACCAATCAATACCTAGGAACATATTCTGCCAGAGGTTAGCACATGCCATTCTGTAGTGTGCGATTAATTTTCCAGTCCATGAGCAGAGTATTGACACTGTTTACAGAGATAAAGAAAATAAAGACAAACATGCCATATATGGAGCCAAAATAAAATTATTGTTTGTTTGGAATTGCCTCCCACCTCATTGAAATGGCCCCTCCTGGAAAAAAATTATTGACCAAAAATAAGAAGATTTTTCTTTTTATTTAATCAATTCTTAGTGTGTTACCACATGTGCCACTCAATCACTTAATAAGTGTAGGATCTAAGCAAGACTGGGTTCCTGGTTGATGTGAGATACCCTTTGCAAATAGGCAGAAAATAATGTGTTCATTCCTTATTGAGATTTTTATCATCAATATTTAATTTAATTTAAAAAAAAAATAATTTCCCTCCCTCCCTCCCGGGTCTGAAACCTCCCAGGCGGCAATTCCAAACAAACAATTTTTAAGGATGGCCTGGTTGTGTAGATAAATTATCATAGAATACAATGGTAATCAACAGTTTGCCAGTGCATTTCCTCTGAAAGTGTAAATGAGTGCAATACGTTCTATTACCATTTGTGAACTCTTCAAAATGAGAGGCGCATTTGGTCGTCTGTCTGGGACAGCATGGCATGGCGGATAATACAAAACATGCCAATCTCAATCCAATTTTAAATGTTAAATGTATTTGTCATTCCATTTAAAGAATAGAAGAACTAAAAGACATATGTAAGAACCCTAAATTTATCATCCATTAATAAAAAATACGACATTTCTGAGGCATGTGTATTGTATTTAGATGTACCATACTATAAATAGATATATACGATCAACAGTAGATATAAATTGATATTGTTGTCATTCCTACTCTTGAACTATATAAAGTCCACAATAGTATTTCATTTGCATTTTCTAAGGAACTGTTCATCGATATTCAACATATTGTTAACATTTATGTTACATTTGTCCCAGAAATCCCGCGAGATTTGTCCATTTTCCGACTTTTTCACAAAAGAGCGCACTAAGAAGTATAACTCTTCCATAGTGGAAATAGAATGTATTCTGGGGAGGGGGGTACTATTTGTTATCCAGGTCCAGTCAAGGGTGTACGGGGATTTACCCCGGGTTTTATTAAATCCCTGTACACCTTGATTGGACCTGGATAACCAATTTATTTCCTATGTATCCAAATAAATTTTTTGAACACAAGTCCAATCAACTGTGTTTCAAGCTATCGATAAGATTTACTACGTCCTACAATGCATCGTGACATCATGTTATTTGCTTTTTATCATAGACACTATGCATTGTGACGTCACATTTTTTTTTACCCCCGGCTCAAGTCAGGTGTCCGGAAATTTACATCCAACTTTGTAACCAATCAAAGCTCGTGTTACAAGCTACATAGGCAATAATCCATGTAATTCGGAGTTGGATACCTGGTTAAATAATTTACTACCGAAACAAGTGCCTGTGCTATGTAGCTAAATCAACAGATTGTGCTGGACCTGTTTATATCTCAAAATACACTTCCTTTCTATTAAGAAGGGATGGGATTTCTCATCTAAGGTTTTATTTGCAAGTCACTGATAACAATATATCAGATGTCTGTGTGTCATTGTGTATTGCACTATTGGAAACTTTGTCAAGGAATCTTTGGATACAGGGGGATTTTCTCTACAAATCAAAATCTCATCATACATACCAAAATTTGGAGAGAAATTATCTTGGTTAGACTTTAAACACCGCATAGTATGGGGCAACAAAGAAAACATAATTAACATCTAATTACATACCATGCATACAGACAGACTTCATTTTAATTTTTTCAAACATTGCCCAATTATAACAAGTTTCTTAGTGATAAAAATAAAAATGACAGCTGTACTTTATATAAGTTGTTACTTGAGAATTAATCTTTCACCCAGATTTCACAGATGTTAGTTGTTACTTTACTCGCTCATCATGCTCATCAACAACAGCAAATTCGCGCCGAGAAAATTCGAACAAAGTGAGTAAAAGTGAAAATGATGTCAAACAGAAAAATCCGAATTTTTCAACATAAGTACTAAAATTGTTTTCTCATAAAAATGTAATATATCCAGTATAATTATGATAAAATACAACATTTATAAATATTACCAAATAATAATAATAATTTGTAAATGAATAAATTCGGAACTATGGGGTTTTTTCCTTACTGTTGACTAATTAGTGATCGATTACTATTTCCTGTTTGATCTACACTAAAGAAAGGATAAAAGCCAAAAAAGGTGAGTTATATATGATGTATAAATAATTGCATTTTGATCTTTGCAGAAATGTTGTTGTGAACAAGTGTTTTTGTATTTTATCACTACAAAGCCAAAGGTATCACAATCACACGACTCTCAGATCACAGTTATCTTGCTTTGTCGGTGTAACTATATCCTACATTTTATCACTATATCCTAATTCCTTTGTAATTAACCTGTAAATATTTTACAACTTCAAGCGCTATTGGACAATTTTTAAATGCATTTCTTTACTCGCATAGTATTGGGGAACAAAAACCCCCCATAATTTTTTTAAACATACATGGAGAAATCAAGATACAACGGATTTCAATGGGTGGCACTGTAGCTCTCTGGTTGTCCATCCCAATTTTTTGAGACCAGCATAAGTCAGCTTTTGTAGGAAAATTAAGATTCCCATGGGATAACTGAACATCCTGAAGAATACTATAACAGCTCATTCTAATCAGACTGCATAGCTTATGTATATATCAGGTTGGGCACACACCACCAAATGGTCATTTATCCCCCGTTTGGTGGACAATCTCCCATATCGGAGACAAATTTTACTGACCATTTGGGAGAGAAAAATGGTTGTGTTCAATTCCATAGAATGGCGTGGAATGGCGCTTAATTTTAAACCATGTGGAATAAAATATATAGATATTTATCGGAAACTCAACGTGTAATTTTTTTTGTGCAGAGTCCTTCAAAAATTTGACCAAAAAACATCATGTATGTAAAAAAGTGCAACGTTTCTCCATTTTTACTTAAAAAGAAAATTCCCTCCTTCTCCAACGATGCTGCACCTGTCAATCATGTTCTTTACTTTCTATTTCGATTATCCGGGCAACCAATAAAATAATGCAAACCCATAAAAACGATGATCTTTTTTTAACTTGGTCAAAAGTTGGATTTTACTAGGGAGGCACATTTGTGTCAATTTTCAATTAGATAATCAAAAGAAAAATAAGTTTTCGCTTTTATTTCATTTTATTTTGTACGCAATAGCTTTGTTCTCTACAAAAATAGTAAATGAAGTTAGATTATGATATAATTATTGTTTTAAAACGATGTACTTCGAACAAATACAAGAATAATTGCAAAAGTCACTTTGTAAATCTTTTATTGAAAATTATTTATCAGATATATTAAATTCATCAGTAATATACATATTAAACCACAGAAGGTCGCATGGAATATGCAACTTCATCCTAAAAGAAAAATAACAACAGATATTACGTTCAAGTATAGAAAAATTTAACTTTATAGCATTAAGTGCCCACCATACCAGTGGAGTAACGAGGAGCTCGTGTTTAACGGGATTTTATGGAAATAAATATTGACGAAGATCCAAAAAGCGATTGAAACTTAACTTATTAAGGGTTAAACCACTAGATAAAATAGAATTTTTATCCTACTAGACACAATCTAAATTTTTTTGATTGATTCATCAAGAAGTTCGGCTGTTACGGACAACTAAGGGTATCGTTTTTAGGAAGTTATGGAGAAATTGCACATGGAAAATCAACCGAACTATGTTAATTGTGCGAGGAATATGTTCACTAAAATTCCCCAATGCCTAAGTAAATGCGCTTTTGCTTTATTTTAATAAAATTTGGAATAGACTAAAAAAGTCCACCATTTGGTCAGTAAAATTCATCTCTGATATGGGAGAATGTCCACCTAACGGGGGATAAATGACCATTTTGTGGGGTGTGCCCAACCTGTATTATGCACCTGTATATGATTTATTTGAATACTTAATATTAATTGTGATAGGAATTTTGCAGGGTTTTTTTTCTGTTTAACATGACATATAGTGGAACTTTTCTCTTCAGATTTCTATAGATCTATATGAAAATTGATCATTAATGTTTATTTACAGAACAATCTGTAGAAATGGTAAGAAGAACAAAGGCTAGGAGGAAAAAATCCCAAAAGTCAAAGAAAGGTGATGATACTTTGGCACAAGCTAAGCACACAGACGAGGATTTAACAGCCTCCATTAGTACTGCAGATAGAAAGCCAGAACAAGAAGAGAGCGAAGTAAAACCTACTGGCAAAAACAAAGTAAAACCTACTGGCAAAAACAAAGTACAACCTACTGGTAAAAAGAAGAAAAACAGTAGTCCTGAATCAAATACATGTATTACTAAAAAGGAAAATACAGATCCTACAAAACCGTTTGTTTGTGAGCAGTGCCCGTCTATTTTAAAGAATGCAAAATCCTATAGGGAGCACATGAGAAGGGTCCACAAAGAGAAGACCCACAAATGCAAGGAGTGTGGAAAGCTCTTCAGGTATGAATGTATTCTAAGAGAGCATTCTCTGATGCATACAGGGGAGACACCTCACCAGTGTCCTCAATGCCCAAAGAAGTTCCGCACGAAGAGCAATCTGACTAGACATTTAATTGTACATGGTATAAGTAACGATACACGAGCACTATACAAATGTCAGTGTGACGTCTGTGGCAAAATGGTTCGTTTTGCATCCAATTTACTGGCTCATAAAAAGTCTCATGGGGAGGACAGGCCATTTATGTGTGTGGAATGTGGAAAACAGTTCAAGACAAAAGCACATTTAGAACTTCATATGGCTTACCACCTTGATTATAAACCACATGAATGTGAAACATGTGGAAAGAGCTTCCATGACAAGTCGAATTACAGAAAACATCTACTAATTCACAAGGCAGACAAGCGTTTTAAATGTGACATCTGTGATTGGGCTTTTGTAAGAAAAGATCAGTTGAAAATGCATCAGCGCACCCACACTAAACTTTCCTTCCAGTGTGCAGTATGTGACAAAAAATTTAAAACAGAGGCTTATTTCAAGACCCATTTATCACAACATGCATTGGGAAACAACTTTCTGTGTTTTGTCTGTGACAAGGTTTACAGCAGCAATTCTAATCTAAAAATGCATATGAAAAAATGCCATGGATCTTCCATGTTATTAAAAACCACAGATGAAAGGAAAAGGAAGTTATCCTGTGAGGAGAATGAGGTCAGAGGTCAAAATGAAGGAAATCAAGGGATAACAGTTATAGTTGTGAATGGAATAAAGAATGAACTGTCTGTTTCAACAGATGGCGATAAAAGCTCTTTTGAATGTAAAATAGAAAATGCAGTGGAGGATAGCTCTAAATCACTTGACTCTCTTCAACAAGAGAATAGTATAAAAAATGAGAATATCCCAAGAAAAGATGAAGTAATCCCTGAATCATCAACAACTCCTGAACTGAAGTTTGAATATTATGCAGAAGTGAATGAATTGTCCAATAAATCTGAGATTGTTACGGAAAACTATACCATTCTTGAAGATAACATTACAAAATTACAGGACATGACAGGAAAACAGGATATCACCGCATTAACGCCCAGCCTAGTAATGGAGCCAGGAAAACAGAATATCACCACATTAACACCCAGCCTAGTAACGGAGCCAGGAAAACAGGATATCACCGCATTAACGCCCAGCCTAGTAACTGAGCCAGGAAAACAAGATATCACCATATTAACATCCAGCATTGTAACGGAGCCAGGAAAACAGGATATCACCACATTAACACCCAGCATTGTAATGGAGCCAGGAAAGCAGGATATCACTATATTAACGTCCAGCCTAGTAATGGAACAGAACAACATGGAACCTGTAGGGGAAACTGATGATGCTAAGACTACCTTTGAAACAACACTAGAAACAAATGAGATGGAAACAGATACAAAAGAAATCATGGAGAATGATGGAATGGAGACTTCCTCACAAGATAACAGTGAAGTGGAGCAAGCTGGGAACAGTGAAGTGGAGCATGCTGGGAACAGTATCAAGACTGGTGTCAAGTGTATCCAGATCTATATTGATGGTCAGTTATGCACCTATACAGGATTACAGTCTGACAGAGGACAGAGTTCCTAGACTTGAGAGATCTGAAACACAAACTGCACCCTCAAAGTGTCCCATTTCTAGAATGTTCTGTTACTCAATGAAGTTTTATGGGATATGTTTTTTTGAGGGAAAAAGATATTGAATTAAAATTATCTTATTCTTAGTTGAAGAGTTTATGTATTTACATGACTGTATAATACAAGTCAAACACACAAAGGAAATCTTTTATACCTACCACATTGAATATACATGTATATGAACAATCCATCTGTATATATTTTCAAAGTATGTGTATTAATTCATTTCAAAAATTTTCTTATTGATGATTTTTTGTGAAAGTTTGTAAAGTTTTTGCATGGTAAATACTTATAAGATATAATTTTGAGTAAAGTACATGTAATTTGAACTGAAAATCTTTTTTCATTTATAAAAACTTACTCAAGACAATGGTCAAATATTTTATAAGATTTATAATGTCATTACAGTACTCTGTGGATTTTTTTCAGTTATAAAGATTAACATATGTATCATATGTATATGCTTTATCATTTATTTTAAAATCTTTTGATTAGAAATTGTTGAATTTCAATTTTAACGAGGCAAGCAAAAAGTACTTCTTAATACTGTAAATAGGCTTATCTGGGATGCCAGTATTTTTAGTATGTCAAGTTCACAAGAAGTCAGTTTATATTTTGCTTTAGTATTTAGAAGTAATGAATATGTGAATATCTTTTTTTGTCCTTGTAGTAGGAGATTTAGGAACATTTAGTTTTTGGCCTGTCCATCTGTCTGTCTGTTAATCTGATTGTCTGCAAAAACTTTAATCTTTGCCAATAACTATTGAATGGTTGATGCAAGGGCTTTCATATTTCACACAGGTGTATTCCTTGTGACAAGAACTTTCTTCAGATACCATCATATTTGATGTCTTGACCTTGGACTTTGACCTACTTTTGGTAAATTTTACCAAACTTTAATCTCAGCCATAACTTTTGAATGGTTAGTGCTAGGGCTTTCATATTTCACATGTGTATTTCATGTGACCAGACCCCTTTTTGGGTACCAACATTTTTTACCTTGATCTTGGAGTTTGACCTACTTTGGAAAAAATTAACCTTGACCATAACTTTTGAAAAACTGGTGCTAGGGCTTTCATATATCAATTGTATTTCTTGTGACAAGGCCTACCTTTGAGTACCAACATTTTTTACTTCCTGATCTTGACCTTTAGGCTTTGACCAACATTATTAAAACTTTAACCTTTGCCATCTTTTCTGAATGGTTGATGATAGGGCTTTCATATTTCTTATGAGCATTCTTTGTAGCAAGAACTTTCTCTGGGTACCAATATTTCTGACCTCCTTACCTTGACCTTGGAGTATGAACTACTTTTGGAAAAAATAAACCTTTGCCATATTTACTGAATAGTTGATGCTAGGGTTTTCATATTTCTCATCTGTATTCTTTGACATGACCTTTATTTGGATACCAACTTTTTAACCCCTAACCGTTATTTAGGTACCACCATTTTCACTCTTGCCTTGGAGATTGACCTACATTAAAAAAACTTTTAACTTTGGCCTTGAGCTGCCACATGGGCATCAGTGTTTCACAAATACATCTTGTTTTCTAAATCTTGATACCAAGTGTTATGCAAAATAACTACATGTACTTGTATTATACAAAGATTTATTCGAAGGAATTAGAAGGCAAAGTTCTTGATTATGGAGCTGTAGCTAAATATACAATGTATTTCAATATTAATAAAAATCAAAACAAACTAGTCTCATATAGTTTTATTTAGGAACCAACATCTTGGTGCAGGTGCCCAAAAGTAATCACCTGGTCAGTCTTTCAGTTTGCCTACCTGACTGTCCATCCACATTTTAAGATCACCTCTACGAAGTCAAGATGCTTATTCTATATCCCAGGCATTGGCATCAGTATCCCTGTTAGAGTTTTAGGAGCAAGTCCATTCTTAAGCTATGGTTCGGAGCCGCTCATAGCTCTCTCATACCCGTGGCTGCTTGATCACATTAAGTCTCGAAATCTTGTATGATCAAACCCAATGAGTGTCATGTTATAAAGCAATGAAAATAATTGTTATATTGTAATTGAATTTAAAGATAAACAACAACAAATTTCATTTAAAGGATTGGATAATAAAAGGTCACATTAAAGGATATTTTCTGACTATGCTTTATTCGCATTGGTCAATATTTTAATGGACTATGAAATATTCTCGTTCAACCACATCCAGAATAGGAGAGGAGGATCGTACATTTTGGTTTGTGATGATGTTATAATCCCTACCAGGACCAAACTTGCATGGATGAAGTGTAAACGGATGGACACTTCCAGACTTGCTTGACAGATGCTTGATCTGACCTACATTTTCCAGATAATTGACCACTTGCATGAATAATGCATGTAGGGATGGGCACTACCAGACTGGTTTTGGATGCAGTATCTGACCTACATTTTCCAGATGAGTGAACAGGTTAAAGTTTTTGGAGAGGTCCACTCCCAAGTAACTATAAGTCTTATACCTGGACCAAACTTTCATGGATGATGCAACTAGTGCATGAATGCTATCAGACTTTCTCAGATGCAGGATCTTACCTATATTTACCAGGAGAGTGACCAGGTTAATTTTTTAGCTCACCTGAGCCGAAGGCTCAAGTGAGCTCTTCTGATCAAAATTTGTCCATTGTCTGTCATTGTTGTTGTCGTCATCATTGTAAACTTTTCACAATTTCATCTTCTTCTCCAGAACCACTGGGCCAATTTCAGCCAAACTTGGCACAAAAATCCTAGGGTGAAGGGGATTCAAGTCTGTTCAAATGAAGGGACATGCCCTCTTTCAAGGGGAGATAATTACAAATTAGTGAAAAATTAATGGCATCTTTTAAAAATCTTTTTCTCATGAATCACTAGGCCAGGAAAGATGAAACTTAAGTGGAATCATCCTCATGTAGTGTAGATTCAAGTTTGTTCAAATCATGACCCCTGGGGGTAGGGTGGGGCCACAATGGACAAGCAAATTTTTACATAGGAATACATGTGTATATAGGGAAAATCTTTGAAAGTCTTCTTCTCAAGAACAGCAAAGCAATGATTGATCATATTTGTACGGAAGCATCCTCAGGTAGTATAGATTCAGATTTGTTCAAATCATGACCCCAGGGGGTAGGGTGGGGACACAATGGACGAGCACAGCTATACATAGGAATTTTTTTAAAAAAAGCTTCTTCTCAAGAACATCAAAGACATGATTGGTCATATTTATATGGAAGCATCCTCAGGTAGTGTAGATTCCAGTTTGTTCAAACCATGACCCCCCCCCCCCCCCCCCCGGCATAGGGTGGGGCCACAATGGTCAAGCAGAGTTATACATAGGAATACATGAGATTTTTAAAAAAAAATCTTCTTCTCAAGAACAGCAAAGCCATGATTAGTTATATGTAAGCATTCTCATGCAGGTATTGTAAATTCAGATTTGTTCAAATCATGACCCTCGGGAATAGGGTGGGACCATAATGAAAGTTCAAACTTATAGGAAAAAAGCTACAGTTCGGCAAAGAAATGTGTAAGCATGCTTAGTGTAGATTCAAGTTTGTTCAAATCATACCCCCCTTTTTTTAGGGGTAGGTTGGGGCCACTTAATATGCATTTATACTTTTTAATACTGAACAAATTTCTGCTTTTTTCCAAGCCATAGTGCTAAGGTGAGTGATTTGGCCCATGGGCCTCTTGTTTGGATTTTCTGCCTGGACCAAACTTGCATGGATGATGCATTGAGTGATGGACACTAATAAGACTTGCTTTGTTTGCTGGTACTTTTATTTTCCAGGTTAGTGATTAGGTTTAAGTTTTTGGAGCAAGTCCATTCCTAAGTACATGTAACTAAAAAAAAAACTATAATTCCCACCTGGACCAGTCTTGGATGGATGATGCATATAGGGA
The DNA here is from genome assembly GCF_033153115.1 of Saccostrea echinata. Taxonomy (NCBI): domain Eukaryota; kingdom Metazoa; phylum Mollusca; class Bivalvia; order Ostreida; family Ostreidae; genus Saccostrea; species Saccostrea echinata. Next base: position 8,282,977 of record NW_026889772.1, read on the forward strand.
TGTACACTTCCCGACCTCCTTTGGATGCTTGATCTGACCTATATTTTCCAGTGGAGTAAATCCATTAGAATCAAACTGGCATTGATGATATATCTATCATGGATGGACACTATCAGACCAGCTTCAAATACTGTATCTGATCTGCACTTTCCAGTTGAGTGACCAGTGTAATTTTTATGCTTCCGTAATTGAAGATTTGGGAGCATATAGTTTTTGCCCTCTCCGTCTGTTTGTCTGCAAAAACTGTAACCTTGCCCACAACTTTTGATTGGTTGGAACTATGGCTTTCATATTTCACATACGTTTTTCTTGTAATAAGGCCTTTCTTTGGGTATGTAACGGTGTCTTATTATAAATCTGGAGCATGGAAATATAAATAAGTCCGTTTCAGGGTTCTACTGACATCTCCATTTATTACATATACACAGATGAACACATAGTATAGTTGGAATAATGGAACAATGAAGGAATATTTGGAATAATGCCCTGAAAAATCATAATAACAAATAATAAATACAGAGCATAAAATATTCTGTTATATCCGTATCAATATAATAATTACAATCCGCGGTTAACAGATACGCTGCATAAAGGAAGGTAACTCTGTACATGATTTACATACAATCAATGCCCCTTTCAATATTACGCTTTGAAAAACATAAAAACATTTATATGACAAAAACTGATTTATATGCTGCAATAATGTCTATACACAGACTTTACTATTTCAGGATTGTCATAAAATATATAAAAACATTAATATCATAAATATCATACCAATCTATGGGACTGAGCCTCTCCCATTCATCGTAGTCAATATGGCTCACAGTACATGTATGTCATAAAACTACAAATTATCATAGTTTACATAAGTAAACCTATCATCATAAAAATATCTAGTAGACATATATAAAATAAAAAATATACTTTCAATAAAACAGTTACTCCTTAAATACTGACTCTCAAATCAGATTCTGACTGTGCTAGTGCTATGGAATTAACTTTGGCAAAATTACAGATTTTACAGTTAAATCAAATATTAGAAATCATATTAGAATTAGTATATAAATGTTATCTTACCTTAATAGAGAAAAGTATTGTCTCTGACAATGTCAAAAAGTCGTAAATACAAAACTTAGTAAATACAACCCTCTCTGGACAAATACTGGACAAAGAATGACTATAACAAACAACTTTTTGGAGGGAAAAATACTGAACCAATAAAACACAACCTTATAAAGTCCAAACCAATGAAAACAGTGAATACTTCAAACCAAAGAGCAAAGACCAGAACCTTAATAACCCAAGGCAATAACAATTAATAATGCATTTATATTTACAATTTAAAAACATATGAAATACATTATAGATTTATTAAATAAATTAATAAATCTAATACTGTAACAGGTACCAACATATTTGACCTTCTGACCTTGACCTTGGAGTTAAACCTACTTTTAGACAACTTTAACATTGGCCATAACTTTTGAAAAGTTGGTGCTAGAGCTTTCATATTTTACATGTGTATTCCATGTGACAAGATTTTCCCTTTGGTACCAGCAATTTTTTCCTTTGACCTTGGAGTTTGACCTACTTTTGAAAAACTTTAATCTTGGCCAAAATTTTTGAATGGTTGGTGCTAGGGTTTTCATATTTCACATATATATAATTCCTCCTTGTGACAAGAACTTACTGTGTGCACCATTAATTTTGACCTTGACCTTGGGGTTTGACCTATTTAGAATAAAATTTAACCTTGGCCAAAACTTTTGAATGGTTGGTGCTAGGGTTTTCATCTTTCATAGGTGTATTTCTTGTGACAAGGCCTTTCTTATGATACCAACAATTTTGATCTCTTGACTTTGGAGTTTGATTTGCATTTGAGAAACTTTAACCCTTGCCAAAGGATGCCATACTGGGGCATCAGTGTTTCACAAACATATATCTTGTTTTTTTTTTAAGTAGCTCTAGAACTCTTATGGCCTGTTATGTTTAAACATGCGTGGATGATACAACTACAGTGTAAGGATGGGCACTAGGTACCATACTTGCTTCGGATGTTGGAACTGACTTACATTTTCCGGATGAGTGAACAGGTCTCGTTTTTGGAGCAGATCCATTTCTAAGTAACTATAAGTCTTAACACATACTTGCATTGCTATTCATTTTGGATGCACACTAACTATATTAACTAATCACACTTATCAACCGTAAAAAAAAATGAAATCACGTTCCCACTATCTAGTAATTACGAGAAAAGATCCCATAACATGATAGTCACTTGATAGTTCTCTATATAAATTAAAGTTTTTTCCCATTTCTCGTTCTTTGTTTTCAATAATTCGGGGGGGGGGGGGTGAGGAATTCAACATATATTGATTTAAACTTTTCTGATATGACTTACACTGGGAGCGAGAACGAATGATCTAGCTCCTAAAAATGATTTTATGTACTGAGGAACACAGGCACGTGTAGTGTGGATAATTAACCTCCTCCCTAAAAAAATACCAAATAAAAAAATAATAATACATGCATATTTCAGTTATTCCAAAGACTGCTAATATTACTGTCTGTTTTCCTATATTCATAAAACATCTGTCTAACCACCCCACCCCCGCTAACATCTAAAGGAAACATGTACTATTTGTATAAATAAACCAAATGTACATTTATCGACTGTATGTACATGTAAATAATTAAAGAAAACATTTTTAAAACGTTTATAAAACATAATTTAAACACTTAGTTTACACTAGTGTGTATGTACCAAAACTACATAAACTATGGCAAATTTTGCAATTAAAATATTTTTTAAGAACGAAGGGTTTTACGGGGTACCGAGTCTAAAGGCCATCCAATATAACTTTGAAGATTTTATCCCCCCCACCCCCCGCCAAATTGACAAAATCTTTCATCTGCTCCTCATCTTTTTTACAATGCATATATTACATGAAAACATAACATTGGCTACATCATTTAAATGTTATTCTTTATATTCATTTATATGCTCTGAATACTGTGAAATCAATCATTTCAGTGGGGGCTAATTTTCGTTGTTTACTTGGTATAACAGGACCCACGAAATCATGCCCCCCCCCCCCCCGATTAAATGCATAAATTTATATAACCTTATCATATTTCTTCTTCAACCAATACACTCGAACCATGCAATATTTTCTCAATCCACAAAAAAAATAACCTCTCGAAAATAACTGATTTAATTTTGAGAATTTCTTTTGATTTAAAATCATAAGCGATAATTGATAAAAATATTCAATTCGTACATTTTCCCGTTTACCAATGAAACCAATGACAATGACAATGAATTTATTCTCATAAACTGACATTAAGTACAGTGTAGAGACAGATTACAAATATAGTTAAACATATGTGCATGCGTGAAACAGAAAAAGTACAAAGTCAAAAAACTAACAATGACCTAACCAGGAGAGCCAACTCTCTCACAGATAATTTTTATAAATTTACACAGTTTTATCAATTTAACTGTATTTTTTGTATTAAAAAGTTGATCAAACTTATACACATTTGGATATAAATAGTAATACTTTGATATTAATGATAATCTTGATTTCAGAATAAATGGATCATTACAATTGAATAAGTAATGATATTCATCACCAATTTCATTTTTTGAACATACCTTACAAATTCTATTCTCTCTTGGTACATTTTGCCATCTCCCAACTTCAATCGGCAATTTATTATTACAAGTTCTAAACCTACATAATAATTTCCAGTACTTACAAGGCAAAGATACTAAATACTTTTCTAAACAAAATGAAGTTTTATATATTCTGTAATTAAGACCTTTAGGTGAATTAAACATTTCACTGTACCATGACTGTTTAAACTGATCATACAGAGTGTTAAAAACTACTTTCTTCAGCCAAGATACATGCACTGGTTGGCAAGTTTGCCAGATATAAGAAAGCCCACATTCATTCAGTATAGATTTGATAAAGTTACACCATGGGTTATTGTAGTTCTTCAAAACAATTAACAGATTTGATGATAATTTATCACCTTGTAAAAGAGATAATTTACACCAAAAACTTATCATTCTTACCTTAATATTAATTGAAATAGGGTATCTACCTAATTCACCGTATACATGTACCATAAAATTTGGTGTAGATGATTTTACATGTAAAATATGTTTACAAAATTTTAAATGCAACTTTTCAACTAATGGTGACTGATTATAACCCCATACTTCACATCCATATAAAAATACAGGCTTTACAATTTTGTCAAACATATCTAATGTACATTCTACAGTAAGGTTGTGTTTTCTACATTTTCCTATAACACCATACATAGCTTTTGTTGCTTTTTGAAATAATTCCTTAATATTTGTATTAAATGAACCATTTTTACAAAAATTTACACCTAAATATTTAAAATTATCAATAATTTCTAATATATTACCATTTAATGTAAATGGTTTTTCAATTCTTGGATTGCCTTTTCCAAAGATAACAACCTTAGTTTTATTAGTGTTAACTTTCAGATGCCATTGTTTACAATAATTGTTAAAAATATTCAGTTGGTGTTGAAGATCTTCTGGTGTTTCTGAGAGAAGAATTGTGTCATCAGCATATAACAAAACAAACAATCTAAGATACAAATCAAACTCTTTTTCTAATTTGGCAGATATAAATGATAAACCTTTTACGTTATTTGAGTACATGAAGTCTTCAAGATCATTTAGATATATTGCAAACAGAAATGGGGATAGATTTTCCCCTTGTCTGACACCTACAGTGCAAGGAAAAGGTTCAGAATATACATGTAGACCGTTTGAGACAACTCTAGATTTAATGCTTTTATACATCTGTGTAATAACATTGAAGCATTTACCATCTATATTATTTAATAGTATTTTGTTCCAAAGTCCTACACGCCTAACAGAATCAAAAGCTTTCTCAAAATCAATAAAAGCACAATACAACCCTTTCCTATGATATTTTGATATTTCAATCAATGCATACAAAGTAAAGATGTGGTCCAGAGTAGAATAGTTTTTTCTAAAACCAGCTTGATTTTTTTAAAATAAGGTGGACAGTATTTGCATAATGATTGAGTCTCTCATTCAGAATGGATGTAAACAATTTACCCAAGCAGCTTATCAAAGTAATGGGTCTATAATTTTTAGGATCTGTAGAGTCACCTTTGTTTTTATATAAAGGGATAATATTACCAAATGTCCAGTGAGAAGGTATGATTCCTGAGTCAAATATTTTGTTAAATAATATTACAAAAAGTTTGACAGAGTATCTACAGTGGATTTAATATATTCGTTAACAATGTTGTCATGGCCACTTGACTTATTATTTTTCAGAGCACATATGCATTTTGTAATTTCTTCATGTGTGATTGGTTGATTTATACTGTTATTAAGTTCTAAATTTGATAACAATTTTAATTCTTCTTCAGGCAAAACATGTTCACTTTCTCCCTCTATTCCCATGTTACAACAATCTTTATAAAAATTATATAGTTCAGACAATTCTACATTACAACATTTATTAGTTCCATCAGAATTTAATATTTTCCAATATTCTTTTGGATTGTATGATCTTAGATATTGTAATCTCCTTTTCATATCTTTCCTATGAAAATTTCGAGCAGATTTTAATTTTTGTTTGTACAACTTTTCCTTTTCATACAAATCTTCCTTGAGAATGTTACCACCAAATCGTTTAAACAATTGTCTTGCTTTTTTAAAATTCTGTCTAGCAAATTTGCAGTCTTTTGTGAACCATGGTTTTTTAAAGATAAACTTTTTCTTCACCTGAGGAAAAATATTTTGTTTATAGACACCAAAAACTTCCTTAGCACTTCCAACTAAAACTTCACCAGCTTTTTCAACAATATTATCAATAAAATCTAAAGAAATTTCATTACAGTTTAAAAGTTCATCTTCTAAACTTTCAATTTTACTAGCTTTATTTTCAACACAGTTTTGGTAAATTGCTTTCTCATCACTATTCCACCTCTTAGCTTTTTCTGATTGATTATTACAATCATATGGGATATTTTCTATAGTTGGATTCATTGGTTCAGGATACATTCTCATTTTTACCATTATTGGATTATGCACATCTGAGTACAATGTAGAAAATGGTAAAACACAAATTTCTGAAACATGTTTGATAAAGTTAATATTTGCAATGCAGTAGTCTACTATACTGCAGTTTTTGCAAGTGAATTCACCATTTACATCTGTGTTACATCTTCCATTTAGTATGAAAATATTACAATTTTTGCACAAAGTTAACAATTTTTTACCAAATTGGTTTAATGTTTTCTCTTTTGACTTTCTATTAACAGATAATCCGTATTTTTCAAGGTTTGAAACATCACATGAATCACTAAGAAAAATATTTTCATCAATTATGTCATTTGAAAATGAATGATCATTATTATGAGAATTGATATTTTCAAAAAAATCTTTCTCCATAGCAACCCTACTATTAAAATCGCCGATTAGACAAATGCTACCAGAACTTTCAATAAAATAACATGTTTCTCTTTCTATTTCATCAAAAATATCTATTGTAGAAAACCGAGAATTTATGGGTGGGATGTAAACAGTACCAATAATTACATTATTTTGGAAATTAAAAGCTTTCCCTAATAATCTTATCCACAATACATGTTCACATTCATTTTCTATTATAGTAACATATTTAGAATAAATATCTCTAACATATACAACAATCCCACCTGATTTTCTAGAGGACAATGATAATCTGTGTTTACAAAAGGCATTAAAATTTCTAATTTCTATATTATCAGCTTATAAACCAAATTCATAGTTTGTGCAACTCGCGGTTCTATATGCACAATTTATCTCTAGTCGTATTCACAAAAAACTTGGACTTCTAAAGAAACTTAAATTTTCAGTGTCTAGAGATACTCTATCCAAAATTTACGTTTCCTTTATTCGACCACAACTTGAGTATGCATCTGAAGTTTGGTCAGGCTGTTCGTTTGCAGATATTGAAAAACTTGAAAAGGTTCAGTTGAGCGCTGCAAGAATTGTGACAGGTCTGTCAGTATTAGCGTCAAGAAACTCGTTGTATGTTGAAACAGGATGGGAACCTCTTATAATAAGAAGGGATAAAGCTAAACTTTTAACAATGTTTAAAATCCACAATAACCTAGTTCCTGGTTATTTAAAAAATATAGTACCAGTAGTTAGAAAAAGTGTTTCAAATTATAATACTCGTAATTCAAGTAATTATTTTTTACCGAAGTGCAGGCTTGAATTACTAAATAAGTCATTTGTCCCTGATACTATTCGCAAATGGAATTCATTGAGTAACGAAACAAGGGAAATAACTTCAATAGAAATTTTTAAAAGAAAATTGAATAATAATAATGACAAGCCTCCCAAGTATCTATCATACGGCAAAAGGTATTTGAACATTTTACATACAAGATTAAGGCACAATTGTATTTTAAATCATGACTTGTATAGATGTAACATTATAACGAATCCAAATTGTTCTTGTGGATATAAGGAGGATAGTCATCATTATTTCTTTGTGTGTAGAAAATATCTTGAAGCTAGACGTTTAATGTTGAATGCATTACTTGTAATTAATAATGTAAAAATGTTAAATGTGCATAAACTGCTATGGGGAGATGAATCATTATCTTTGCAGGAAAATGAAAAAAATATTTGTTATTGTTCAAAAATTTATTCAGGATACTGGTCGTTTCAATTAACACTTACATGTACTTGTATTTACTACTTTTTGAAACTATTTTAATATGGTTATTGACGTCATTATAATCATCATTATATCAACTGATATTCCTAAGCAATAATAATTATTGTCTTTGTTCTTCTACATTCATGTATAATATTGTAAAATTGTAAATCTTTGTAAATGTTGTATGGCTATTAAGATTTTATGTATGGGAGAGGACTATCTAAGTTTTTAGAACTTGTGTCCAATCCCTTTGACACATTGTCAATAAAATATGTTCAAAACAGTCGTATTCACAAGATCACTCCTCGTAACGACGAAAAAGAATTATCTCGCAATTACGAGATAATTTTCTCGCAATCTCAAGGTAATTTTCTCGTAATTTCGGAGAGGAGGGTAGGGAGACCGAGACGAACCTGGAAAAGATCTATAGAAGTAGAGACAAATGAGGCAGGATTTACCTGGCTCCACTTGGAGAATGCAGCCCAAAAGAGAGTCCAATGGTGAGGTGTGGTTGAGGTTCTGTGCTTCCGATTGAGTAAACAGGAATGAGTCAAAGAAAGTCAAGTATCTCGTAATTACGAAATTTATTCTCGAAATCACGAGATAATTTTCTCGTATTTATAAGTTCTCCAATAAAATAAAGATGATTATAATTATTTGCAATTCATGTAAAGAGCTCTCAGCCATCACCATTCACACGTATTTATTGAAATAGGAAAATTTAAAAAAAAATCTAATAATACAGTAAGAGATAAATTTGCAGGTTATAGTTATTAATTACAGCAATAAATGTATTTTATATTTACATGATATTGCGTAACTTTTCAAATGACACCAACAGGAATAATGCAGATCATGGATACATGTATATAGTCCAATTCAGTCTTACAAAACAGAATATGAAACATTTCTGCCAGGGTACTTTGTAATATTCTATTATACAACGTCCTGAAAAAAGAAAATAATCAAAATATCAAAATTTATATTCATGAATTAAGAGGATGAAAATTTTACTTTTGTTTTCACTTAAGGACAAGATTTGAATTTAATTTTTTTTTGCAAGTCTATTTCAAATGGACATCATCTAATGTTTAACGGAAATGTTTGCCCTCTATCGGCTGTTTGAGTTTGAAAACACATCATTTTATCGCATATTAAGATCTATTCGTTTTTCTGAATAATCAGGGAGTGGTCGGGTCTTTTACACGATTGTTCAATATAAGGAACGATACAAAATATAAACAAGTGGCCCTTAGGCCACAACGCTCACCTGAGCCAATATATGGCCCTGTTGCTCTTCATAAGCATTTTTTTTTTCGATTATAACTTCCAATGTAAAAATTTGACCCTACCCTATCCCGAGGTGTCATGATTTGAACAAACTTGGATCTACACTAACTGAGGATCCTTCCATATCAATATGATTAATCAAGGCTTTCCTGTTCTTAAGGAAAAGATTTTTAACGATTTTTTTCCAATTAATTCCCATGTATAACTTTGATCCCCCAGTGTGGCCCCATTCTATCCCTGGGAGTCATATTTGAACAAAATTGAATGTACACTACCTGAGGATGCTTCCATATCAATATTACTAATCATGCCTTTGCTGTTCTTGAAAGATTTTAATTTTCGTATATATTGCTATGTAAAAGTTTGATCCCCCATTGTGGTTCTTGAGAACATTTTTATAAGATGTCACAAAATTTTCACTAATTCTTAATTACTAGTATTTCCTCTTGAAATAGGACGTCGCCTTTCATTTGAACAAACTTGAATCCCCTTTACTCACGGATGCTTTGTGGAAAGTTTTGTTGAAACTGGCCCAGTGGTTCTGGAGAAGTATTCAAAAATCTGAAAAGTTTACAGACGGACGGACGACAGACAAAATGTGATCAGAAAAGCTCATTTGAGCCTTCGGCTCAGGTGAGCTAAAAAAGAAATGCACATACATTATATATATTTAACAAAGCAATTTAAAAGTTTATACCCCTGATATAAAATCCTATGCTACTTTAGCCCCCTTTCCAGTTCCATTTTCATCTCCAAGCAGGAGAGACAACAATGGCGACCCCAGTGCGAACAGAAGAGCTCAGCCTCAGTGACGTCATACAGTCTTCTGTAGAACGAACAATTCTCGTCACCGATCTGTTTATCTAAACAGGCATAGTTACCTGGGGAGACAGTTAAAAAATAAGGTAATTCGTGAATGTTTCAAACGTTTTCTTAATTCCATATACACGAGCTCAAATAAATAAGTATGTGCAAGAAATAAAGATTCTTCCAGAACTCTCGAAACTGAAGTAAGACAACCAAAATTAAGAATAAACTTACTTTTGATATTTTGAAGGGAAAAAAAAAATATAATTATACACTTCTCATGGAAAGCATTCTGTCTAAGAGGGGCGAAACTTTCTTTTCAAAGATATGTGATGACTTTATACAAGAATTTTGAAAAAAAGACACTCTCAAAAGGTACCCCAAAAATAATGCTTTCAATACAGAAGTTTGAAGAAAGCGTGAACAATTTGATTGAGACATTCTTGATTAATGACAAAAGGAAAATGAAACGAACAAACAGTATAGACAATCTTGTAAAATATTTGTGATGAACAAATTTCTTGAATGATTCTCACACAGCTTGCAGATGCATTCTTCTAGAGCATATTTTAAATGTACATGAAATGAATTCAAACTCTTAATAAAAATACTTTTTAATGCAACGAATTTTGCCTTACAAAACACATATAAACAGACACTTTTAAACTGTCAATTATACATTCTGTACATTACCTATTTGAGGAGCTGACACTACTACCTCCAAACAGACTAGACACGCCCACACACCAATGTATAACTTCATTGCTAGAAAGCTACAAACTTCTCTCTCAGTTCCTGTGAAGGTGGGGTTAATTGGTCCTCATTCTTTATGCAGATAACACAGTCGCTGATTGTCAATGACCCACATTCCTTGAATTTCATTTCACGTGTTACTTTTGAATTTTTATGCAAATCTTGTAACATAATTAATCAGTTTGTCTGTTTGAGTTTCCTTAGAGAACAGTTTTTTTTGTTTGTGTGCGTAAATCTTGCTGTGGGATTCTCCTCTTTACGTGCTCTCTGTCGTCATTTCAGATCTAACACATTTGTGGTATTTCTTAACCGTGGTTTTATAGCAAAAAGAAAGGTATGATGTTCCGATTGGACCAGTCACCTTGAGGGTGAAAGCGAAAGTGCGAAGCAGCAAAAATTGAGTACAAGGATGCGAAAGAATTACTTCTCCTTAGTATTCGCAAAAATCGCTTTGTGTCTACCTACACTTACACTAATTTGAGTTCGAAACTTGCATCTTCACCCTATTAGACAAAATATTAGGTGCATCCTGTATTTTAAAAAATGTTGCAAATATTTTCATAAAGCTTTTTAGTACAACTTTTAATAGTACTTGATTTTTGTTAATTTTTCAGGACTGTAGCGCGGGGTAGGGTTAGATTGGGGCCATGTTTTCGATTGATTCTATTTAAACTCATTTTTCTCTAAAATTATGGGGCATCTTGAGAAAGCCCCTACCCCCTCCTCTTACATTTTGAGTGACCCTTTTGCAAATGCCTTCTCCTTTCATTATCCCTGCTACGAGCCTGTAATTTCCACTTCTAGAGTTTGAACAATGAAATGCAATTAAATTATGACCATCTTTATACATACATACATACATACATACATACATACATACATATATATATATATATATATATATATATATATATATATATATATATATATATATATATATATATATATATATATATATATGTGTGTGTGTGTGTGTGTGTGTGTGTGTGTGTGTGTGATTGAGTCACACACAAGTGCTCTGCAAAACACATTGAGAGATGAAAACTTTAAATTCAATGTTTAATTAATAAAACGTCATTCGGAAATTTATCCATTTTAGCGCCGCAAGACTCCCTCTTCAACAAGCACATACGTGCAACAAAACTTCTGAGGGTGAAGATTGGGATGGCCTTAGCCTTCGCAAATTCGACTTTAAAAAAAGTGCATATACGAAGATGCAATTGGATCCATCGGAACACCATACATCATAAGTATAATGAATAAATCTGTCAATGGATTGTTTATAGATTGTGGTCTAATATTTGAAAATTATGAACAAAAACTATGACAAATAATGCTATTCTCTTGAGATACCGGTATGATGATGGAATTATCTTAATGTTAAAATCAAACAGTAAAGATAAACGTTAATCATATTGCGAGTATATACATATACCACGCTTGGTTGATTCGAAATATGGTGAAGAAACTATTTTTTTTAACCATTATCCCCCGATCAATTTATTAACCCATCGGAGCTGAGAACTTAAGTGAGCTTTTCTAATCACCTGATGTCGGCGTTCGTCCGTCTCTAAACTTTTAACATTTTTGACTTCTTTTCAAGAACCACTGGACCAGTTTTAATCAAAGTTGGCCTATAGCATCCTTGGTTAAAGGGGATTCTAAAATGTTCAAATGAAGGACCAAACCTCTTCCATGGAATATTGATGAGAAAAGGCAAAATTAGGGTAGAGTCATTAAAAAATCTTCTTCTCAAGAACTATTGGACCAGAAAAGATGAAAATTATATGAAAGTTTTTTTTGTTTTAGTGTAGAATGTAAATTGTGGAAATCATGGCCCCGGGGGTAAGGTAGAATCCGTAGCAGTGATAATGAAAGGAGTTTTACATTGAAATATATAGGAAAAGATAAAACTTATGTGAAAGCATCTAGAGTAGTGTAGATTGTAACGGCCTCCGGGGATATGGTGAGGTCACGATATAGGAGATCAAAGATTTACTCAGTAATATATAGGAAAAAATCTTTAAAACTCCTCTCCCCAGAAAACAGCAAAGCCATGATATTAATGTGGTGTAGATTCAAGTTTGTTGAAATCTTGAACACCTGGGGTAGGGTGAGGCCACAATAGATTTACAAAAGAATTTATAGGAATAAAAGCATTTAAATTAGTCTGATTAGTCATATTTATTAAAAGCATCCTCTGGTTGTGAAGAATAATTTTTTTTTCAAATCATGGTTCCTGGGTGAAAGGTGGAGCCACAAAATGCGATCAAAATTGTACAAAGGAATACATATAGGAAATAAAATCTCCTAATGGAGAACAGCTGGGCCAAGTGATTCAGATGAGCGTTGTGGACCATAGGCTTCTTGTAATTTATTTATATTTTCAAATTGGACTTTCATATGGCACGAAACCAGGGTTTTAAACATGATAAACAACTGCTTCTTCAATGAAACTAGAACACGCTAATTTGAATACCTTGTCAATGGCCATCTGCAAACTTATTTTGTTAAAAACAGTCAGATTCTAGACACAAATACTCGGAAATTATTAAATAATCCTCGAGTTTTATTGATAATATCTATGTAATTTTTTTGATCAGGTCTTCAAACAATCTGTTGGAATTCCCATGGGTACTACTTGTGCCCATTTATTAGCAGATCTGTTAAGCAGAATTTATTTGAAAATTTCTACATGAAAATGAGACTCTTGCTGTGGCCTTTAATTCTATTTTTACATATATCGTTTCATCAATTAAAAATATTAATTTCATTCCTACTTTTAATTGATTCAACATATCACATTGAATTCAAAATAAAAGACATGGAATCTGACACATATGTTTCATTTTTTAATAATTTGCTAGAATAATACATTGATGGCAAACAAACAACTAAACTTAATAATAAACTTTTCTAACGTCAACGTCCCTTATTTATGTAGCAATATACATTATGACCTGCATACTGGATGTGACTTCGAGTTGATTCGATTTGCAAGAGTATACTAAGTATTCTACGTACGAACATTTTCTAAAACAAGACAGGCTACAATTTCCTATGTTAAAAATTTCAAGAGCATCTATTCTATATTTTTTATATCATGACATAATTAATGACCCCGCTTTAAGAACCTCGGTTATTCATAACGTCAAAAACACACTATTACGACGTCTATCTACCCATCATTTGAAAAATCTTTTTAAAAATCAGTTATTTAAAAACGTAATTAAATTTTTTAAACCTGGGATTTCCTTAATTTGTTAATTTTTGGAAATTATGTATAAATAGTTGCTTTAAAAGAGTAAATACGCTTTATTTTACTATGCTGCACGAAGTATTGCGCAATGAAAACTCCAGTCGGCCCCCTTAAGTCAATATTTCACAAATTCTATTGTCGATACAATGTCCTTGCCTGTCGTTAGGTCGAATGTTGACTGAATATGCTGATTGACGTCTTTTAAACAAATTGTTAGGCTATCATTTTCACACTGAAATTTCCGTCCCCGACCATGACAAGGGGCACACAGCAGGTGTGATCGGTCGAAAAGGGATGCTCACTTCCCCATGGAACCTGATCCCAGCTCCATTTTCACAGGTCCATATTCGCTCTGCTCACAATTTGAATTGTTTAATTAAACTTTTGAGTATGATTACTGTTTATCTTCACGTTAATGTTTTGGGCCACGATGAGATTTTTAATCAAAATTTCTAAAATGAAAATTACACTGCACTTTAAGAAACTCTACAATACTTGTAATTTCAAGTAATGTGTAGTTCGATTTTGAAAATAAGATAATGAAAAAAGGAACAATAAAATCGAATTGAATAGTATTGTATTTATTTACCAAGGTCAAAATGATTATAGGTTACATACTAAGTATACCTAATTTGCCACTAGCTATTCTAACATATGGATTAGTACCAAAAGATAGTATCCATATATTTCCTAAATACTCTCACTATCAAAGATTACTAATAATTAATAGCATAAATACTCTCATTACAAGAGGCCCATGGGCCACAACGCTCACCTGAGCACACTGGCTGAGCAAAAGCACCTATGTAAAACTTCTAACCCCCCATTGGGCCCCACCCAACCCCCGGGGGTCATCTTTTGAACAAAATTGAATTTACACTACCTGAGGATGCTTTCTTATCAAAATGACTAAACGTGATTTTCAGTTCTTGAGAAGAAGATATTTTCCTATATGTTCCTATGTAAAATTTTCGACCCCCCATTGTGGCCCGACCCTATCCCCGGGGGTCATCATTTTAACAAACTTGAATCTACACTACCTGAGGATGCTTCCATATCAAAATGACAAATCATGGCTTTGCAGTTCTTCAGAAGTAGATATTTTTCTATATATTTCTATTTAAGACTTTGATCCTCCATAGTGGCCTCGCCCTACCCCCGGGGGTCATGATTTGAATAAATTTGACTCTACACTACCTGAGGATGCTTCCATATAAAAATGTCCAATCAGGGCTTTGCTGTTCCTGAGAAGAAGATTTTTAAAGAATTTTCCTATATATTTCTATGTAAAACTTTGATCCTCAATTGTGGCCCCGCCCTACCCCCAGGGGTCATGATTTGAACAAACTTGAATCTACACTACCTGAGGATGCTTCCATATAAAAATGACTCATCATGGCTTTGCTTTTCTTGAAAAGAATATTTTTAAAAAATTTTCCTACATATTTCTATGTAAAACTTTGATCCTCCATTGTGGCCCCGCCCTACCCCTGGGAGTCATGATTTGAACAAACTTGAATCTACACTACCTGAGGATGCTTCCATATAAATATGACTCATCATGGCTTTGCTGTTCTTGAGAAGAAGATTTTTAAAGATTTTTCCTATATATTTCTATGTAAAACTTTGCTCCTCCATTGTGGCCCCGCCCTAGCCCCGGGGATCATGATTTGAACAAACTTGAATCTACACTACCTGAGGATGCTTCCATATAAATATGACTCATCATGGCTTTGCAGTTCTTGGGAAGAAAATTTTTAAAGATTTTTCCTATATATTTCTATGTAAAACTTTGATCCTCCATTGTGGCTCCGCCCTACCCCAGGGGGTCATGATTTGAACAAACTTGAATTTACACTACCTGAGAATGCTTCCACATGAGTTTCATCTTTCCTGACCCTCTGGTTCTTGAGAAGATTTTTAAAAGATGCTATTAATTTTTCACTAATTCTTTATTATCTCCCCTTGAAAGAGGGCGTGGCCCTTCATTTGAACAAAATTGAATCCCCTTTACCCAAGGATACTTTGTGGCAAGTTTGGTTGAAATTGGCCCAGTGGTTCTTGAGAAGAAGTCGAAAATGTTAAAAGTTTACAGACAGACGGACAGACAGACGGACGCCGGACAAAAGGTGATCAGAAAAGCTCACTTGAGCCTTCGGCTCAGGTGAGCTAAAACTACATCTACAGACACTGAACTACAGATGCACGTGAAACAAATACGTATAAAACATTACATCACTTTAGGCACTATATCCAGTTATAAACCATTTAGGTAAGTGTAGGTACAATATATGGGAAAATACTATTGTAATGAATAAAATCGTTCCTATAAAATTGAGGAGGCCATTATGTCTTCGACTTTTGATTGGCGAACTGCGAGCGAGAGAGAGAGATCAAATCGTTCAGTTTGGTCATTTCTGTTTAAGTTTGATAAGGCACAGGGGAGAATCACAGCTTTATGCTGATTGACATCACGTTGTCTCCAGAATATTCTGGGTCCTCTGTTGTGTCGTTTACTTTGGCCTTGTTGTTGTGACTCTTTTCTGAAGACACCATCTCTGATTCCTTCGTCTGCTTGTCGGAAGCAGACATTCCTTTGTTTTCATCTTCCTTAGTACCTTCCTCCACCTTTTTAAGCGGAAGATTGTTCTTTTCGTCCAGTTTGAGATCTGCTTTATCATCTTTTGTTTTTTCTTCATCATTTTCAGATGTGCCATGCACCATGGGACCAATGATTGATAAGAAAAGAGGTAAAACCCAAAGGGCATGGAACAGACCGAAAATCATCACAATCAACATAAGCTTAAAGAATGACAAGAAAATATAACTTTTGGAAAATATCAACATGAGAATTCCCAGGATGGACGACAAAGCAGAGTTAAATATTGGACCTCCAGACCGAGACAGTGCTTGATGAACCTTTTCCTTCCTTGTTTTGCCCGAAACAGACATGTAAGCATGGCAGATGTGAGCACTGAAGTCGACCGAAAATCCTACAGTCATGATGAGGTCAATCATTGTTATGGAACTCAAGGTCAGGTCTAAAAAGGGCATAAAACCAACGATACCCAGCAAAATGATCACCAATGTTACGGTTACCATGACAACAAGGAATAAGTTTGGCATAAAAATGGTTGTTACCACCATCATGACCCCAACAGCGATCCCAAGAGTCTGCATGGTCGCTGGAAAAATCTCTACATACTGTTCATAAAAAATAAACGCCGGGGTGTACGCAAAGACTGAGAATTTAGACTCAGATG
Organism: Saccostrea echinata; assembly: GCF_033153115.1. Taxonomy (NCBI): domain Eukaryota; kingdom Metazoa; phylum Mollusca; class Bivalvia; order Ostreida; family Ostreidae; genus Saccostrea; species Saccostrea echinata. The sequence goes on from NW_026889772.1 coordinate 8,300,094, forward strand.
CTAGTTTTCTCACATTTTGCATCAAGTTCCCGCTGTCTGTGGTACTCAACATAGGGTTCGACATTACGTAAAATCTTGACGCAATAATAGAAGTTTCCGAGCTATCAAATGCTACATCGTTAGCGAGGTCTGGGCGATACTGCATAAACTGTTTAAGACCATCAATGAAGTTTGTTTTCGAGGAATTATTAAACAAAGGAGACTTAGAGTAGGCACTTAACCAGAATCTCTCAAAATGCGGAGAGATGTATTCATCGCCTTTTATCTTTTGAATAAAAGAGGCTATTTCGTTTTGGTTTTCCTGTGTATGATAATTCAGTGGTTTGTCAAAATTGAATGAAACTGGTGTTGTATCGTCAAAATACTGTTTGTTCCAAACATTGAACTTGTACAGGTACGAATCTTCTGAAACAAGATTTTGTAACTCAAGACCTTGTTTAAGATTTAAACATCCATAAATGGAGAATCCTAAATATGTAAAAAACACTAACAAAATGAATATTTTCCCCACAGTATGACCCACTAGAAATTGACAAAACTTGGTTGGGTATTTCTGAATGAAATTACTGTAATCTTCGGGACTGTTAGCAGGTCCCCCAGCACAACAGAACTGATACAGGGTGGACCGTCCTTCATTTTTCAGCTCTTCTTTGGATTTCGTTTTCATACAAGTGAAGGCGTGTCGTGACTTCTCGGCTCGTCGTTCGTTGATAACCATACAAGGCACAAACAAAGTCAGTTGATTTATATAACAGAAGCACACGGCGACTCCTAAAATAAAGGAAAGTGAAAAAATGAAATAGAATTGATGAATTCCTCATTAAATAGAAAAGCATCGAATGATCACCCTCACTGTGCATCTTTTGGTGCTGTAAATTCATGAAACATGAGGCGTACATATACAAAAGCATAAAACACGAGGTGTACACAAAACGAATTACAATTCAACACAAGTCGTGCATAAAGCGAGGTGTGCATACACACATACATGAAACATGAGTTGTGCATAAACGACATGAAACACGGGGTGTACATAACAAAAACAAGGGGGGATCTACACATATGAAGCACGGGGTGTGCATGAAAAATACATGTAACACGAGGCTGTGCATGTATTTATACACAGTACATGACAGCGGTGTACAAACACAAATACATGTAACGAAACATGCATGCATACACATTGAATAACAAGATTAATGAACTGAAAAATGCAAAATTCATTATGCAGAATCTTTTCCTGCACAAGCTATATCTTAGTCCGAAATATCTGACGTTTTTCTGGCTTTTTTCACGATTTTGATATTTTATACATGCCAGGAAAACGTCAGAACCGGCGCCATTACGAAAACTGGAAATTTCGCCGCCTCCAACCGGAGTTGATTTTCGATACTTGCAAACCGAATTGAATGCCGAACTCACAATTTATCAATAACACAATGCGTCTAGTACTCACCAATATCGATAAAAAGAAAACATCACTCCACATTTCGATACAGGACTTGCAAGATTTTAAAATGCACTAAATGAAAACAAATCTCGACACTCAGAAAAAAATGTTTTCATCGGACTGTATATTTTATAAACGAACCATAAAAAAAACTATGTTAATGAGATTTAAAAGTATTGTACTTTTGATAAGTTGTGAGATTGAAATTTAATTCAGTTCGCAAGTATCGAATATCAGCCCGAGAATGCCGCCTCTGGTTGGAGGAGGCGAATTACCAGTTTTCGTTATGGCGCCGGTTCTGACGTTTTCCTGGCACGTAAAATATCAAAATCGTAAAAAAGCCAGGAAAACGTCAGATATTTCGGACTAGCTATATCTGTGATGAGAGAAAGATGGAAACAAGTATTCCGTTTAAAGGAAATGATCGTCAAGTGCAAATCAATCATCTCGACTTCGCACTGAAAATTTGAAATACTCTTCTGCAACATCATGACCAAATTAATATGTAATGTAACCAGAGACTTGTATTGAATAACAATGCTATCTGTCTGCCGTAACATTTTTGTATGAATTGATCTGTTTTACAAGTGCCCTAACACTAGTTTACTGCCCTTCATTCCATTCACTGTCGCTGGAAAATTCAAGTTGGTTTTCCAGGGCCCTCGTTGACCATGACACGGAACAAGTCAATAAACAGTAGGGCTGGGATGATATATCGAGATATCGATTCAATGTGAGGATGATACGCATATCGATACGTATGAAGAAATATCGACATATTTCCCAAAAAATTCTGACTAATGTTTTTCTTTGTTAACTTAAAATTTTGGGTTTAATATGTAAAATAAATATGCTTAATATAAATATGAATATGAAATACATAATAATTAAGACCAAAATAATTAAGTTTTACAACAGATATACAACTTTTTTGAATGAATTATTCTTATTTGTGAAGAAATGTCTTGTTCATTTCAATATAAAAAAAAAGAATTTATAACCAATTAAACATATCTTGATACATATCGTATCGTGGCTCAAATATCGGGATACGTATCGATATAGAAAAAGTTGTATCGTCCCAGCCCTAATAAACAGCCCGAAATATCTTACGTTTTCCAGGCGTTTTTCATGATTTGGATATTTGACGTGCCAGGAAAACGTCAGAACCGGCGCCATTATGAAAAGTGGGAATCCGTCGCCTCCAAATGGAGGCGGCATTCTCGAGTCGATTTTCGATACCTGCGAACCGAATTAAATGTCTACCTCACATCTTATCAACAGTACGTTGCTTCTATAGTACTTCCAATATCCCTTTTATTGTTCCTTTGTAATATACACGTAAAGTGTCTGGTGAAAACATTTTATCAAACTGTCGCGGTTTGTTTTGATTTCGTTCATTTTGAAATCTCATGAGACCTGAATTGAAATGCGGATTGATATTTTCTTTTAAGCGATATTGGTGAAAACTAGAAACATTGTGTTATTGATAAGTTATGAGTTTGACACTTTTAAACTCGATTTGCAATTATCGAAAATCGAGTTCAGTTGGGGGCGGTGAAATTTCCAATTTTCATAATGGCGCCGGTTCTGAGGTTTTCCTGGCACGTCAAATATCAAAATCACGAAAAACGCCTGCAAAACGTCAGATATTTCGGACTAGTCAATAAATAAATAAATTCTTGCGCATAATTGGATAAATTTGTTTAGTACAGCATGAAACATATATATGTTCAAATAATATTGACGCCATTTGACCACACTATGGAAATTACTTTACTTGTGTTTTCCCCTTTGAGATTAATTATTTATAGGTAATAGTCACCATTTAGAATGTAGTCCAGCTTTACTTACACGTGCATTATTAGATATTTAATTAAAAATAGCTCCATATTTTTATTCGATATATTTCATACATTTTGACGGTGTTATTTAAAACACCCGGCTGTACAAAACATATATCAATTGTCATATATCTTACCGAAATAAATGGTTTTCATGATATCGGAATTTGAAACTTGTGTTGGATGTATGTTAAGATATATACCAATTATAATGATATTACTGCTGAGTATTACCTGTATATATTGAAAAATTCCTTATGCTAACAAAGCTTGAACTTGATCCTATGCCAAAAGCTAGGAAATCTGTCAATGACGTAATAGAAATGGAAACACCGCTGGTTGCCATAGCAAAGGAAATCCGTTCCTTGATGTCAGTGGGTGTTCCGTCACTTCCGGTAAGGGGTGCATCCGCCAGGCCAGAGAGTAATATAAATACATCGTCTAAACCAATACCTAAAAAGGCAATAAATATTATATATGGCAATGAGAATAATTACCAAAGTGAGAATATAACACATGTATAGTGGTGTTCCTAGTAAAAGTACCATTTCAGTGTAGTAGTTTATGAATGTGTCATGTCATATTACATGATCGTATTTTTGTGTATTTTCTGCATGTTCTGGATAGATGTAAGACATTAAGACAATAGCATTACAGGTCACGGATGAAAAAAAGATTTCAACATCTTTTGACGATAGACACGTTTTATACTCATAGTTGACTTTCAAAGGAAGATATTTTTCAATATAATCACACTTCAGTCTTTAATACTTTTAGCAGTCAACTAAATTGAATTCGATCTACCCTACCTATATTGGATTCTTAAACTTCATAAAAATGATACATTTCCGGGTCCAGCAAATGCCAATTAACAATAGTTACATGTAATTCCGTTCATATGTCGACTCGATATATCGCAGTAGACTTAAAAGATAACACAGAGTCTGCCACATCTGTTACATATTTGAATATTTAAACGACTATAGACGATAAGGGCCAACTAACTTGTATGACAAACGAGAAGACTTCACCTTTTCCATTGTCACCTTTCCTTATTTATGTAGTAATATTCCGCTATCACTTGAATATGGTGTTTACGTCTTCAAACTTATTCGATAATCAAGAGCATGCTCCGAGTTCGAACAATTTTTAAACCGAGGCAGGCTACTGAAAGATACGTTGATGTTACTGGGAATTCAATAACCTCGTTTGAAGTCAGCATTTCGTACATTATATGGTTGTTATAATGACCTTGCTAGCAAATATAACACTAACTTGCTAAAAAAATCAATTTCCGAAAATATCCTCCATGCTTTAGAATATTAAAGACTAGTATGTTTTGCTACCTATGGTAGATACGTACCTACTATAAGGAAAGGCATGACACCCACAAGAGACACATACTCCACCCCAGCTGCTGATGTCAGTCCAAAAGAACCCAGGATTGCCAGGATTGTGGCCAAAACGCCTGCTCGACCCAAATTTTGACGGTCTGCTATACAGTTGATTCGCGTGCCAGTTGTTGCAAGTGATGCATACGTTAGCATTATTGTAAAGGTGAGTGATATCCAAAGGATATCCCCAGAGACATTACTGTCGAGTTCTATATCTAGGGACTGGGACATTGATATCGCGATATCAAGCAATGAAGATTCATAGGTTTTCATTTTTGCAATAAATTCTTTCTCCCATATTTTAGCTGTTTCGTTGTTAAAGAGAAGCGAGTACTGCAAACGGATCACATCGGCAGATACCAAAGTTCTATTCACCTGAAGTGCATTACCCAGGTTTCTAGAAATGTCGCTTCTCTCATACACAGGGAAAGAAACCTGTCCCATGTTGAATGCAGCCAAAAAGGTATCAGAAATAATTTTTTCACCCGATACTGAACAAGTTCCTCTACTTTTGGCACACACATCAATTAAAGTTACATTGGACTTGACAGAAATAGAATTTCGTATAAAGCTATCAATAACTTTTATTTCGTCAATGTACTTTTTTTGAAGAATATTTTCCCCTAATTTGGTTCGAAAAATAATGTCTGTTGGAGAATTTACTTCAATTTGTGCCAGAATGTTAAAATTTTCTCTATAATTCATCTCAAATAGACTTCTAGCCCTATCCCGGTCAATGCTGGCTTGACTGTTTAAGGGTGTATACAACACCTCTGTGCTGCCTTCACTCTTTAAACGCAACAAGCCTATCCCGAGGAGAAGATTCGCTGATATGCAACAAATAAGAACTGGCCAGGGATATTTTGAAACGAAGACCCCATATTTGGCAAAGAGTTTGCTCACGGCCTCTTCATATCTCACGTAACATCCCATATTATGTTTTCTGAAAAGAAGTCCATAAAATAAATAATAACTAATAAGTATAAGCAAAAAAGAAAGGATACAAAACATTGATTTGAAAATCATCAAAACGTACCTGTTTTAAACAACGTAGCCTTGTGATATTAATAAAACTCAGATAGGTAATCATGGTTCAATGTTGTCATAAATCAGGAAAAAAGACAAAGATCTCGGATTTCACGCCACTGTTTAAGCATCACCACCCCTTATGCTATTCATAACAAGGTTTTCTTGAATACTTAGTGATTTAAGCTGTGTAGATAGCATATAGATCGAATGACAACAGGCGTCCGAGGTGAAGGGTTTTGTTGAGAACAGCTAATTGGCGAATTCACCCCGAGTTACTGTGGTCTTTTATTGTTCAGTGTCTGTAGGAAATGTTTAGTACGATCTGTCACAATTCAGTTGTTTTCTGTCCGGTCAGTAACTTTTTTTCTTCAAGGTGAATACAAATTTTGAAAAATCATTTGCTAATTATTAACAAATAATTAGTGAATTTAATAGATAGCAATGTTGATTCAAAAGAAAAAAAGAAAAACAAATTAAATGTACTCAGGAAATTACAAAGCTGCTAAATATTTTCCCCCAAAAGTAAAAGAAAACCTATAATGAACAAATCATGACATTGGAAAGAGGACATGTCTGTTTCTAATAGACCGTTAACTTCATATTACCCTTCCGTAATGGTTAAAGTTTTGTATACAAGAAATGATGACAATACCATAGATAAATGTACAAATTTCAATCATAAAAAGGTTGTTGGTCAGACAAAAGCTGAGGGTATTCTTAACACACATAACATCATTATCATCATCATAAATAGATGAATAAACTGTGGAGGTTGATATGCACCCTTATTAAACAGGTATCCAATACCTTCGTCATCATCTTATGATTTGGAATATTGAAATAAAATTAACTGCTGCAAATACAATACATATAACGTATCCAAACGTGTTCGATTAAGGCACTGCTAGCAAAATAGACTTACCTTAACAAGGAAGAATTCTGCAAATCAATAAACCAGAGCTTTGTTGGCTTTATAAGATACGATCTTACAAATACCGATGACAAGCAGATTTTGATAAAAACTCGTCAAAACTAATCCGTGTAATTAGTGGTAACTGAAACCAAGGTAGAATCAGCTGAACCTGGCGGAGTTCGGGTAAATGGCCTCAGTCTAGGGACACACAGAGGCTAATTTCCTTCATACACCTATGATATACGTCATCATATATCAGCGAAAAAACAATTTAATAACAACATATCCTAAAATATGTTTGTCTGTTTCTAGAAATCGATGAATACCCGGCCATAATTATGCAGAGAATTTCGATATGTTGTCAGATTACAGTAAATGAACAGGTATGAACTTAAACAAAACAAAAAAAAAAAAAAAAAAAAAAACAAAAAAAAAAAAAAAAAAAAAAAAACAAAACAATATACTGGTGTATTATTAGAATTGTTATAAAAGTTCTTTTGGATAGTAAATCATTTCTGCTTGTTTTCATCGTCGAAAACACACGGCCAGTCTTTACCGTACGGTCATGCAAGTCCACTGTAACTAGAACGGTCATAATGGCACTAAATATCCCACTGAGGAATCAGTTGGAAAATTGCTAACACGAACACAGTGGTATTTATGAAATATTCCTTGTCACATCACGGGGCTTAATGCTCACCTGGTCATAAAACAATACTGTTGTTAACATTCTCATTTCACACTTATGACCTGGGCAAGACCCTTTCCACTTTTGGAATTTTATCTTGTATACATGCAGTGGCCCTGGGTCCTGAGTTCGTAACAAACTATGTGGTCTAGTATGAGCTTTTGCAATTTCTGCAGCACACAGTATGATGTGGTCAAGGATTTTTATCCTTTTATCCCCGTGACCTTGAGATTGTCCTTATGACCTTGTCCCAGTCAGATTGCACTCTCGACATTGTCCCAGAGTGAGTCAGATTGCACTCGGGTCATAAGTATTCTTTGTGCAATGTAAGAACTTCTAAACCTTTGAATTACAAAACTGTAGCACACACAAAAACATTGCATTTTTAATCCATTTCACCTTGATCTTTTATGCCCTGTTCAATTATTGTATTGTTTGTAGTTGTTTTATTTATTTATTTATTTATTTTGTTTTAGATCTGGCACTACTATTCATTATCTTCACGTACTTTATAAATGCCTGGCTCAGACCAGTTCGTCTTCAGAACAAATGGCAATTTTCTGATGAGTACGAGCATCCAGTGTTTCCCCACACTGACAGGACATCTCTGTCACAAAGAGTGGTACGTGTATAGAAGCGCGAACATGATGAGCTCTATGTACCCTAAACTTTGTGTTATTTTTCTTGAACAAAAATGAAAAAGAAACCAAACATGTAGAAGTTTTTTTTATCATAAAGATAATCATATTCTGTAGTAAGACTCGTGTGAAAATTTAGTATTGCAAGACCAAAACCTTATCAGAAAGGAGGAATAATATTAGAAACCTAAGAGGCCCATGGGTGTTGACAGTCACCTGAGTACCATGAGTTTCTTAGGCTATTGTCACTTTGGCCACACCCGACACTGTGACTCTGGACTGATGTAACAAAAAGTTTAGTTTGGTGAGGAATCCATAATAATTATCATATCATACACTCGTCTCTAAGAAGTTCAGTAGCAAGGAAGATACCCAGAGGTACAGTGTACAGTGAGGTACAGTGAATGATAAAGTTTATGTTACATGTGCTATCTTGGGGAACTTTGTTTATCCTGAATGAAATATTTATCAAAAGCAATGCTAGTTTACAAATGACCCTGCATATAACATATATACACAGAGAAATCAGTAAATCACAATTTAAAAGGAGTAAAGTACATTGACGTAATAAATTATTGTCATTATAAAAAAAATATAAGGTACACAGTGGAGTTATAAAATATGCAGGTGATAATCTATAGGATAATTTCCCTTGAAACACACTACACTTGTTGAATTTCTGATACAAACATTTCTTATACATGTATTTTCACTCAAAGCATTCCACAAATTGCTACTTAAAATGCTGAAAGCACTTTTATAATACCCTATATACATTTCATTTACGATTTCTTGTTTGCCCCTGACTAAGGACAGATGATACCAAAAAAAAAAATGGATGCTTGAATCGATACGTGTATATGTTTTTGGACATATTTTGATTGTAAATTATGCAAATATTAAATGTCTAAAATATAGAGAAATTGAAAACTTTCCGTGATGTTCAAAATTCTACCTTTCTGCCATCATCCTTATAAGCTATACAACATTTTATCACTTTGTAGGACCTTATTGTGAAACCTTGAGTGATAAATTAAAATTTACGCGGATAGAATTATTCATTTTCATCCGGTTGTGTAAACATGACATTAGATGGTGTTTGAAAAAATCCGATGTTAAGAATGACCCTTGCAGCACAGTTTTGTAATATTAAACGCATTTGCAACATTTCTTGGATTCTTCCATATAAAATGCAACAATTAAAATGTGGAAAATGAAAGTTGTAAACATCTTCAGTGATGGGTGGTTTAACATGAAATCCTTATTCTTCTCAGAATGCCAATTTTCCGGAAATCTTGTTCGTAAGTCTTAGACTAGTGTTTCTATAAGAAATTTTCAGGACAAAGTTTCATCAAGAATGAATCAAGTAATTAGGCCTCTGAACACATTCTGTTGCATGTTGTGTTTTTTTTTTTGCACTAAACTTAATTTTCAATTCTTGATAATCTTTGTATAGATCCAACAATCATATATCGAGTTTAAGACAGACTTATGCTGAATTTATTTTGCTCAGTCCATGCAACATATACTAAGCTGTAGAACTTCAAAATTAAGAAGGGAAAAAGATTTAATTACAGGTGTATACGATTTATTTTCAATATATAAGCAACTAAGCCACACTCTCGATTCTGAACCATGAACGCAAGGGTCCTAAATTTTACAATCGTGGCAAAATTTTAACATCTTAGAGGCAGAAACTGTCCTGGAGGTCTAAAAACTATTTTTGAAGAAGGTTTCTTATTCAAACAGTTTTCCTTCAAGATGTGCAGAAGAGAGTATATTTCTTAGATTATAATTATACATTTGCACTATATGACTATTTAGTGCCCATGAGGTAGAAACCCTAACTGAGGAGTAATAAAAAAAGACTATTTTGGTAGAGTACTTATTGCCCTTTCTTACGATGCATTCATTTTTTCTTCAAAATGTGATAGGGTGAGAGAAAAAGATTTTTTTTAACATTTGGCTACTTTGGTCGTTTTTGCCACAGGGGCCTGAAGTGTAGATTCATAGTCCCCCCCCCCCCCCCTTAATTAAAAAAAAATGTAAGAGCTTATAATTTCTCAGAAAATATATAAATTTCCTCGTCAATCACATCCATAAGTCGTTCTATGCAAGCAGATTGTACTTTTTCTTACGTTTAGAGAATGGCCTTGTACGGTATAATAAAAATACACAAGTTAAAAACAAAATTTGTAAACACTGTACATTGTACCATCTAGCGTTAACCGTTTAACAAAAGGGGGGTTTCCTGCTTCGAGACATATTTCCAAGGTTATAACAGTGTTACCTATCATAGCTTTGCAAGCAATCTGTCAAGGAGATGTTCTTTTACTAGTCTTTTTAAACTAAACCTCATCATTAGTGTTTTATATGCCGTAATCGGACGGTTTATGAATCGGATACATAAAAATTTTCATCATTGACTGCTTTATATCCCAGTGAGCTTGAAATAAAAGATACCACAGAGTCTAGCACAGCTGTTTCATATTTAGATATTTTACTAGAAAAAAGACATTAAATAATGGTAACCTAACTACAAATGTTTACGATAAACGTGATGACTTCAACTTCTCAATCGTCAACTTCCCTTACTTATGTAGCAATATGTACCTTTATCACCTGCATATGAGGTTGATTCGATACGCAAGAGCATGCTCTACGTATTAACAATTTTTAAAACGAGGCAAGCTATTGACAAAAAAGTTGATGAAACAAGGATATCAACAGTCGCGTTTGAAGTCATCATTTCGCAAGTTTTACAGTCGACACAATGACTTTGTCGGCACATACAACCTATCACTGAGTCAAATGCTGACTGACGTTTTTCATACTAATTGTTAGATCATTATTTATACACTGAACTGTCTACAGATTTTTCTGGGTTTTTTTTCGATATTGACAAGGAGCACACGGTGGGTGTGACCGGTCGGCAGGGGATGCTCACTCCTCCATGGTACCTGATCCCACCTCTAAATTTTGAGGTTCGTGTTTGCTCTGCTCCAAATTTGTATCGTTTCATTGACTTTCGAGATTGAAAACTGTTCGTTATCTTCATATTTCATTAAAGGAGGTTTTCGAATTCGCCGTCTGTTTCGCTTTATCTGATTGGATAATAGTGATACAGTTTAAATCTTTGATCAGAATTTATTTATTAATCAAATCATAAATTGGTTGTGGTCATGAAATATAACACACGCTTTTTATAATAAGGACTATATGTCAAATGCGCCAAAATACAAAACACATACCGTATAGAAAAGATAGGTTATGACTTTAGAGTTGTTTACTGTTTTAAAAAATACAACAAAAGTGTTTCATGCAAAAATTAATTTAAAACTTCCAGTGAAACTGAAACTTGAGACTTTTCAAAACAATCCTTTATTGAAACAGAAATAACCACCTGGCGTTGAGAATGAACCCTGCACGCTGAGGTTGATGGCCTCTGCTAGTGTCATACTATAGTTGGCTTACACAGACTCGGTCTAGCACTACAATTACGTCACAAGATTCTCTGCTCTGCGACTGAAAAAGAAATCAAACAACAAAATTAAAAAATAAAATATTCTAATTTTCAACGGAATAAAGGAGAAACACACAGCAGTTTACAATATAACAAGTAATTATTTTAAAATGAATACACCCGGTCCCTTTAATAAAAAAAATCTACATGGAGTAAACATATTTCAAAAGTACACACTTATAATGATTCTGTTTATAGTCTCCAGGTTCCTTTAAAATCCACGAAGACTGTTAAATCAAAATTAAGAATGGTGATAGTAATTAATGGTTATTTTATAAGATGAGCTAGATTTGGCTGAATTCAATATAAGTATTATACTGACTGTGACAGAGCCAACTTAATTCTTTGTTTTAACTAACCTTCTGTTGCAGTGCAGTAAACAGCTCACTACAACAATAACGATAACTCCAGCTATGGACCCCAGCACAATTAGAATTATTTCCCCGGTAGAGTATTTGGACTTCTTGGATTCACCAGACCTTGTCTTCGCTGCCAGATTAACTTAAAGAAAAAGCAGGAAACCGTTAATACAATACGCTGTCCAGTCGTTTGATTTAATGTGTCAATGGATATAGATGTCAATTTACTATAATACATAGTTTTGACTCACGGTAGAACAAATACTTCAAATTATCACTGAAGTAAATATTAATTAATTTCAATTCATTAATAAATAAATAAGAAAGGATTGAAAACCAGCCAAAAAACTACATCACTATAATCTTAAAGATCTATCTTTTTAATTGCTTTATGACTCAATGGCAATCAGTGCGTGCCGTTTTTTGCATAATGATTCTAATCTGGTAAGATATTAATTTCTAACCTTCACAAAATGCTCCATCCCACCCATCAATACATCCTTTTGTGCAAATCCCCGACTTAAAATCACAAATATCAGACTTGCATGTAGAGTTACAAGCATCAGAACACAATTTGCCAAAGTATCCATTCATGCATCCATCTGCGCATGCGCCATCAACGCAATTACCATGAAGACAACGTTCCCCACACGTTTTCTCGCATTTACTTCCGGTTCGGTTCGTTACACATTGGCTGCAATGTCCAGACTTTTCATCACAAATCAAACAAGATTCTACACAGGTGGTATTACAGTATGGACCGTACAATTTCGGGTGGCACTTGTGTTGTCTGCATTCTCCGGTAGTCCTGTCACAGTCTCCCAGTAAACATCCGGAACACTCCTTCTCACACTTTTCTCCATATCTACCAGGTTTGCATTCTTACAAAAAGAGGAAGAGGTTAATTTCTCAACTCACAAAAGTTATATTGTTACAGTACGTGTATGAATAAAAAGTATTGAATTGCATAAACAGTAACTATTGTATATTTTATATAAATATTGCATGTACATGTAGTTGAGGGTAACATTTAAAATTATAACAGTAAACAGTGCACTCATAAATTTTGCGCAAAGTCAACAATATTTGGAATATCACCTGTCCTCAAGCACCCTGGAGGGCGTGGTGTCATTATTTAGAGGGTAAAAATCAATGAATAAGATTCAACTAATCAACATGAAACTATAATATATAGTTTTTACAACTTTTCGCAAAATATTTGAAATTAGTTAGACTGTCAAGCTTTTTTTCGCATGAAGCCTGTTGCTTTTTCTATTATTACTACCCATATCTTTTTATGTAAATTGTATTTATAACTCATGTTCACATATTGTTTCGTATAGTCACGCAAAATTCTGGACCATTTGACTTCTGTTTGTGCACATACATTTATCTGGATTGAAAATATTCCTGGAAAGGAGAATTATGAATACAAAAGTTACTTTATTTTCCCATTACAAATACGTATACTTACCAAGGCATCTTCCTGTCTCTTTATCACATCCCAGTACGCTGCAATGTGACTGACAGACACTATAACAATGATAGCCGTACGCTCCCGGAGAACAGCCGAGTGTGCAGTTCCCAGTCTCCTTGTCACACGTGTTATTCTTACAGTTACTCGAACAAGATATCTGACAATATGAACTGTAATACCCATAGTTACAGCCATTCAAACACTGACCACCCGAGCTGTTACACGTCCGCTCTAGACAGTTTTCTCCACAGCGAAACTGACACTGGTAATGGACACCGGACAGAGAGTACCAGCCATCCTGACAACCGTCGGTACAAAGTCCGGTAACTCCATCACAAGAATCATTTAAACAGTTATAACAGGATTTACAGAAACCGGTTTGAAAATCGCGATAAAACCCAGGTCCACATCTGTAACACTGGACAAAGTGGTCTGCTGGTGAATAGTTATACTCTTTGCACTCCAGACAATGTGGGAAATTATACGAACAATTAAAATCGCATTTAGGCATGAACCATCCTGGAAGACAGCCATTTTGACAGACTCCAGTTGTATAATTACAGGTGCTTTGGTTTCCCTTGAGGCAGTTTTCACTACAAGTGTCGAAGCATTGATCCCCTATATATTCTTCTTGGCAACCAGTGATACAATTTCCATTTTCAGGGTGACAAATTTCCTGACCAGAAGTATGGTTGCAGTGTTCACTACAAGGACAACAGGCATCCTCAAAAAGAAACCACGATGTTTCGTTTTTACATTGACTACATCTGTTATTTGTTACATTCGAACACTCCGAAACTTCACACTTACAGTCTCTTCCTTTAAAACCCTCTAAACAAGTTTTACATTTACCATCCCTTTCACAATCTTTACATTCTATAGGACAGGAAAGCTGACAAAAGTACCCGTAAAACCCCGATTTACAAACATCACATGTTGTTATGTCGGAACAACGATCGCAGTTCTTAATACACTTGTTTTCACAGTACTCTCCAAACCAACCACTCTCGCATGAACCGCATTTCCCAGAATTTTTGTCACAAGATAATGTTCGGCAGTGTGATGTGGGGCAATTCTTCTCGCAACGAGTACCATACCAGCCATCCAGACACTTGCTACAGGAAGTGACGTCATACGTACAAAGCGAGCAGTGTTCATCTGTACATTTTGTGGAGCATTGATTCCCGCCAAATCCTGATTTGCAGGTCCAGCAAGAGCCACTTCTTTGGTGACATGATGAGGAGTCGCAGTTAACAGGACAACTGTTGTTACAGAAATCACCCCACAAACCATTGACACATCCGTAGGCACATGAACCCGTATCACGGTGACAACCAAGAGAGCAGTTTGTGGAACATTCGTATTGGCACTGAGGACCAAAATATTCACTCAGACATCCAAAACACACTCCATCCTGATCACAGTCGTACATACATGTAGAAGAACAGTTTGACTGACACTTTTCCCCATAAAACCCATCTTTACAATGTTCACATGCTCCTGATGTTCTGTTACATCGGAAACAGTTGGGAACACACGTTTCGTTGCAAGAGTCGCCAAAGAAACCATAAGTACAGGATCCTTCACAATAACCCGTTAGTGTGTTACAGCCCGTCAAACAGTTTGAACAATTCTGCACTACAATAATGTAAGACAAATATGTAAAGTGAATTCAATTGAATTGTATTTCTTTACTCTATGTATGTACATGTATAAACTTTAGCGTCAAACCCTGTTAAATTCCGTGGTTTAGATATCAATTGATGATGTGAGATGAAAAATTATGCATAAGGTGGCATGAGATACCAGACAAAATATAATTATAAACCAAAATCAGTTGGATTTCAAATACCCCCACCTTTCAGTATACCAAATTGTAATTTTTTATTTTCAATTTAAATTGTAAACTTTATTTTCTCACACTTTACCGGAGCCCGTAAGTGCATTTGTTCTTCAAATCTGTAGCAGTATTAGTTTTAAATTTTTACAGAAACATCGAAATTTGTTTCATGACGTCAAATGACACCATAAGTTAAAAAATCTTATTTTTTTAAATATAAAATTATTTCTTATCTTCTTCAGAATAAAGTTTTATCTTTTAAAATACGATTAAAATTAAAGATTTTACAGGCAGTTGTAATGGGGACAGAATTATGAAACACCTTGTACAAAATCATGATGAAAATTTTGTTTAATTGTCAGATTTATTTCAGAAGTTAAACTGATTTGAAAATTTGACTCAAGTCAGTTCTCAAGGTGAGTTTATGGTCCCGACGCCAGGATTCCATTAACATGTTTAAACCGTCTTTTCTTCAATAGTAGTATGCCCATACACCTGATGAACTTAGAACTTTATATAAACAAAGCAGTACGGATTACTTTACCTTGAGTTGAATTTAGAACGTCAGGTACCATTCCTGTTGCAGATAAAACATAACAAAATATGACAGTAATCATCAAATTATAACACGGTAAACAATTCATAATGAAACTGGCGTTAACAGACTGTAATTAAATTTGTCAGCTTTTTGTCAAACTTTATCTACACATAAGTAAACAAGGTTTCTTATCAGTGCGGTGATTTCACAAGATGCACAGATTGTCATATGAACAACATAACCAATTAGGTCATGGGCAAAATGTGAATATTTTTTAGTTGTATTTACTGGATATTTTTCTTGAATTCTTTGGTCAGTATGTATGATTTCCGTCTTTCCGATATAAGGTCATCTAGGTTCGTTGGCATTTGGAGACTGCAGATTTGTACTCATAATGAAGCTTAGAGAGATCCGACAAATGTTAATCCAGCTATTGTGACGATGAAGGTGACGAAAGATTTTCATTGAATGGATAAAGCTGAATTTGAGGCCTGTGGCTGTGTTCCTGAGCGTGGATTTAAAGGTAGGACAATAAGAAAACCCTCCCTACTGACCCGCGAGTTTGCCAAAATCATTATTTAGTATTCTCCCAGCAAATTGAATAAAGACTTGACTTAAAATCGTCTTTTGTTGCCTGTTTTTTTTTATGAATTACTGGACGAAATTATAATATGTCCAATGAAGAATGAAAATGATCCCAGGGAAAGTCCAGCCAAACTTTAATCATGCATACCTAATCTATAGGGTCAGGTCAGGGGTATTTATATTCTCCATAACTCTCTGCTTCACATGTCGTGACCGGTAAAACATTAAATGTGAAGCAATGTTTTTTTTCATGTTTGGAAACATCTAGAGGAGCTTCGTCAGCATGGTTGTAAACAGTTGGCAACTCTGAGATTGTCAGACACTTGTTCCCTCTAACAGTACCTTTTCCATATTTTTTGAAATTCCCTTTCAAAGTCCATTGGAGTAATGCAAAGAAGGTCTGTGTCCCAAAACATTAATTAACATGTATTATTTCACCGTTAAGAGTTCTTATATTTTTGTAATAGAGAGGAGGCAGAAAACGTCAACTTCTGTTTGATATCCAAAAATTTAAGGGGCTGTCTGAACTAAACTTGAAACTTTCTTTCGATCTGATGTAGCAATACTTTTTTTGAACATGTTCTGGGTATATTGATAACTATATAACAAATTCAATGTGTTACCTTGATCAGTCATTATAAAGAGATTTGGGACTGTCAACGTTAACATCTCTTTTCTGCCACGTTTTCTACTGCAGTAGACAGGTGTCTGAGCTTAGGCTAGTTTACTGCGGTAGACAGTTGTGTGAGTTGAGGTTAGTCTACTGTGGAAGACAGCTGTGTGAGTTGAGGTTAGTTTACTGTGGTAGACAGCTGTGTGAGTTGAAGTTGGTTTACTGTTGTAGTCAGCTATATGAGTTGAGGTTAGTTTACTGTGGTAGACAGCTGTGCGAGTTGAGAGTAGTCTACTGTGGTAGACAGCTGTGTGAGTTGAAATTAGTTTACTGTGGTAGACAGCTGTGTGAGTTGAGGTTAGTTTACTGTGGTAGACAGCTGTGTGAGTTGCGGTTAATCTACGTTGGAAGACAGCTGTCTGAGCTTAGGTTGGTTTACTGCGGTAGACAACTGTGTGAGTTGAGATTCGTTTACTGTGGTAGACAGCTGTGTGAGTTGAGAGTAATCTACTGTGGTAGACAGCTGTGTGAGTTGAAATTAGTTAACTGTGGTAGACAGCTGTGTGAGTTGAGGTTAGTTTACTGTGGTAGACAGCTGTGTGAGTTGCGGTTAATCTACGTTGGAAGACAGCTGTCTGAGCTTAGGTTGGTTTACTGCGGTAGACAACTGTGTGAGTTGAGATTCGTTTACTGTGGTAGACAGCTGTGTGAGTTGAGAGTAGTCTACTGTGGTAGACAGCTGTGTGAGTTGAAATTAGTTTACTGTGGTAGACAGCTGTGTGAGTTGAGGTTAATCTACGTTGGAAGACAGCTGTCTGAGCTTAGGTTGGTTTACTGCGGTAGACAACTGTGTGAGTTGAGATTAGTTTACTGTGGTAGACAGCTGAGTGATTTGAGGTTAGTATATTGTGGTAGACAGCTGAGTGAGTTGAGGTTAGTATACTGTGGTAGACAGATGTATGGGTTGAGGTTAGTTTACTCCGATAGACAGTTGTATGAGTTGTCTTTAGTCTACTTGGTAGACAGCTGTGTGAGTTGAGGTTAGTTTACTGTGGTAGACAGCTGTGTGAGTTGAAGTTAGTTTACTGTTGTAGTCAGCTATGTGAGTTGAGATTAGTTTACTGTGGAAGACAGCTGTGAGAGTTGAGAGTAGTCTACTGTGGTAGACAGCTGTGTGAGTTGAGATTAGCTCTCTGTGGAAGACAGCTGTGTAAGTTGAGGTTAGTTTACTGCTGTAGAAAGCTTGCTGCGAGGTTTCTGAGTTAAGGTTAGTTGATCGTGATAGACAGGTGTCAGAGCTTAGGTTAGTTTATTACGGTAGACAGCTACCTGAGTTGAGGTTAATCTAAAGCGGTATACGGTTGTCTGAGTTGAGGGTAGTTGATCACGGTAGACAACCCGCTTTAGCACATCGGATCCTCTTATTCTCATAAGTGCATTGCTTCTCTCGCTTCTTGTTACAATAACATAACTTTTTTTAATGCCAGAATACCATGGCAATCTCATTATCGTTAATAAAATATCTTGTCTTATCTTAGATGATTTATGAAGCATTTTCGCCAGAAATACAGCTTGGAATAGATTTTTCAGTGTTTTGTAATTTAATCCATTTTTTTGTGAAATTTTAATTTCTTTCATGAATTAAAATTCAATTTAGTTAACATTATGTCGTGTCACTTTATATATATGTACATATGTGTTTACAAATGCAAATGGAAAATATAATAAATGACAGTGCATTCGTAAATTGTTGTATTAATAAATTGATGATACATACAAAAAAATGGATGCCTGGATTGATTTATATTTTGGACCCAATTTGGGTTGTAAATGATGCAAATATAAAATTTCTAAAATATTAAGAAATTGTAAAATCTACCTTTCTGCAATCATTCTTATTAATCTTAACAACTTGTTGATACTTTAATCACATTATTGTGAATTTTTGAATAAAAAATTAAAATATATGATATACGTTTAAACTTATTCCTTTTCTTATACAAGCACCACCTTATTATTTTCATGATTTTTTGATAAAAGTTTTTATCATCTGTTCTGAAACATGTAACAAGTTAAACATGCTAAAAGAACTTCTAAAGTAAGTTTATTTAAACCCGTTTGAAAATGAATATGAAAAATAACTGTTATCATTTTTTTCTTTAGATATTCATCTTTGCGTTATTTCATCGATTTCCATAAGAAAGTACTTTAGGGTAGGACACTCTTTTAGAGGCCAATTCGGGTTTGGGGTATGTCATCTTTGCTAGCCAAGGGTTTCCCATTCGAAATCTTCTATACAATCCTAGGGGTATGTGGATCCTTATAGGATGAATCTACACTACTTATAATACGTATATGGCTTCATTCCGCATTCAAAGACATAAATGTTTTACACCTCCAAGTGCTTCACAGTTTTGCTAAGTTTTTTTTACTTCCGGTCTTATAGAGTAGGCTTTCCCCTCTAAAATCCTTTCCCCCGAAAAACTGGCTCTGGAGCAGGACCCCCCCCCCCCCGAAAAATAGGCTCTAGAGTAGTATTTCCCCCAGACCCCTATAAATTATCATGCCTGAACTGATATATGAAGGGGGCAGGGCGACACATTGTTAATTTTCCAACAGGTGCTCTCGCAGTAGACAATGAAACACCATAAAAATTATAAACAAAGAGTAGTTGTGCATTCAACATTTATTTTTTCAAAATGGTGACTAGTTCCATTGAAACATACGAAGAACAGAAATTTTAAATCTCATATTTCTCAGCAACTACCAAACCAATTCTTTTAAAATATTAAAGTTTATTCTTTGCATCTGTTCAAACGGGGGTTCAAAAAGATTGTACAAATGAATGTAATCGGTTGGACACATTCTTAAGTGTAGCCCTGGAAAGAAAATGGAGAAATTTTATTTTAAATGGATTTTTCTCTCCAATTATATTGTTGTGCGTCTCTCCAAGTTTCTGGGGTTTAAATATCCAAAATAGCTGCCTTTGCCATGGAACTAAAAATGTGTCAATTTCTAAAAATTTGAAATTTTTCGAAACTCAGAGAGAGCATTTGCTCTCTGCTTTCAAATTTAAAATCCAATAATACACCGCTGGGGTCGAGCAGTGTTTCTTGTATTATTTTGTCTTTGGATTTGGCTAGTTTTTTTTTTACTTTGAAGAACTACGTTCTCGATTCAAATACTCACAAAATGGTATATGCTATCAATAATCATATTCAATTTGTTAATCTAGCATTTAGAATAAAGTTTTCATTATTGAAATTTATGAAATTATTACAAAAACTTTTCTGAGGAAAATTTTCTCAGCAAAAATTATTCTATAATTAAAAAAAAAAATAATATTTGACCTTTTGTCCTTGACCTTGGAGTTTGACCCACTTTTACAATTTTTTTCCAAAGTTTAACATTAGCCATAACTTTTGAATGGTTAGTGCTAGTGTTTTCATACTTCACATGTGTATTTCTTGTGGTATGACCTTCCTCCTTTGGGTACCAATAATTTTGACCTTTTGACCTTGACCTTGGAGTTTGACCTAATTTTGGAAAACTTTAACCTCAATCATAACTTTTGAATAGTTGGCTCTAGGGCTTTCATATTTTACATCGTATTTCTTGCGATTAAGACCTTCACTAAGGTACCAACAGTTTGATCTTTTGTTCTTGACCTTGGAATTTGACCTACTTTTGAAAAAAATTTACCCTTGGCCATAACCTTTAAAATAGTTGGTGCTATGGCTTTCATCTTTCATAGATGTGTTCCTTGAGACAATGTCATTCTTTGGGTACCAATATTTTTTTTTTTATTTTATATCTCTTGACCTTTGAGTTTGATTTGCATTTTAGAAACTTAACCAACGCCACGGGCCACCATACGGCATCAGTATTTCAAAAAAAAAAACATCTTGTTTTTCTTTTTTTTTTTTTAAATTATGAACTTGCACACTTTTCATCACTATATAAACACTTCAGATTGAAATTTCTTACATAACGTACCGATTGACAGACATTACCTGAATACTATCGTAACGGTGACAGACAAAACGAATGTCTGTTAATGTTACGTAAACCAAATGTATACATTCAGTGATTTAAACCAAAAAGTATTTTTATTTAAGTATATTAATGTATCATAAGGCAGAATTTGTCTTTATAACTTAAACAATAGAATTTGCCGGTTTTCTCGCAGTTTTTAAAACGAGTCTTCAGGGTTACATGCATCCGTATGTATTACGATATACCGGTAGGTTTGATCTATATGAAGTAATTTATTTTTTAAATTTTATAGAGTATTTTCATAAAAATTATATCTTGTCTACTATAATTTCCAAGAATAAAAGATAAGCTTTGAATTATAAATTTTATGAGCTCTGTTCAAACAGGTATTGCGTAACATGACAGATATGGTGGAGACCGAGTGTGTTACAAAGTGTATATAGCAGAGCTTTATTTCTAAAAAAAATCAAGTCAAAATTGATTAGGAGTCAAAATTTGAAAAATGGTCATTTCATAAACCAACGTTATCTTTTTGATAAAATGATGAAAGTTTATGGTTGATTTGGCTGGCTAACTAGAGGAGTCTGTCAGTGTTACGATTGTAACAGGAAAGGAGAAAATGTATGGCTGGACTGGGAATCGAATCCGGGACCCCTGCATCACTAGTCAAGTGCTCTACCGACTGAACTACCCAGACCGATATCCACGGCCCAAACCATTACATTCCTCCCTCCTTAAATTGTCTTCGCCCTCGATGACACAACCCAAGTTCTTATTGCCCCTGGCAGGACGTTCACCTGCAAGTCCAGGGATGGTCACGGCACCAAATCTGTAACAGGAAAGGAGAAAATGTATGGCTGGACCGGAAATCGAACCCGGGACCCCTGCATCACTAGTCAGGTGCTCTACCGACTGAACTACCCAGGCCGATATCCACGGCCCAAACCATTACACGATCATCAGTTTGTGCATCAAAAGTAGCTTAAAAACCTTTTTTCTTCCATGTAAGAGTAGAAAATATTTTTACCATTGTTAAAAGAAATGTTTTATTTATTTATTTATTTATTATTATTTTTTTTTTACAAATTATTTGTATTAATTGCTAAGCATCAGAAATGTAATTCAATCATGTCTTGTTACATTATATGTCTGTCATGTTCTGTTACAGTACCTATCTGTTATGTGTTAGTGACATGCATTTCAAACATGAATAAAATATTTATTTTTGACTTAAATAACTATCCAAACATTTTTTATCCTATTAGAGTCAAAACACATCAAGAAATAATAAGAGAAAAAAATCGCGATTACAGAATTCTTTATTTGTCCTCCCAGATGTACTCAAGAGCGAATTTAGAGCAATTATATTGCGCATGCGTGAGATTAATGGCCTGATTTTTTTTGGTGGGCACTATCTCTATGGTGGTGAAAATATGATCTTTTCTTTGGTTTTCCGCAGATTAAGCAGTGTAGCTGTAAGTATAATTTTGACATTCTGAACATTTATGAACATTGAAGTGAGTATGAGTGCTGAAAATAAACTCTGACTTTCTTTAGACGGTAAAACACCGAAGCCTTCGTCCCAGGTTCACAAAATGGCTGACCGGGGTAGCGTGAAGGTCATCAGAGTGTGAGTCAAGTGAAATATTAGACCGCATGACAGTACAGGCAATGGGCAGGCCACAGAAAGGTCAAATTGCATAGAACTTGTCGTACACACAAAAGAAGTATAATCCTTGCCGCGTCCATTGATTCTTTGTTGGGTTGCATTGAGAAACTCGAACACTCTCGTACAGCTATAGTCGTCGCGTTCGATCACTTGCGTATGTAAACAATGCGAATCCTTTGGATGACCCAGATCTTAAAATACAACAACAAATGTAAGGCTTGATGAAAGTGAGAATATATTTCAGTTGCTCGCAATGTAATAAACTATCTGATAATGAGGAAATCCGGTGTCGTTGAAAACTGAATGGGCGGACATTTCTATCAAGCGGTGAAATCCTCGGAGTACCGAATATAACTATTATACCGACTGGTTTGGCTGTACATCGGGTATTAGACAGGGAGATAACCCCCCCCCCCAAGCACTGTATCGATCTGTATCTATATTGCAAGTAATATTGTTAAAAGTGACACATAGGCCCAATGGGCCAGGTGAAATACCTATGACATGTATGATTATTTATATTTAAATGTTGTGATTCTACATAACACGTCACTATAATAAACCATACTGACCAGGTCAGTTCTAACTTTATTTCTTGTATCAGCAGATGCATCAGATAAACATTTGATGATAATGATAACTGTAACGACACTTGACTGAGTTCTTCCATGTACTTCATTCTTCTGTTAACCACCATTACCAACAATAAAATCAAAACAAAAACAAAAACCTCCTCCCATATATGACTGTAACAGCTGTGCAACGGTTGCACAATTCAAATATGTATTTTAATTTTAAATGATTAATCAATATCTATTTATTTGTTTATAATATGATGTATAAATATTAAATTGAACAAAGATCTCGTTTCCATACCGATAAGACTGACGCAATATTCAAGCTATGAGCATTTATTCATGCGTGCACCGAACATTCAGTGCATTTTCACATAACGAGTTGTCGACCAATCGAAAGGCACCTGATTGTGACGTATAAAACGTGAAGCACATTCTTCGTCGCCATTTTGATTCACGTGGAGAGAAGGTTGTGCACACGGCCCCACAATCTACGGGAAACTTGAGGTAAATATGGGGTCATTCACGCATTTAAATTTTACTTATCTCTTGTCAAATATGATATTGAATTCATTTCGAAAAAGAGGTACAGGAAGTTTCGACATAACGATAAGTGCAACATGTAACAAAGGCTAAAAATGAAGAGAGCACGCGGATGTAACAATAAATCTGCCCTGTTTCTGGTTACAGAACAAAATAATTTGCTTTTTATCTTTACGGTTTTCTTAAATTAATAAAACGTGTGCAGTTTTAACGAATATAACTTAATAGAAAATTAAGCACATTAATGAGAAGAAGGCTAACTCAGCTTTCTAGGTTCACGAGACTGTTCATATAAAAATTAACTGAACAAAATAACTTGCTTGAATTCGTATGATTAAAACCATGTGCATGTGTTTTAACTGATATAGTTTTAAAGAATGTAATAGAAATTTAGATGAAGTATAGAGAGTTGCATTAGGTTTGTATTAACTTGATTTAACGTTAACGTTTCACTGAACTAAAACAATTTGCTTGAATCCCTGATTAAAACCATGTGTGTTTTCACTGATGCAGTTGAAAGAATGTAACTGAAAATGAGGTAAAGTATATGGAGTTGCATCAGCTTTCTACTGTTCTAAGTATAATGTTTAAGACATATTAGATATTATGTTAAGTGTTAAGTAACAGAACAAAAACAATATCCTTGATTCTATGATTAAAACCTTTTTTTTTTTTTAAATTATACATAAACTGATGCAGTTTTAAAGAATATAATAAAAAATTAGGTACATTATATGAAGTACATGTGATTGCATCATCCTTCAAAGTACACTTGATTAGTCCATGCTTTACTGTTGAAATGTTCACATGATAATGCTACCAAAAAAAATTGCTTGAATCCCACAATTTATATTTAAAACTACATTTTGTTATTAATGAAACCAATGCAGTTTTAAAGAATGTAATGGTAAATTAAGTATATTAATTAAAATATGTAAAGTACGTAGTGTTGCAACAGGTTTTTGAGTCATCATGCAGGTTTGAAAGCACGTGTGGTTTTTCAAGAATTTTTTTAATAAATATAAAAAATTTAAAAAATGAAGAGTGGTATGTGAGATATATTTATGCAGTCAGCTTTTTAATCTTTTTGATGAAGAATTCAATTTTGAAACATGATTAGATATTTCTTATGAATAAAAAATGGTTTAAAATGTAAGGAACTCTATTCTAGTGTTTCCCTAATATTCAAGTATAGTTCATAAATCTTGCACTTTCATGTTCAGGCTTGGCAAAAAAGCAGGAATTTTCAAAATACTCGTATTTCCCAGGGTTGAGAAATACACATTACTGGTAATTCCCAGGATATACTGGGAAATAAAATATAGCTACATTTCATTGTACTGTTTGTGTACTTAAAAAAGTGGGCTTTACATTTTAGCGGCTTTGACATTGCTAATACAATGATACATTACGATACATTAATAAATACAATACATGCCACAGACCTGTGTAGCACTTAATTCATGATTTTGCCAACAACTCTATACCAAGTTACTGTACTAAATTTTGAATACGCCGATTTATGTACACGTACAGTATTCACCATGTCTGTTGGGTACTATACAGAGGGTAGTACATCTTACTTAGATATCTAATGATTGTCTCTGGTTAAAAAAAAAATCTGGCTATCTAGTAATGCATCTTCTTCCAAATAATTCTCATAGACCAGTGTAATTTGTTTCAATACTTGAGTCGTGTGTGCATACAGATTTAAACTGAAACTCAAAGCTCCCATTTGGTTCTGTACTAAGAAGGATGTAAAATATAGTGTGATCTAAGTGTCACACCTTAGAAGAGGCCAGCTTTCAGCTCTCCTCAAGGTAAATGTCCCTCAAAACAGAAGCACACAACTGTCAAGAGTCAATTTGTTAGACAACATGTTGATTGTTATACTTACAGTATTTATAGAAGGAATAATAAAACAGTTTATTTTGCCCTTGAACTAATTAAAAATACAAAGGTGAAAAGAAGCTCTAAATAGAAAATTTTATGTTTGTTTATCAGATAGGCAGGGAAACATTCTCTTACAGAATGCATATCTTCTTATATGGATAAAGAGAACCTTTAGGTGTGATACATATATATAGTACTGACACGCTGTACATATTGAATTAAAGTTTGAGACATATTCATCTTGTTTTTTTTATTTTTTGTTGATTTTCTTAATGCAGTATATTTTATTTCTGAATTATGTATTACATTGGAAAAAAAAAGTTAAGGACAGCGGATGATAAAAACTTTCATCAAAACTTTTGAAAATAACAATTTGAGTCATGTTTTTATAAGTAAAATGAACAAGTTTAACTGTGTAGTTTTTAATTTTTCATTTAAAATTGCACAATAATGGAATTTAAAGTGACAAAAATGTGTATAGATTAATAAGGATGGTTGCTGAAAGGTAGAATTTTGAACATCATAGAAAGTTTAGAATGTCTTAATATTTTAGAAGTTTATTATTTGCATCATCTGCAACAAAAATATGCCCAAAAATATATACCAATCCAGGCATCTATTTTTTTGCTTGTATCATCTGTTCTTAAAAAAAATGTATTTCCCAGTATTTACCAGGACAGGAAATACTGGTATTTACCAAATGAATGGTAATTACCACCAGTGGTATTTCCCAGCCAATCCTGCATGTTCATGTTCGATTGTTTGGACAGGAGAGTTGAACAGCTGTGATCAATGTACATCCTCTTTGGTAAACTATATTCCTGTAACATGTGATAATTATTAAGCATAATGGAAAAATGTATCACTATCAAGAATTTGGGAACTTGATAGATCTTTCCATACCAAATCATAATTCTTGAAATTTAGTAAAATAATTCTAGTATATGAGGTGTCATACTAGCTAGGAATAATAGAATATAATGATGCTTTTGATGATGTAAATTTTAAATTGTTGCCATTTTGGAGATTTCTGTGTGGTTCAAATTGTGTAAAAGTGCATATTTTGTACTGTTAACATGCATCTTTGTCCTGTGTCAAGGGGCATATCCAAGAGTTGAGACATTTAAGCTAGTGTATATACTAAAAATGTAGAAAGTGGTTCAAAGTGCCCACATAAAAATGAAGTGCATACTACCCTCTTTTTCCTGTAAATTTGAATACTGAGTACTTTAATTATGTTAATGTAAAAAGAATTTTGGTATACTCTCCAAAAAAAAAATTGATAGAATTTAAATTTCCACCCTGTGATTTTGGATTATTACTTGGTAGTGTATTCTTGGAGTACAGCTACATGTGTGTGGTTTCTAAGACTGGCCTATATGATTTACAAGTTGAATGATATTTGATGCCTTGCAATGCAATTACTGACTTGGAGATTAACACTGGAATGCAGATGACATGCCTCCTGAAGTGCTAGTTTTATTATTTGTACTGAAATGGATACTATAAGAAATTTTACATTACAGCAAAGAAACATATCATATTCTCCACATGTCCTGGAGAAAGAAGTGATTATTAAACTTTGAATGAGTACATATAATTCACATGTAATTCAATATTTTATAGAACATGAAACAAGTAAAAGGTGATCCTCTCTTATAAATTAAACCTTGGGATTCTAATCAGGGACCCGCTGTGTCTTTTATAACTTCTGAATTCCCGTGGACAAATTCTGAACTTTCCTGTAACAGGATAATCGTACATAAATACCATATTGCCATTTAGTTTACTATTATTTCAGTAATGCCACTGACAAGTACTGACCAATCATATCGAATGGTTAAATATAAAATACATGGTTACTGTCTTGAAATATAAGCGATATTTGGGTGAGGGTAAGAAAACGTGATAGAGGGCGAGGCTTGTCGAGCCCTCTATCACGTTTTCGACCCGAGCCCAAATATCACTTATATTTCAAGACAGTATCCATGTATTTTGTTTATCCTGCAACATATTTTTACATGACCTCCAAAACGAGCTATTTTCAATCGTTTTAGGTACATCTCCTCTGCATTTGAAACTAAGACGCCATGGCGTAAACATTGCAATATTCATGACGTCACAATGCTTTTAGAACGTCGGAATACATCCACGAGGCTTTATTAGGGCATTGATCGAATAAAGCTTTGGTTTATTAGGTTACCTTTATTAGGTCAATGCAAGGGGTAGTTGCAGGATAAATATGATTATGCAGTAAACAATGATCAAAGTGGTCAGTCAAAGCCTGTTTTATTTCTTATAATGTCGATTGTAATAGCAATTTCCAAAATACTTTTTGCTCTTAAACCTTAATATGAGAAAGGTCCCCCCACTTTTTTTTTACATAATTAGTTTTTACTGTTGAAAATGTGGAGCGAAAGGCTTGTTGCCCCTCTCCTACTTTTTGTTGCGGTATAGGTAAATCATGGCAATGTGGTGTAATGTATGAATGAAATAAAATGTGGTTGTGCTTGGTTGTGAAAAGAAACCACTCTCCTCTCTAAGCCCAAACCGACCATGACAAGTATTTAAATTCATCATCTGTCTAGTGAGTTTAAATCTCCTATAAATAGTACTAGTAACTAAGGGCCTACATTCGGAATTTCAATATTCACAAAGCAAAAATTGTATGAAAGAAAAGTTTGGACATTAAATTTGACAAGCGTATTTACTTGAGGCAGTGTAGCCTTTCTAGTTAATTTTCTTGTACATGTATTATCTCTATCAGGTCATGCAATTAACAACTGAACATTACACATGATTGTAAGAAGTAAAACGGGCTTTATAACTAACCATTGTGATGCTGTTTATTATAAATGATGTACTTGTAAACAATCATTTAATGTGATTATTATCAGTGATATTGTTGGGTTCATGTTTCATATGCAAAGTAGTATTAATTTTGTCCAATCAATGAGCAATATGGTCATCAATTAAAACATTTTACCACTCTCGATCAAGAAAACCAACTCACTGTTATTGAAATGATAGTAGTATGACTCAGTCCATCATGAATCTGAAAAGAATTTTATTTGCATTTTTTACATTTTATTTCTTCCAGACTGAACGTTATGTACTATATGAAATTTTAATTAGCTCTGAAGGTCTGTGTCTGTCTTTAGAGCAATGTCAGCTTTGCCTTGTTTATTTTTATTAACATGATTGAGGTCTTCTCTCTTCACGGAAAACCTTATAATGATTTTACTGTTAAGTGTTTCTTATTATCATGATGATTAATTTTTTTTTGTCAAATTTTGTGCATGCAATTCCTCAAAAACTAATCAATGGTTTTTAAAGAAACTTTTAGGAATACTGGGCATTAGTATGAAGTTGTTTATCAGAAGAAAAAATTGATAAAAATAATGATTCTGATTTCAAGTTTGGGACAATTTTCTGATTTTAAAGAAAATTTATCAGTGTCATTCCCCAAGAATGGCTGAATTTTCAGTGTGAAACTTACTGACATTGTAGGTAATGACAAGTAATTGTGCAATCACTATTTTCTATATGCTGTGGCTACTTCAGGTAGTCAAAGAAATGATTTCAAAGTTTGATTTTTTAGAACTTTTAATTTAAATGTTTTTCTATCATATCAGTAGGGGTAATAAAGAGCCTTATCAGAATGCTCAATATTTATTTTAATTTAAAATTGATTGATCCATTTTCTAGATATTCGTCACTTTCCATTTAAACCATTCACCTTTGTAGTGGTCATCTGTGTGAAAAGTCAGCATATCCAATACAAAGGCAAACCTCAGCATGAAAAAAAAATTTGGTCATGACCAGATTTGGAAAGTAAAAAAATCTGGTCATAATGCATAACGACATTCACATTTACCATGATTACATTTAGGAATGTTTTTAAGTTTTTTGTGAGTTATTGGTGTGTAAATCACACAGACTTGTCACATAGGCATATTTCATGAAGCACGCTAAATATTTACATTTTACATGTTCAAAAGCACCAAAAATATACTCAATGTTTGAATTATTCACTGCCATTTATTGTTACATTTTTATTAACGTCTCTGTAGCTCATTGTGACGTCACTTTAGTGCGAGTTTCTCTGTGCATATTTCTACGCATGCGTATGCACGAAAAATGGCATTCAAATCAATTTCACAGTTGGCTAATCGTAGAAAAACACAGCAAATGTAAATATTAAAAATTAACCTTTGTAACTTACAATGGAAAAATTTGAATATTCCTTTCAAATCATTGATGAAATTTACATGTTAAAAGGGCTTTGAAGGTTTCATTGTTTAAAATGATGAGAATCGTGTGCATTTTTTTTAAATATTGAAAGCCCTTTCAGAATATGCATTGCTGATTGGAAGGACATAAAAAGTCTGAGCTAATTTTGAACAGCTGTTGAAAGTAAAGTCTTGGTTTTTAAGTTGTTGTTTTTTTTTAAATCCAGAACTAATAAACAAATGCAATATATATTTAATATACAGTTAGCCTCACACTATCTTCGATCACTTTATATAAGGAAAGTTGTTTTCCAAGACTCTTTGATAAGTACATAAATATCGTTTTGTTGACCAGTGTTGTTCCTGCTGGTCCTGATAACGGTTCACCCTGATAACTATCTTGTTGTTCTATCGGAAGCCACTTTATAATGACTTCAATTTTGGTTAGGCTTAGTCAAAACAACTCCCAGTCCCAGATAATCGTTAACACCTGCACTGATAATTTACCAGTACACAGCATACTGTAACATGTGAACATAAGCTATCGGCATTGTTTATGTAATGGGCTCATTGTTTTGGTAATGTGTTTGTAACTGGAAATCGAAAGTGCAAACTAATTTACAAACCAAATCCGGAAATCGGGAGATTTTCGGGTTGTTGGACAAGCATCCCGGGTAATAAAAAATAATCGGGTTACGGGTTTAAAAATAAAAAAAACCCAGATCGATTGAAATGGAACCTAGATTGTCAAAATGAGGAAAATTTAATCGACAGTTTCATATATTTTTGAGAGGTCAAAGGTCAAATATTGTGACTTTGACCTTTACTCTGCATAAAGGATGGAGACTCGTTATATCAAGTCTCTATTGCTATTAAATCAAAAGTTACTTTACATTTAATAACAGACTGTCATATAGCAATTGTATATAGATGGCATAAACACATTTAACATTCTAAAATGTAGGTTCACCCCCCCCCCCCCCAAAAAAAAAATATGGCAAAAACATATAACAGCTTATATTTTTTCTTACAAAAATAATTGATTATTGACATTATAGAGATATATTATCCTTTTTTTCTAGTGTACAAGAAATGAGTTAAATCGGGTTTCAGGGTGTTTTGTACTATGTACCTTAAATTTATGTTTGTATCTTGAAAATCATGCTGGTATTTTTTCAATTGAATTATGTATTATTTCTACACTATGCATGTGTGTGATAAGTGAATTGACCTTCAGAATTGAAATAGACTTAAAACATTAATGTTTGCCTTGAAATGCTTTGAAAATCAGTATATAAACACATATAGTGGTGTAGTCAATATTATTTGGGTGAATTGGCTTGAGAGCCAGCACATGCATGTGTGCTACAATCTAATTGGCTGACAACAAATCTCAATAACTTTCATGTTTTGACGAAATAATTTAAAATTTAAAACATAAGTATATGTATTACAAGGTTCTACATTTAGGGAAACATTCATTATGAATGTGTGCTTATATAATAATTGGATGAAACTTGATATTTAATACATAAGTATATAGAGAGGCAAAAAGGAGTTTATGTTAGGAAAATTTAGTACTTTTTTCATTCTTTAGAAACAAAAAATAATTGCATTCACTGAAATTTTGTTTAATATCTTTTCTTGTTTTTTTCCCAAAAGCATTACAATTTTCACATCTTGGGTCACCTTGTGATCTGCTGGTGAATAGGTGCAAGGTTTACATGAACATTGACACACTAAGGGGAAAATTTTCCAGTTGGGTGATTTTATTTCTTTGAGGGTCTTTGTATATCACAATCTGATTTTATCACAT
This sequence comes from Saccostrea echinata, assembly GCF_033153115.1. Taxonomy (NCBI): domain Eukaryota; kingdom Metazoa; phylum Mollusca; class Bivalvia; order Ostreida; family Ostreidae; genus Saccostrea; species Saccostrea echinata. Next base: position 8,331,709 of record NW_026889772.1, read on the forward strand.
GAATTTCCTTTTGTCTCATAATGTACAAATGAATATTAATGTTCTGTTTAAAGTTATACTTTGATATTGCCTTTCTAGTTTAAAAGAAAAAAAAAGATGTACCACTATACAGGGGCCTCATGTATTATTTTGAAAAAGGAAAGGCATTTTGTTAAAGTACATACTTTTAGCTTACCTAATGAATGGGTTCAAGTGAGGTTTTGTAATTAAAATTTTGATCATCTGTAACACATTGTCTGTCTGTCTATCTGTTAACTTTTCATTTTTTCAACTCGAGAATCAACCAAACTTTCCACAAAGCATCTTTGGGTGAAGTGGATTCAATTTTTTTTAAATAAAAGACCATGACCTTTCCAAGGGGAAATAATTTAAAAAGGCATAAGATGGGTGGGTAGGTGTCTTAAAAATTCTTCAAAGCTGGGCTACAAAAAGTAAAAGCTTCCTGATATTGGATATTGTGTAGATTCAAGTTTGTTCAAATCATGGCCCCCAGGGTAGGGTTGGGCCAATGGAGGATCAAACTTTTACATGGAAATACTGGTATATAAGAATTCAAAGATCTTTAAAAATCTTCACAAGAACAACAGAGCCATGATTAGTCATACAAATATGCAGGCAGGTAGTGCTGGTTCACTTGACCCCAGGGAGAAGGGTGGGGCCACAATAGGAAATCAAATTTTTACATTGTAATATGTAGGGAAAAAAATCTTTAAAAATCATCTTAATTACAGTAGGGCAATGACTAATCATATTAATATGTAAATATCCTCAGGTAGAGCTTATTCAAGGCTCTTCAAATCATGGGCATGAGGGGTAGGAGAGGGCAGGATAAGGACTAAGGAAATAAAAAATTTACGCGATAATATATGGAAAAAAAAATCTTTAAAAAATCTTCCTTTGAAGAACAGCAGAAATACAGTGATTCAGGTGATCGTTGTAGACCATGAGCCTCTTGTTCAGTAATATTTCATATAAATATGTATTTACTGCCTCTATAATCTCACTAAAGCCTTAAGATGCTAAATAATTGAACATCTTCATGATATTTTTTGTGTTTATATAGTCAGTATTACAATGTAACTTATTAGGTTTTATTATCCCTGGAGTTACAATTGTTCGGTTTTACCTTATGGAGAAGTAAGCATCTTTCTTTTCCCTTTGATTCCAGTTTTATGTTATTTTTAAGCTTCAACCCGATTATAGAACAGACATGCTATCCTGAACAAAATTTATAAACAATGGTAAATGTATGAACTATCAAAGACATGTATATCAATGCATTTCTTTCAAAATATACATGTACAGAAAATAATGAGAAATTAATTGAGTAATACAACCCAGGTTAGTGTTTCAGCTCATAGGCCTCTTGCAAAATATCATGGGTTTATATATCTAGAATTTACTTTGCATTTCACTTGGTCATGTTCAGAGGTACTTATTTGGATTAAGTGGTACACATGCAAACAAGATGGTATTTAAAACAAAATTATCTCTGAATCAAATTTAGAATGTTACCAAGAGGTACATCTGTAGTTAAAATGATGCACTGCACTTTCTCACACCTTTTTACTATAAAATGAATAGGATTTTCTCTTTTCAGGTAGCAAAAATGTGTTTGCCAGGCAGTTCTAAACTTTGTTTTGTTTGCTTGATGGTGTACATGTCGACATGGCATCCTAGCATAGGAGGAAACCCAGTCCAAGAAAATGCAGAAGGAAACATCCCTAAAAATGGAAGTGAAGAAACTTTGTACACGTCGGTGAAAAACGATCATATAGGAATTCATGATCATAATGATATGCAAATTCAGGAAGACCATTCCAAAATTCATGCCCAAGGAGATTATTACTATGAAAAACTGATAGAAAAATATGGAGAAAATGGGAGTCTTAGGCTTGAAGGGCTGCAAAAGATCTTGCAGAATATAGGAATATATAATATTGAAAATACAGCTGAAAAAAGTCTTGATAAACATGACAACCATGAACTTCATGAGGACCATGAACATGATGAACATGAGCATGAACATGGTGATGAAGTTCAGGATAATAGACCAAAACGATCAGCAATTAAAAAGTCAAAATCAAAACAGAAATTAATTCGAAGGAAAAGATCAAGTAAAACTATCTCCGATTCTATGGTAAGATCTACATTTTAGTAGTAGTGAATCTACATTTAATTCATTCATATTTATGTTGCTTACCCATGTTTTCTACAGAGGGTCTGTCTTTCTCTTTTTGTCAACACAGCTCGATCATTTCTTCATGTTCTTGAATACTTTTATCAGCTCACCTTGAGGAAGTTGAGCTTTTGCTGTACTCCCTGTGTCAGTGTTGGTGTCAGTATTGGCATGCCAGTTCAAGTTTTAGGAGCAGGTCTCATTCTCAAGTAACTATAAGCCCTTCCTGGACCAAAATTGTATGGATCATGCATCATGGGATGTACATAAATGGAGTTGCTTCGGATGCAGGATTTGACATACATGTCCCTGATAAGAGACTAGGTTAAAGTTTGGAGTAGATTAAAGCTTTTGAAAGAAGTTAAAGTTTTAGGAGCAGTCTCATTCCCAAGTAACTCTAAGTCATATTTGGACCAGACTTGCATTGATGATGCATCTTGGGATGCATATTATCAGATTTGATTTGGATGCTCGATATGACCTACATTTTCTGGATGAGTAAACAGGTCAATGTTTTTGGAGCAGGTTCATTCTGAAGTATTTGTATGCCCTAGCTGGGCCAAAGTTGCATGGATCATGCCTAATTAAGAGATGCATATACCACATTTGCTTCAGATGCTGGATAATCGACCTACATTTCCAAATGAGTAAATGGCTAGAGGATCTGACTTCATTTACACAGTGATTGAACAGAAAAAAAAACCATTTGGAACAGGTCCATTTTTAAGTATCTATAGATCCTACTTAAGTTTCTATAGATCCTACTTTAACTAAGCTAGTACAGATGTTGTATATACTATATAGGGAATCAGGTTTGCTGTGAAATTTTGCCTTACTTATAGATAACATTCATCAAGGTGAGCTTTGTAATCTTTGATTACCTATGTTCAAAGTAATGACAATTTTGAAATAATACGAATACATGTAATTGGAATCAAAATTGGCCTGTATATGGAATCTTTCACTAACTAAGTGGAACTGAAGACAGCAGATGTTTTTGAATGAACTTATTATAGGGTCAAACACTTGCATTGAGTATGGGGATTATGTATCCTCCTGATGGTATCTCCTTTTTAATTTTAGTGCATTAAAACCCCAGAGGATCTCATCCAAATCTACTCTAATAACAATTCCCTGGTGTTGTCCAAGCCAGCATTGTCTGACATATGTGCAGGGATTCTTGTTATGTTGGACAAATCTTCATGCTGGAATGGTTCAACATTTCCCAAGATGGAAGACTGTGATAATCATGATCATCATAATCATGAGGAACATCAAGAAGCGGAAAGCTACAGTGTGGAAAACATTCCTCCTACTGGTTAGTACATCAAAATTCATTCTGTTTAAAGGGCAAAAAATATGTAAAATCATTCTTCTTCTCAAAAACAGCAGGGTCATGATATGGCAGCTTCCTCAGGTAATGTAGATACAAGTTAGTTCCACTCATGGTCATGGGGTGGGGCTACAATTGAGGATCAATGAAGGAATAGGAAAAAAATCTTCAAAAAATTGTTTGCATGAAGGGGGGAGGGGTCATATGAAATATATTATACAATATTCTTATTTCTTTTACTTATGAATTTATAGGGGGCAACCTGCACAATATGATAACAAGTAAATAGTTCTTATCAAACTGTAAAATGTATGTGATATATGTCTAAGCCAGTTCCAGGTTGGCCCAAAGTGTTAAAAGCCTGAAAAACTCATTATACTCAGGTTATGGTTAAGGCCCATGGGCTATTTTTGTGATTCCTAGAAATTAAAGTCAATAGATTCATAATCCAAGAAAAAAAGTGAAAAACTGATGCTCCCATTGCCAAGGTTAAAGTTTTTCAAAAGTAGGTCAAAATCCATAGTCAAGGTTATGAGGTCAAAAATGTTGGTACCCAAAGAAAGGTTTTCTCAAAAGGAATACACATGGAAATATGAAAACTCTCCACTTACCGTTCAGAAGTTATGGCCAAGGTTAAAAGTTTTTTTTTCAGAAATAGGTCAAAATCCATAGTCAAGGTAAAGAGGTAAAAAATGTTGGTAACCAAAGAAAAGTCTTCTTAAAGGGAATAAGCTTGTGAAATATGAATGCCAAAGCATCAACCACTCAGAAGTTATGACCAAGGTTATAGTTTTTCAAAAGTAAATCAACCTCCAATGTCAGATCATGAAATCAGAAATGTTGGTACCCAAAGAAAGGAAGAAAGTTGTCACAAGGAATACACATGCAAGCTCTAGCTCCAATCATTCAAAAGTTATAGCCAAGATTTAAGTATTTCCAGACAAACAGACCAACAAATGGATGGACAGACCCAAAAGTTATTTGACATCACATTATGCTAGGTAATATTAATGTGTGAGTGTTTCATGCATTAATAATGTATAGATAGTTTTAAAGTATATTTAAATTAAAAGGTTCCACAAAGTGTGCAAATTAGTAACAAGTTTTTCTCCAAAACTCTCATTCCTTAACTTTTAATTGTCAATAGACACTCAGCAAGCCTGGTGCCTGTTTGTAATTAAAAAATAAAGGAACTCAAGTTGGAGAATGAGAAAACAGAGGCTTAATTAACCTGAACTGGGTAGCTGCTATGTTCTTTTTTTTTTAACAGTATGGGGTTACAGTATTCTGGCAACATTTGTCATCAGTCTGGTGGGGCTTCTTGGAGTAGCAGTCATTCCTATCATGCAGAAGGTCTTCTACAACCACCTGCTACAATTTCTGGTGGCTCTGGCTGTTGGGGCCCTCGCAGGGGATGCACTCTTACATCTTATACCTCATGTAAGTATATATATATATATATTTCATATGATATTTTATGATCCTGATGAAATGTCATTTAAACAAGTCAAAGTCACAGAATTCAGAAGTGTCAAATTTTGAAGGTTTCAAAAATAAGAATTTTTATGCCCTGCCAAAAATACATGTATGGCTTGGGCATATATTGTTTGTCATGTTTATTTTCTATCATTCCATTCTTTTCTTCCTTCTGTCCATTCATCACACTTGGCATTTAAAAGGGTTTTTTTTACTTTGACCTTGACCTCATTTTCCTTAAATTTTTGTTAGCTCAGTTTAAAATAAACAAACTATTCACAATTTTTTGTAAACAAACTTCATATCCTGATACATATTACTTAGAGCTCATCCACTGCATCAGCATTTTTGGACCTTGACTTCCCTTTGACCTTGACCTCACTTTTCTTAATTTGCATTTAGCTCAGTTTCAAAGAAACAAAAGAAATTATTTAAATCAAACTTTAGATATTTTTATCTAAACACATGCACTGATACCTATTGGTGAGAACTTATCAATAGTGTCCAAATTCTTTTACCTTGACCTTTTTTTATGACCTTTGCCTTTACTATTTGCTGTGTTTAAAACTCAGTTACAAAGAAATTGTTCAAGATATTCTCATCAAACTTCATACCTAATACTGATTGGTAAGAGTTACTCAACTGTTTTACAATTTTCTGACCTTCACCTTTCCTGTGACCTTGACCGCACTAATTCTCATTAATCCTAATCTCGAAAAGAGACAATTTACATTTCTTTTCATGTTGCATTACTTATGTACCCTGGGGAGGGCATTCATGTCCTTTGGACATATTTCAAGTTAAAGAATGTGTTCATTGGACTTCATCAGAAATTATGTATGCAAGATGCTACAAAGAAAAAAAGTAGTTTGAATTCACCACTATGCCGTATACATTCTGGATTAATATTGCACAGATCCAAACATCTTGTGATTGTTATCATTTAAATGTATATTTTACCTTTTTTATTCATGAATATTTATTACTTCCGTACCTGAGGACTGGCAGGTACAGTTTTATAAAGTCATTGTACCTAGATGCATCGTCTAATGCTTCTGAAACTAAGATGTTACAACTTTTTTTTTTGTAAAACCAAAGCCTTATAACATGTTTATCCTCTGTTAACAACTTAACATTGTTTACATATATATTGAAGATACAATGTACCTTTATTTCATAGTACATGTACAATGTACATTACATGTATTATGGTGATACTAATATGAGACAACAGAGAGAATCATAGAGTGAAAGTAAAAATTCACAATGTTTATGTAGTCAAACATTGTTATCTGGAACTCAATGGGACCAAGAAAAAAAAAAGTTGATATATCAGAGGGTTCCAGATATTGAGGTTAAAATACTGAAAGAAAAAAGTGCTTGGGACTTCCAAATGACTTCAACATATCCAGGGTATTCAAAATATCAGTGTTTGAGAAACCAAAGTTCAGCTGTATTTATACTTGTAAAGTTGTAATTTGAATGGTGGAAAATAAAAAAAAAAACACCTTTTTTTTCATTCAGCAAAAATGGAGGGCTTCTCAACGCACATAAATTCAAGCACCTTAATTAAAAAGCGATAACCCTTAGGCTAGCAAGATTTTTTAAACTAATCAGACCGGACGATGTAGTTTTGATATCCATACCAAAATTAAAACCTAGAGAATATGCAAGGTTCCCGTCAGCTGTGCAAAGGGAGATAACTCTTCCATGATAATTTTTGAAATTAATAGAAAATATGCACATATTGCTTTGGTACATAGATAAATTCTTAATTATGCAACTTTTGCTCCTTGACCTTTAACCCCAATTTGAATCACCAATTTCAAGTAAACCCTGATTAAATATTGTCTGAATAATTTTCTCTTGACAGGCATTTTCAGGGGAGACCCACCAGCATGAATCCGATGATAAACATGCTGCTGACAGCAAGACAGGGGTTCTGAAAGGCCTGGTTGGACTGTTAGCTGTCTATTTCTTCTTTATAATGGAGAGACTGGTTACGTTCCTCACCAACTCAAAACGAAAGCAGAAAAAAGTATGAATTCGAAGTTTTGTAAAGTTTTCTTTCAAATGCTTTTATTACATCATCCTGCTTCAGACAAATTACAATGAAGAAATAATTTTAATCTGTTTAAATTGATTTGCTTTCTTTTACTGGTCTTTTTTTTTTTCCTGCAATGATTTTAGCTCTACTGGTCAGAGACCAGAAGAGCTTATTCGATTGTAAGGTGTCCGTTGTCCGTCTCTCTGTCTGTTTGTTTGTCTGTAAACAATTTATCAAAATGCTACTCCTCCATCAGTTTTGGTCCAGTTTTAGTATAATTTGCTCCATAAGTACACTACACTAAGATAATCAGTCTTTTTATCGGGTTTTGATTTTGATGAATGATGTTGCCATGGTTACTAAAAATAGAAATTTCTGTGAAATTTTTTCACTGCTACTCCTCCTACAGTTCAAGTCTGATTTCTATACAACTAAGATACATGATTCTGTTTATCAGTTTTTGATTTTGATTAACGATGTTGTCATGGTAACTAAAAATAGAAATCTTTGTGAAATTCTTTCCAAACGCTACTCCTACTACAGTTTTAGTCCAATTGCAATTAAACGTGACTCAGAAAGAGACTAAAACAAGGATCATTATTTTATTTTTTGCTGTTGCCAAAATTTCAAGTCTAAGTGCTACCTTTCTCTACATTTATTAATTAAGTAAAAACCAGTAGAGCTCAATCTTGTTAGAGACTTCTGGTTAAATATCAGCCTTTCCCAAAAACTGACTTCTTGACCTCTTGACCCAGGGCTTAGGTCCAGACTACTTATAGGATTAAAAAAAAAAAAAAAAAAAAAAAAAAACAGGAGAGGTTTTAAATCTTGTCTTGATGTAAATACATTTTATGAAGTCTTCCAGTAAAAAGGTTTAGAAGTATGATAAGCTATTAAAGGGATACGTGTATCAAGAGAAGAACATATAATATTTATTCTTTCTTCTTATATTTTTAAGTTTGGCTTCAAATTTCATTCCACAATATACAATTATGGACACTTTAGATAGTTAATATGTTTTGATATTCACTAGAAAAATACCAATATTGACAGAGGTGAAGCCAAGATCTATATTTGATTTTCATATTTTTCTGGTGAAAAAAAAACATATTAACCACCAAATAAAACCCATAATTGTTTTAATACAGTCAAGCCTCGTTATCTTGAACTCGATAGGACTGAGAAAAAACTTTGAGATATCTAAGGATATGAGATATTGAGGGTAAAATACTTAAAGAAAAAGTGGTTGCGACTTTCAAATCACTTCAACATATCCATGGTATTCGAGATATCGGTGTTTGAGATACCAAAGTTTAACTGTATTTGGTTTGGAATTGAATAAATAAGACATTGAAGGCTAAACAAATTTTTTGGGCAGAAAGATTCAAAATATCCAGATTAAAAATTATAAAAATCCATGTTCAAATTTTGTTCTCTAGATTGTAAGACATCACTTCTCTTTGGTATGTATAGATAATTATTCTCCAAAAGGATTTCAAAACATTTTTCATATTCAGTTGCACAGCTGGCTCCAACCATCACAGCTATTGTTTACAACATTATTTGATTTGGCATTTTGTAATGTTTATGATGTCACAATTGCTGCTTCATTGGCGCTTCATGTGCACCAACTCTCTGGTGAATATGACTTCATTAAATGGGACATTTGATTCTATTGCCTAATATTTTGGTATGTATTTTAGAAAAAGCATCAAGAGCACAGTGTTCACTTTACAACCAATGGTAATGCCCTGAGTCCCAGTACCCCCACAGAGCCAGACTGTGGATCATCAGTGCTACGCATTCATCCCACAGGGAAAGGTTGGTATATTATTATAATGTCTGTTAAGGTTACAGTAGTAATGACTGAACGTCTCAGAAGTGGATAGCTAGATATTTCCCATCGGTATTCATAATAAAAAGTCAAGATACATTTTTAGAATAGGTCCCCTTTGTCTGCTAGTTACGTAAAGTGATTGCAGTTCTTAAGTTCCTAGATATTGTATGTCAGAAACTGAGTATAAAGATTGAAGAAAGTGAGGTAAAGTTATCTATAGTCTTTACAATTGTGAACATTTTGGTGTTTTATAGTTATAGGTCCAAAGTTCATGCCAAATTTGGCACAAGTAAAAAGAATTCCTTGGATCATACTTTAATGTAGCATATTCCATATGAAGTGGATCTCATATTTCTCTTGTAGGTGGATACACATATTTGTGTAGAATAAAATTCGTAAATGGTGAACTTCATTTTAATGGTTTAAGATATGAGGTGATATCTGACTTGGGAGTACCGTATAATCTATGTACTTAATATTTACTTCCAAGTCCATTATCCTCATACCTACCACAATACTTACCTATTACTTATGTTAACATTGTACCACACAGTTTCTGTAAGCAACCTCGAATTAGATACATAATATGAGTATGCATGCCACTCGGAAACTATCATTAAATACTTGATTTTATTGCCTGTTTCCACTCCTGCCTTGTCTCTGTTCCTATTTGATATATCATAAGCATGACACAAAGAAATAGTTCAGAGGTCACATGGGATGCTAAGATGGTTATTAAGGTTTATTTTCCCTTGGAATGGAATTGGTTTGAACATGTTGAATGTGACATGTGACTTTAGAGGAAGATCTTACCCACTCACAAGGCAGTTTATGTTTTTCCCCTCATTTTTGGTGCCCTCATTTTATTTTAAGCTCACCTGAGTCAAAGGCTCAAGTGAGCTTTTCTGATCAAAATTTGTCCATTGTCCTCTTTGTTGTTGTTGTAAACTTTATACAATTTCATCTTCTTCTGCAGAACCCCTATCCAATTTCAACCAAACTTGAATCGGAGTATTCTAGGGTAAAGGGGATTAGTTTGTTCAAATGAAGGGCAACACCCTCTTCCAAGGGAGATAATTAAGAAAGAGTAAAAATTGGGTTGGGTCATTTAAAAATCTTCTCAAGAACCATTGAATCAGAAAAGATTGAACTTACTTGAAAACTTTCTGACATAGTGTAGATTCAAGTTTGTTCAAATCATGACCCCTGGGTCACAATAAGCTATCAAATTTTTACTTAGGAATTTATAGGAAAATCTTTTTCTCAAGAACAGCAAAGCTGTGAATAATCATATTTATATGGAAGCATCATCAGATAATGTTGATTCATATTTTTCAAATCATAACCCCCTAGAGTAGGGTAGGGCCACAATGGGCAATCAAAGTTTTAAGGAATATATAGGAAATATTTTCAAAAATGTTCTTCTCAAGAACAGCATATCTATTATTAGTCACATTAATTCAGAAGCATCCTCAGCTAGTGTAGATTCAAGTGTGTTCAAACCATGTTCCTTGGGACCACAATAGAAGATCAAACATAAAGAAAAAATCAACAGAAATATATCGGATCAATCTTGTAGACAGTGGGGCACTGCCTCGCCATCTATGAGATTGATCAACCTGATATATTTCTGTATACAGTCAGTAACTAACCTAATAAGTAATAGAACCCTGTATGTTGCTAGTATGGTTATTACATATAGTGACAAAAATATGACAAATGTAGTTGTGACGTGAACCGGCGAGTTTTCCTTTGAATTCAGCCGTACAATAACTGCGATACAGAACACTTTTAGTGGGCGTTTCTTATGCAAATGAGCAGAAACTGTACTGTATCTGCAAAATATTAACGATACAGTACGGTATATTTTTAGCGATGACGGAAAACGGAATCCGTATCTTAAATAATATAGACATAAGAATCAATCAAATCGCATGATAGTGCTGTTAGTATTTATTCAAAATTTGAGATGAATTAAGAATAGAATTTTACAACGTAAAGTTACTAGTGGCAGATTCAAAACTTTTAGAAAGGAGGGAGTGGGGCAATACACAAATGGTTTTCTTCGAAAAAAAAAATGTCCAAACTGGAAAATCGGGGGTTTCATGGGGGGTACATTCATAATCAGGCCTGACACTATATGTGTGTGATCGTTTCGTGTTGATAAATTATAAGTGTATGTACAAGTTAAGCAAACATAATTTACGAAAGCCAAAAAGAAAAAAAAATCAGGGGGGGGGGGGGGGATACATGTACCGACTCTCGCGAGTGAGTGCTGGATCTGCTTTTGGTTCCTCTACATTTTGTTTCAAACATGAAGGTAATATGCTCCCTTTCTTACATCTGTTTATTTCAATTTGGAGACAAGAATTTTGTATACACCTGTATGATGACCGGTCGATGACATTGTCGGACATTTCTCTCAGAATACAACCTTCCCGAAACATTTTTGCTTCAAATACATTCCAATATATGATTCTTATGTATCAAAGTGTTTTGGACTAAATTCGTAGCTTAGATTTTAAAAAAGTCAACAAAAGCTAAATAGAAAGGAAAAAACTACGCAATCAAATATAAATTAAATTTTGGGAAAACACATTATATAATGCATCTCATAATTACAATTATTTAAATTGATAGATACCTGCACGTCCACCTCACTCGGCATTTCAGTTGCGATTGCTAAAAATGGGGTACTAAATCAACTTTCTGCAAAATCATCTGGTTGGTTGAGAGATACATACCCAAATACACATGTAAATTAGTGAGGTCATAAGAAAGGTCATGTCACAAGTCATTTAGAATACTCGTTTCCTACTGTATTGGAGATACAGGGCGGGGCCCAGCTCGAGCTATCGCTCTCGCCTTAAGCCCCGCCTTGTATCTCCGATACAGTAGGAAACTCGTACTCTAAATATAACATGTTAGTAAGTAAGCACTATATGAATAGCCCAGTTGAATTTATAATCCTTCTTTCTTGATTAAAAAGGTGATATTGATCAAAATTAAGCATTATGAAAAAGAATTACTTTATCTATAAAACTGTCCCTCATGCTCTAATTCAGTGACCTTTGTTTTATAATTCACCATGTTTGTCCTGTCTTTTTCTTCCTCTCACCTGCCCTTCCCATTCTGTGTTTATCTCAGGTCCAAAGTCACCATGAAAAGCATTATCATCAAAATCCACAAACAGGAAATATGACTGCAAACTTTATTTCATGGCATGGATAAATCAACACACACACACACACACACACACACACACACATATATATATTAGGGATGTCAACGAGTACCCGGTTAACCGGGTACTCGATTGAACGTCCGAGTATCGAATACTAAAAATGGTACTCGGTTACCCAGATGTGTATTTTTTCTTATTATAAAGTCTATATTTTTATTAAAAAACTTATCAAAAAATAACTTCAATATGCATATATACGGGTAATTAGCGTGTTGTCATCTACACATGTAAAAACACGTTATCGCCTATGGCTGTGTATATACAGTAATTAGTGACCAATCACCTGTTCTCACCTATTGTGGTCCTTAATTTTTTGACAGCTTCAATGATTGTTTTCCAGTGAACGTCATTTAGAATGTTCTATTATCTTCAAATCATTTTTAAATTATTTAGTTATTATACGGCAGCGAAATCAGACATTCATAGAAATGCTGCTAACCACTTCAAAATAAGCAAAGATTCCTAAAAAAATGTTTAAAGTCAGTTTCCATAGTAAGTTTAGTGTAACCAACATATGAAAACATATTAGACTAGCGATCCAAACAACGTCCGTTCCTTCTCTTTCGCTAGTCTAATCATCACAAACCTGCGTAACAGAGTGTCCTCCTTTTGATGAAATATAGATTCTAAACAAGAACTATAAACCATTTGCAATTTTTGATGTATTAATTGCGTCATTTGTGTTCATTTGATAAATAAAATAAAATAATTTCCATTTGACTCCATGTTAATAAACATTCATTAAACGTGATAAAAACAGCTTTTGGGTTTAACAAATTAACAATTAAAAATTAACAAATTTAATATTTACATTTTTACCGAGTACCCGGGTACTCGATCGGAAAAACGTCCGAGTAACCGATTACCAAAAATTGACCGATTTGACATCCCTAACATATATATATACATATATATATATATATAAATCACTAAAAACCAACAACACTGTATATCCTAAGTGTCGGATCTACTAAGTAGATACAAGGTCACGGATGGAAATTTATATAAAGCACTAAAAATGACCAACGACACAAACAATAATAATTGTCAAATTTTTGGGACAACCTGTCCCTTCCTCAGGACAAAGAAAAAAGTTAAGAAGTCATAAAAACAAAGGAAATAGAGAAGCAAAAACAACTAGCACTACTACTAAACTACCAAACACTAAATATTTACAAGGTTACATGTTTAATTTGGAGTTTATAAACAGTTGTGAACAAAGAAATCCGGAGCGCTATGAATTGCATCCGGTCTATTGGGTGTACTCGGTGAAGTGTGATTTACATAACGGAACGAATTAATTATCGCTAATTAATTACGGCCAACAGTAAATCGTACATTGTCTCATTCTCTCAAAATAGCGTAACTCTACATGATAAAAAGAAATTAAAGAAAGATAATATGGAAGGACAATTTTGAGATATGAATTTGGATATATTATAAATTTGGAAATCGGAAAAAAGAAATAAACAAAAATGTGAGCTGTAAATATTTGGGTTGGTTGTTCCAGGATTATTAATACGAATTAACGGTAAAGTTTACACTATATAGAGACAATGAACTTGTTTGTTACGATTCGGGATTGGGTCTAGTTCACGTGAAGTCATTAAGTTTGTTAATACCATTAGGGCGGAATGACTTCAGCCTGTGCATCCAGAACTTTTCCTTGCCTTTTTCTCTGCGCGTCTGTCCATCTTGGATTATGGTCAATAACCACTACTGTCATGTCCTCCCATTTGTGACCTTCAAGGTTGAAATGTTCCCCAACGGGTTCATTGAGTTTTTTGGTCCTAATGGTAGAACGGTGATTATTGACTCTCCTGCGGAGATCTCCTGTTTCACCAACATACTGTTTGGAGCAAACTTTGCAGCTGATGAGATAAATGCAGTTGTCTGTTTGACAGGACAAATTCCCTAGTATTTTGTAGCTGCGGCCTGTAACGGGGCTGTTAAAACTGTCTGTGTCAGAGCTGTACTTACAGAGAAGACATCTTCTGTCAGAGCAAGTTTTAAAGCCCCCGTTAGGTAATGGATTGTCCAATCTGGTTCTTACTACCATGTCCTTCAGGTTCCGCGGGCGCCTGTATGCAGCCAATGGGGGCTCCTTAAAGACCTCTGCCATTCGTTTATTTGAGTGGAGAATTGGCAGATTCTTTTGAAGGATACCGCTGAGGTTCTTAAGGACGGGATGGTATGTGGTTACCAGAGGGACCCTGCCGCTATTGTCTTTTTCCTTGTAGCATAATAGGTTTTGCCTGTAATGTCCCGCCATCTCATCAATAGCAGTTTGTACGGTGCGGGCATTGTAGCCTCTCTTGCATAAGTGGGACTTAAGGAGACCGCTTTGTTCTTGATATAAGGCAGGGGATGAATAGATGCGCCGAATTCTGGTGGCTAGACCCTTAGGCACACCCTTAAATGTGTGTGGGGGATGACAGCTAGTAGGCATAAGATACAGATGGGAATCTGTGGGTTTCTGTGTGGAGACTGAACTCGATTTCACCATCAGTCAGGGTAGATGTAGTATCTAGGAATATGTTTTTCGAATTAGATACGTCTACTGTAAATTTGATAGACTGATGAAAGGTGTTGGCAAACGAAATGAATGCCTCGAGGCTCTCGCGAAATTTCACCCACTTCATCTCTATATCGTCAATGAAACGCAACCAGCTAAGGGGCCTAAATGGTGCTTGAAGTAGCAAGTCTGCCCATGAAAATATTGGCATAAGATGGTGCCATTTTCGTACCCATAGCAGTGCCATTAACCTGCAGGTAATGTTCTCCATTAAACATGAAGTTGTTATACTTGAGAACATGTTCAAGGAGCTTGGCAAGGGACTCGGTAGAAGGAATTTGTATGGATCTACTATCCCAGACTTCTCTACAGGCTTCGATACCCTCATCGTGCGGAATATTGGTGTACAAAGATGTGACGTCCATAGTTACGAGAAGGGTATGATCTGGAAGGCCAGTAGAGGGCGTCTTGTTAATGTAGTCCGTGGTGTCCTTGAGATAGGATGGCAAATTCTCTACGTGTGGACGGAGATGTAAATCGATGTATTCAGAAATTTTCTCCGTGGGGTGTCCAATAGCGCTAACTATAGGGCGACCTGGCATACCTTCTTTGTGTATCTTAGGAAGCAGATAAAATTGTCCTGGTCTACAGTCAATAGGATTGAGTGTCTCATAGACATTGATACCAATCTCGTTTTTCTCAAACATTTCGTCAAGAGTTTTGGTGATGGCGGTGGAGAATTCTTTAGTAGGGTCAGAGTCCAGTTTCTTATAGAAATGTTCATCTGAGAGTTGTCTATGGGCCTCCGCCATGTACGTCTCTTTATCAAGCACTACTACTGTAGAGCCTTTGTCTGCTTTCTTGATTACAATGTCATCCCAATTCTTTAATGATTGTAAGGCGGATCTCTCTTCCTTACTCAAATTGTCGGGAGCCTTGTCTGGCATTGAAAGGAGTTTCTCTATGTCTGATTCAACGGCGTCAATATACGACTCAAGGGCTCCGCATTTGCCAGGTGCAGGTTCCCAGTCACTTTTTGGCCGATAGAGTTTGTGTTCCTCTAGGTCTCCACACGAAACCCACAGATTCCCATCTGTATCTTATGCCTACTAGCTGTCATCCCCCACACACATTTAAGGGTGTGCCTAAGGGTCTAGCCACCAGAATTCGGCGCATCTGTTCATCCCCTGCCTTATATCAAGAACAAAGCGGTCTCCTTAAGTCCCACTTATGCAAGAGAGGCTACAATGCCCGCACCGTACAAACTGCTATTGATGAGATGGCGGGACATGACAGGCAAAACCTATTATGCTACAAGGAAAAAGACAATAGCGGCAGGGTCCCTCTGGTAACCACATACCATCCCGTCCTTAAGAACCTCAGCGGTATCCTTCAAAAGAATCTGCCAATTCTCCACTCAAATAAACGAATGGCAGAGGTCTTTAAGGAGCCCCCATTGGCTGCATACAAGCGCCCGAGGAACCTGAAGGACATGGTAGTAAGAACCAGATTGGACAATCCATTACCTAACAGGGGCTTTAAAACTTGCTCTGACAGAAGATGTCTTCTCTGTAAGTACAGCTCTGACACAGACAGTTTTAACAGCCCCGTTACAGGCCGCAGCTACAAAATACTAGGGAATTTGTCCTGTCAAACAGACAACTGCATTTATCTCATCAGCTGCAAAGTTTGCTCCAAACAGTATGTTGGTGAAACAGGAGATCTCCGCAGGAGAGTCAATAATCACCGTTCTACCATTAGGACCAAAAAACTCAATGAACCCGTTGGGGAACATTTCAACCTTGAAGGTCACAAATGGGAGGACATGACAGTAGTGGTTATTGACCATAATCCAAGATGGACAGACGCGCAGAGAAAAGGCAAGGAAAAGTTCTGGATGCACAGGCTGAAGTCATTCCGCCCTAATGGTATTAACAAACTTAATGACTTCACGTGAACTAGACCCAATCCCGAATCGTAACAAACAAGTTCATTGTCTCTATATAGTGTAAACTTTACCGTTAATTCATATTAATAATCCTGGAACAACCAACCCAAATATTTACAGCTCACATTTTTGTTTATTTCTTTTTTCCGATTTCCAAATTTATAATATATCCAAATTCATATCTCAAAATTGTCCTTCCATATTATCTTTCTTTAATTTCTTTTTATCATGTAGAGTTACGCTATTTTGAGAGAATGAGACAATGTACGATTTACTGTTGGCCGTAATTAATTAGCGATAATTAATTCGTTCCGTTATGTAAATCACACTTCACCGAGTACACCCAATAGACCGGATGCAATTCATAGCGCTCCGGATTTCTTTGTTCACAACTGTTTATAAACTCCAAATTAAACATGTAACCTTGTAAATATTTAGTGTTTGGTAGTTTAGTAGTAGTGCTAGTTGTTTTTGCTTCTCTATTTCCTTTGTTTTTATGACTTCTTAACTTTTTTCTTTGTCCTGAGGAAGGGACAGGTTGTCCCGAAAATTTGACAATTGATTATTGTTCGTGTCGTTGGTCATTTTTAGTGCTTTATATATATATATATATATATATATATATATATATATATATATATATATATATATATATATATACACGCACACACACACACATATTACTGATGAAAGCCATCGATTTAGACAATACCTAATGACCTCTCTGACAGCTCTTTCAGTATTAAGGATTATTTATAGTTTTCATGATATTTTTCTTTTGTCATATTCTGACATTAGCTCAGAGTAAAGTAACAAGGTTCATTTTTTTCACACTGCATAAGAACTGTTATTATTGGGCAAGTCATTCATGACTTGTGGCAACACTTGTATTTAATAATTAAATGCTGTAAGGAAGATGCTACAGTGATGATGGTACATTTATCCTTAATTGTTTTATTGTACAAACTGTCATCCATTTCAGCCTTGGAGAACTATGCTGTTGAGTTCCACAAAGAAGAATGTAACCTTCTGAATGAAAATGCTACTGATGATCAAAATAATGAGGAGACAAAATTGAACGGCCATTGTGAGGAGGAAGACACTCATGATAAAGTCCTGGACTTTTCTCACGGTCACTCACACAGTCGCTGTAATACTGTTCCTCAGACTGTGTCTGCTATTGCCTGGATGGTCATCCTTGGGGACGGGATCCACAACTTCAGTGATGGTCTTGCCGTTGGTGCAGCATTCTCCAACAGCATCACGGGAGGGATCAGCACCTCTATTGCTGTCTTCTGTCATGAGCTTCCACATGAGATCGGTGAGAAGAGATATTTATGTGTAGCTACCAGGACATTTTTTTTCAACTAACTGGATTAATTTTACATGCTCTTATCTCTTAAATTTACTTTGGGTCAGGTTTATAACATTTTTAAAGTAAATGAAGCAAAATTTGAAATATATTTTTTGAAATATTTTATTAGAATAATCGATAGTTATTATTTTTCCATGAACTCTTTCAAACTAATAAAATTTTAAATATTGACCATTCTCCAACCAAAACTTAGAGGAATATCTCACATTTGCAAAGCCCATTCTGAAGTATATGAACTTTGAGAATTTTTTTTGTATTATAGTAAAGCATTGGGTCTCTATGCTTGAAATTGAATAAAGTTCTTAGTTAATCTATTAAATGATTGTGAAGTAAATGATGCCCCCTGCTGTTGTAGGTGACTTTGCAGTCTTGTTGAGGGCTGGGATGACAGTAAAGCAGGCTATCATCTACAACTGTGTATCATCAGTACTGGGCTTTTGTGGTATGATCATTGGTGTTCTGATTGGGAACTTTGGTACCTCTACTCTCTGGATCTTTGCTGCCATTGGTGGAATCTTCCTTTACATTGCCTTTGTTGATATGGTGAGCATATTTTGGAAGATAAATAAGTGGAAAAATATGATATTAAGTTTATTGGCAAATAAATTAATAATTAAAGTTTCTAGCAATAAACAAATACGTACTGTAGATTCCTTATTTTTTGCGAGTACTTATTTTTGTGAAATGGCTCTTCGATGTCAAATTGCCGTGGACAGTTTATCAAGAGATTTTACATTGATTTTAGCACCATAAATATAAAAGCCAGTAATTTTATTTGGCTAGTGGTGCTTCTCGCGTAATTTCGCGATAATTAATTCCTCGCATATATTTAGGAATCTACAGTAATACAGTTGAACTTTGGTATCTCAAACACTAAAATCTTGAATATCATGGATATGAAGTCATTTGGAAGTCTCTATATTACTTTTTCTCTTTGTATTTTACCCTCAGTATCATGAACCCTGGTATATCTCAAAGTTTTTTTCAGTCCTATCAAGTTCGATCGAAAGAGGTTTTACTGTATTATCAGTTTGGCACTGCTGCAGAATTTTAAAAAACTTGCACTTTACATGGGCGAGTTGATATAATACTGAAAAAAGTTATCTACCCCTTAACCAATCTAATTAAAATTAGATGTTCCAAATCCGCTACCACTTCTCAAACATCTAACAACATCCCATTAGGGGTCACGTCAGAGCGACCTTTCGATTACCCAATGAAATCGCCGTCTCCGAAATGTTGACTTATAGTTTGGATGCGTTTCTTTTTTTATTGCCAAACCTAAATGCCCGAGGGGTTCCGTAGTAAACAAAATATGCATGGTAAATATATGAATGTGACGTGCGGGATATATAGTAGTTTGTGCATTTTCGTTTGCGTTATTCAGGTAAGAATGCCAGATTGGCGGACTATACATTCAATTTATACCAAAATTACTTTAATTCAACGTAAGACAGTGTACTGAGCATCATTAATGTAAAGTTGTAGTCGTGGAACTAATTTTAGAATCATATACAGAAGGTTGAATCTGATTGGCCAAAATTTTTATGTTTATTCATAATCGAAAGGTCGCTCTGACGTGACCCCTATTGGGATGTTGTTAGATGTTTGAGAAGCGGTAGAGGATTTGGAACATCTAATTTTAATTAGATTGCCCCTTAACTTGTGTTATATTGAACACATCAACTGTATAAACTTAAAAAATGTTTTCTGTAGTAAGTCATTGTTGCCAATCTCATTTTTGATGAACAGTTAATACTATTATTAGAATAGTATATGTCCATTTGTACAAGCAATATTAAGGGGGACTGACCCTCTGTTAAGAGAGATAACTTTCCAAGTAAAGAAATCCTAATAGTTTTCGTAGCTTACTTTACCAGAATTGAATAATTGAGACCTTTGAGTACTCAATTCAATCAAACCTAAAAAATGATGGAAACATTTACGGTACTTCTATTTCCTTTGCCTATACTTTTCAAATTGTTTTATTATATTTGACAAAAAAACATTTAAATCCAGATTTAAAACTTAGTCCTTAAGAATAAAGCCATTGAGAGCCTTCAATCAAGATCAGTGCCCATTGGGAAACCAATCAATTGGTTCATGACTATAAAACTGGTAAAAATGGGTATCCACACATTTGCTGTTATTCCTATTAAAATGCTGCACATCCTCTGCCCATCCGAATTGTTGTAATCTGACTTTATACATGTATGTCTCAATGATGTAGCTTATATATCATAACTTCTCACTTTTCTCTGTGAATTTTTCAGTTGCCAGAGCTGACTTCCTTGGGGACAAAGAAAGGAGAGAACCCATTCTTCCATTTATTTCTGCAGGTCTGCGGTTTGTTTACAGGGTCTGGAATTATGTTTCTGATTGCCATATTTGAACATGAACTGATGAACTTCATAGAGCCATAGTCATATCATGTCATATTTGTTTGATTCATAAATGTCCTTAGGTAGAATTTACTGCACATTTTGGGTGTTGTATTTCATAGCAAAGAATATTTTTATATCATTTTTATGCTGTTATTCAGTCATTTGGTAAACACTTCGGTACAAATATAAATTGAATTCTGGTTTATTAATTAGATGACAGGAATTTCTTTTAATGCAAATCAAAAAAGGTACATAAGAATCCAACATATCTATATTATTATTCTCTGTTAGTCCATCATTGATTGTGGTCCATAACACCTGATACATTCATATGAACAAGTTTTGACACCTTATATATGTGATCGTTGCTTTTTTAAAGCTTATAAAATGAGGATGTTTTAAAATATACTGTGATGATAGCCATTTGTAAAGAGTAAATTTCAAAAAGAAATTATAGAATATTTGACAAGATGGCTAAGTAAAGCAGGGGATTATTACAGTTTATCAAATCTGAAGAAAAATTATTAATTGATCAAGAATTATATCAAAAAAATGTAAATGAACAAATCCTTGTGACATCTTCATGTATTGCTGTTGAAAAATCCATTCATGATGATAAATATTTGTAATCTAGCCACAGAAAGTGACACTGTCTGCGAAGACTAAAATGGGCAAACTGAATTTTCTGGTAGTACACAAGTAATGCTTTACTCCCTTGCTTTATTCGGTCCTGTTAGACACTAGTCCCTGTAGAACAACCCTGGTTTTTATAAGTATGGTAGTCCCATTTCACAAATATTGATGTCCAAGTTTCAGAGAAATTTTAGATGTGTTTTTTTTTTCTTCTTTATATTTGCTTTATCAGCGCTGTTTGTTTGTTTTTTTTTTTTAAGTATTTAGAAATTTCTGAATTAAAAGAATTGTATTTAAATATGAATTATATAAGAATTATCAATTTGTATTTGAAAACAAGTTATACAAGAAACAGTTTGTATTTGAATACAAGTTATACACAGAACATTAATGTTAGATGAACCATGTGTTCTATAAGAACATGTGCCAGATTTCAAAGTATAGGGTACATTGAATTATAGTTATATACAAATTTTGTCAATAATTATGAGAAAAATTTGATTAATCTCATCGCTACTCACTGGATTCAAACATGTGAGAAAAGTTACTGTAAACCAACTATTATTCACGTCATCTTTTACTCATCATTTTGAAATTTATCCGCGAGGATTAATTTTCACGACTCAGAAAATACAAAGCAAAATAAATGGATCATGGCAATTAATATTCGCGAGTTAAAGTAGGTCGCGAATATATCTCGCACGCGAATAAAAGTTGGTTTACAGTATTAGAGTTGTGGCCCATCGCTTATTTTTCTGAAGAAACAGTCAGTGACAAGGATAGAAATAATCTCTTTTCACTTGTTGTATGTTCATTCATTTTGTGGCTTTGCACATCATTTTACTCTCAAATCCCATTACGACCAAAAAATAAATCTTTAATAATTTCTTAGTAGATAAAAAAAAAAAGAAATGTATTTTGATTTATACTTAACTTACTTACTATTAAGCATAATATACCACAACAATTTTTCACAGTAGTTTTTAAATGCCCCCCACCCCCTTTCCCGTCATTGGAAGACAGAGATCTGATAGAGATTCAGAAATTCTGAATATTTATTGTTTTTCAAACAACCAATGTCATTTGTTTACATAATTATAAGAAAAATATAAGTTCTTTATGGTAGGCATTGTTTATTTTATATATAGATAATTATGCAGTTGACAAATTACAATTTATTTTTACATATCTGACAAGTAATTCAAACTTTGCAAAGAAGTGGATTAATTTACAATTCTTTTAAAAAAATTTACTGTTAGCACAATAGATAAATAATTTTTGGATCTTTTTTCTGTTATGAGTTATTTTCTAAGCTTTATTGATGTTTGATTTTTAAGATAACTGATGTGAATAATATGCATAAACACATGGAATCAGATAATTTATAAGTAAATTGAAATCTGTCAAAATAAATTTATAGAAATATTTGTCGATAAGTTGTATCTGTATGGGAAATGGTGATGCCTATGTTGTACATGTAGAAACAGGTGGGTTTTTTTAAATTCCAAAATGAGTATGTATATCAATCATGTGCTTGAAAATATGTTTTTACATCTCGTATTTTCAAGGCATTATATGAACAAAAGCAAATTATGACTGATTTATAAAATAAGTTTGCCTCTGATATGAAAATCACTGCTGAAATAATGAGGTTGCACACGTGGAATGTTTTTTTTTTTTTTTTAAATAAAACTAGAATTACACGTGCACAAACCATGTGTTTTCTGTCTGCTTTCATCATTGTGCCAAAGTGAGGATTGCATATGAATTGTACCTTTTCAATTCCCTCTTATTATGACCCAAGATGTGTTTGTGAAACACTGATGCCCCCTTATGGTAGCTAATAGTGAAGGTTAAAGTTTCTCAAATGCAGTTCAAACTCCAAGGTCAAGGATGAGAGATAAAAAATGTTGGTACTCAAAGAAAGGTTTTGTCGCAAGGAGTAACCCTGTGAAATATGAAAGTCATAGCTACCATTCAGAGATTAGGATCAAGGTTAAAGTTTCTCAAAAGTAATTGAAACTCCCAAGTTCAACATAGGAGGTGAAATTATTGGCACTGAATAAAAGACCTTATCACAAGGAATACACCTGTGAAATATGAAAACCCTAGCACCAACTGTTCAAAAGATATAGCCAAAGCACCAAGCGTTCAAAGGTTATGGTCAAGGTTTTTCAAAAGTAAGTCAAAATTTATTGGTACCCAAGGAAAGGACTTGTCACAAGGAATACAAATGAAATAGGAAGATAACGAACAGTTATCAAGCTCAAAAGTCTATTAAAACTATAAAAATTTGGAGCAGAGCAAACACGGGCCTCTAAAAACATCAGAGGTGGGATCAGGAGCCATGGAAGAGTAAGCATCCGCTGTCGACCGATCACAACCGCCATACGCTCTTTGTCATGATCGGGTAAATGGAAAAAAATCTGTAGACAATCCATTGTATAGATAATGGTCTAACAATGAAAAACGCTAATACCGATAGATTGTATTTGTTGACAAGGTCATTGTATCGATCATAGAATTTGCGAAATGTTGACTTTAAACGAGACAGTTGTTATCCTTGTTTCATAAACTTATTTGTCAATAGCTTGCCTCGTTTCAGAAATTGTTCTTACATAGAGTATTCTCTCAACTTGGAGACATTAACTCCATATGCAGGTGATAATGATATACATGTATAAGGCTTCATAAATAAGGGAATCTGACGAAAGAATAGTTGAAATCATCACGTTTATCATAAAGTCTTTTTCTAGTAAAATATCCAAATATGAAACAGATGTGTCAGACTCTGTGGTATCTTTTATCTCGAGTTCAAAAGGTATATCGAATCAATGTAGGAAGGAAAATGAATATTGTTCATAAATGTCGTCGATATATCTAGTTTTTGAATAAATTCTACTTCACATGAAAACAGAAAAAGGTCTACGAAAGCCATAGCACCAACCACTCAAAAGATAATGCCAAGGTTAAAGTTTTGAAAAAGATGTCAAACTCCAAGATCAAGGTCAAAAGATAAAAGTTGTTGGTACAAAGGAAAGGCCTTGTCACAAGAAATACACATGTGAAATATGAAAACCCTAGCACCAGTTGTTCAAAAGATAAAGCCAAGGTTAATTCGTTTCTAAAGTAGGCCAAATTCCAAGGCCAAGGTCAAGGAGTCAAAATGGATGGTGCCCAAGGGAAGGTACTGTCACAAGAAATATGCATATGAAATATTAAAGCCCTAGCACCAAGCATCCAAAAGTTACGGCCAAGAATAAAGTTTTTCAAAAGTATGTCAAGCACCAAAGCCAAGGATAAAAGCTATAGCTGCAACTGTTCAAAACACTTGACCTTGGTTAAAGGTTTTCAAACATGGGTCAAATTCCAAAGTCAAAGGGTAAAAATAAATGTTACTTAAGGGAAAATCTTGTCACAAGGAATATACCTGTAAAATATGAAAGCCCTAGCCCTAGCTGTTCCAAAGTTATGTCAAAGGTTAAAGTTTTTCTTAAGTAAATCGAACTCAAAGGTCAAAGTCAAAGGGTCAAAATTGTTGGTACTCAAGGAAAGGTCTTGTCACAAAAATATACATGTAAAGTATGAAAACCCTAGCACCAATCTTTCAAAAGTTATGGCCAAGATTTAAGTTTGGTAAAATTTTGCAAAAGTGGGTCTAACTTTAAGGGCAAGATCAAGAGGTCAAATATAATGGTACCCAAAGAAAGAACTTGTCACAAGAAATGCGTTTGTGAAATAACGCCATAGCTCCAACCAATCAAAAGTTACTGGCAAGGTTAATGTTGTTTGCGGACAAACAAACAGATAAACAGACAGATAGAAGGACGGACGGAGAGAGCAAACCTTTATGCCTCCAAATCTTCGATTACGGGGGCCTAAAAAGTAAGGTATTCTAAATTATATCTGTCCTCTTTATATCTATAACCATTGGACTTTTGCGAGAAGCGCTGATTTTTACAGTCGACGTTGATGATTGACTTATTTCCATTCCCACTGAAGCTGAAGCAGTGACCCTTATGAGAAAAATACAACTTGAACTACCACTGAAAGACAACGGAAATATTCGTCTTTAAAAAATCATTTCAAACAGTGTAAAAGTAATGAAATCATTTCTACAGACGACCTAGGAAATGACCTAAAAGAACTGAATCATTGTGCAGACATGTGCAACTTGTTCAACACAGTTTAGGAATGTTGTGGGACTTGAACAGTGATATGTGTGTGTTCAAAATCTCTTATGCAGAGAAATCTTGTACTCGAAGAGGTCTTTTATCTACACTAAGTGTGTTTGATCCAGTGTATTTCTCCAGCAACAATCAGTGGATAGTTTCTGCATCATGAACTTGTACTTCCTGGATGTGACTTGGATTAACCGCTTCCAGAGGAACACTTAAAAAAAAAGCAAAAACTGGCTATATTCTTTACACTGTGAACGAGAAAAGACTTCCTCGGATGATCGTGTATAAATCCATGTCACAGGCACATTGCTTGGATATCCTTGTGTTCTCTGATGCATCAGAACACGCGGTCGCTGCAGTTGCATATCCCCGAATCACTGACAGATGAGAAGTTTCTATTGGATTCCTTTGGGAAAATCTAAGCTGGCACCTCTTAAAGGTCACACCATACAGATACTGGACTTATGTTCCGCTGTCCTGGCCTCAGAGGTAGGAAAAGCAGTATGTGATTATTTGAACATTCCACAAGATCAGTTTCATTACTTCACTGATAGCAGAACTGTGTTAGGATACATCTGCAATAACACCTGCAGATTTTTTGTAATTTTTTTTTCAAACCGTGTAAAAAAAATTCACAGTTTCATCTCTATCTCAGTGGTCCTATGTCTCAATAGATAAAACCCAGCAGGTATAGCAACGAGATATTCACATACAGCATTGACAACATCTCTATAACAATGGATAACTGACCCCAATGGTTGAGAAATGTCCCAGAGGAACCCGAGACTGTTTAGGCCAAATAAAAAAATACGTGTGGTTCCGGTTACCCGACCTTCCCTATTTTATACCCCCGACCCTAAACTTTTTTTTGGCAATTTTCATATTTTTTCCGGAATTTTCCCCGATTTCCATCAATGGCTCCGGTTTAAGTTTTAGTTTCAGCAATGACAGCCTCCTTGCAAAACATAGTGCAAGTGTTTAATAGTATTAAGTCCAAAGCAAGCTAGCATGTAGGTGTCCCCTACCAATATTGACTAGTATATTATAACATCACATCTAAATGCCATTTGCAAAGCAGTGATAGGTATTATTTAGAAAAATTAAGAAAATCATTTTGTTAAAAAAAAAATCCCTACCTACCTACCCTAATTTTTTTGGAAGTGTAACCGGAACCACACATATTTTTTTGTTTGGCCTTATCCCCTCATCGAGCCAGAAAGTGACAAGAAATTCGTCAAAAATTGTGTCGGGCAACACTCTAATTGCAACTGAAATTTTGGACCTGAGTTTTAGTAAATTTTCTACCTGGTCCAGTCGTGTTAAAGCTATTGTGACTATGAGACGTTTCATTAAAAGCAAATCTGTGAAACCAAAGAAGAACCAGAATTATGCAAAAATACAGAAATGTTCATCATTCAACTGGTTCAGCAAGAGTCCTACTGTAGAGAAATTGAGAACCTAAAGAGTGACAACCATAAACCAAGAGATAGCAAAGTGTCAAGACTAGACCCCTTCCTTGTTTTATCAAGAGTTCTGGCTAAAGCAAAGCTCAGAATTATTACTGGGAGAGAAGAACCTAATCATCATACCATCACCATATTGTGAAATTTCTAGTGCTTCATTACCATAAAATTATTCGTCATCAGGGACGTCATCTTACTACTGGAGCTATCAGAGGTGTAAACGACTGGTTTATTCCATTTTATCTGTTAGTGTAAAATGTTGCAGACTTCTTGACAACTTTGTTTCCAAAAAGCTGGCAGACTTACCAGAGGAACGACTGACTTCTTGCCCACCGTTTACTTATGTTGGCGTCGACTGCTTCGGACCCTGGAATGTTGTCACCCGACATACATGTTGTGGTTCTGCTAATTCCAAATGATGGGATGTGTTGTTTACATGTTTATCTTGTCGTGGTGTTCATTTAGAAGTAATCGAAGAAATGAACACATCCTCATTTATTAACGCCTTGCGTCGACTCACATCAATCAGAGACGAAGTTAAAGAATTCTATTCAGATAGGAAGACCAATTTTATTGGTGGAACTAGTGAACTTGGAATGGACGCCATTTTCGTGGAAGACTTCTCAATGAAATCCTTCCTAAAACAACAAGGGGCAATTTGGAAGTTCAACAAACTTTTCTCCTCTCATATGGGAGACGCTTGGGGCGCTTAATTGGTGTTAGCCTGGTCATTGATTCCGTTCTACTAGATGCCAAGCACACCAAACTCACTCTTGATGTCCTTTGAATTATATGGCCGAAACGACAGCAATATTGAACGAACATCCATTGGTACCAGAAACCACAGACCCAGAAGGACCTTGCACTCCAGCAGTTTTGCTTGCGCAAAAAAAAAATGATATTGAAATAAAATAAAATAAATAAATATTGTGGAATCACTAATTTTCGGGAGGGAGGTGGTGTTGGTGGTAATTTTTTGTCGTTTTCAAGGTATGAAAAGACCCACAAATTCATATCCACTACGAAATATAAAATGTCATAAATTATACATAACTACTCAAGAATAATAATTCTTCATCCACGAAACCAAATCCTCACGAATCCATAATTTTTTCTTCAAACCAAGAAAATCTGACCCCACGAAAATATTTGATTTTACAGTAAATTTAAAAAAATCATGATTCTACTTAAGATTTCAAACATCTATCTCTAGTGAAATTTATACTTCCTAGTAGAAATTCGTTCTATGCTTAGCGGAGAAATTTTGGCGCGGATGGAAGAATGAGTACCTGAAGAGTCTTGAAGTACGCAGAAATTAGAAGTATACTGTAAAGAACATTAGTGTGGAAACTTTATTCTCTAGAATGAATCATAAAGAAAATAACACTGAATATATATATATATATATATATATATATATATATATATATATATATATATATATATATATATATATATATATATATATATATATATATATATATATTATATGATTGAATAATTTCCCTCTTTCTGATTGGCTGAGATCCAACAATGTTAGAAAAATACTACGTTATATTGACCTACAAGTGACCTTCCAGGTCAATATAAGGAATTATTGCAGGTCAATATCATGAATTATTCCTGTTCCATTTTTTCATGTTATAATGTGTTCTTGTTGAAATTTCTTGTTAAAACTTTCAATTAAAGCAAAAAAAAAAAAAAACAGTCTTGTAGGAGTTTGCTATCATTTAATCATATGATAAAACAGTTATTGCTGTTTTTTGAGGTCAATACGATGATTTAGACACCTTCGAAGTACAATATTCACCTCGCCCTTCGGGCTCGGTGAATATTGTACTCCTCAGGTGTCTAAATCATCGTATTGACCTCAAAAACCAGCAATAATTGTATAATATATATATATATATATATATATATATATATATATATATATATATATATATATATATATATATATATATATATATATATACACACGGGTTAACCTTCTTTGTTCAGGTTGAAGTTTGAGTTATCCAACACATTCTAGTGAACAAAATGAGTAAGAGTTTTCACATATCTTAGTCATGAATTACAATTTATTTTATGCAAAATAACGAAATTGACTTTCTTACATGTGTTGATGTCCAGAACTCATTCATCTATATTATATTGTGATATAAAATTCATTACAAATGTGGTTTCTCTTACGCGCACTCTATATTTGTTTAATTTGATTATATTTTTGGAATATTTTTTGATTGTGTAAAATTTAATGGGAGCCTCTCTGAACATTACATAATGAGAATACGGTGTCATTTATTTAGAAGATGTCATTGATAACCGTGTCACATGACACTAGCTTAACGAAAGGCAAACTTGTCCGTACGCGAAGGGACTTTATGAATGGGAGACTCGTATTTGCGTGTGCCAGCTGTCCGTTCACACAGATTATGTGTTACCAGAGATCTGATTTCCGATGTGATTTTATTAAAACTCTACATCTGCCCGGTATCTTCCAGTGCAAAGTTTTGAGCGGCATTTTAGTGTCTTTACCTCGAAGTTCATGTTAAGTTGATCCATTTCCGTTTTCTTGACCAGGTTAACATGAACATGTATGATTAAATATTGTCTGATCAAGATTTTACATTTCTTGCGACTAAAAATCACTATTATAATAGAAGCTCAGTAAAAGTTCCAATAAAATATTTGTAAAATTTTGTACAATCCACGCGGTATATACCCGTTTTATAGTACACCCCATTGCTTTGGTTCACTAGCTTGTGTTACTATACACATGAATTTAGAACATTTTCTGAAGAATCTCCTTTTTGTATTGTATTTAATAATCGGCAAGGAACACGCCTTACAGAAAACACAAATTAGTTTTCTCATTCACTCTTTACCCTACATACATATATAAAATGTCCCTAATCCCCTCCTCGTACTACGGGTCTGTCGTAAAGTTTGAACTGCGTAACATGCAAACCATACTGTTTTCATAGAATTTCTTATTATAGCATGAATGAAGTCTTATGACATAACACGCAGACTAAACTTAGCAAACAAACGCTATTTTTCCATATTTCTCTTCCCCAATCAAAGTATATTTATGATGAAGTACAGATCTATATGGAAATCAAATATCACATGAAATCAACAAGAGGCCCATATGACTGATCCTGGCTTTGCTGAGAAGAAGATTTATACAGATTTTTCTATATATTCCGATGTAAAAACTTTGATCGCGCATAGTGGCCCCATCCTATACACCCTCCCCTCCCCCCGGGGGATTATGATTTGAACAAATTTGCATCTACACTATGTCAGTAAGCTTTCACTACAGTTCATCTTTTTTGCCCAGATAAATGACACCACCAAATTTTCACTTATCTCCTATGGATAAGGGTGTGGCCCTTCATTTGAACAAACCCGAATGCTCATCACCCAAGGATACTTGGTTGAAATTTACCACTTGGTCCTGGAGAAGAAGATGAAATTGTAAAAAGTTTACGACGACAGACAACGGACAAATTTTGATCAGAAAAGCTCACTTGAGTTTTCTGCTCAGGTGAGCGAAAAAAAGTTATATCCATGTATATTGTATGTCCAAATTTTATTCCTGGTGAAGCATCGTTTTACGTGAAGCCTTTAATGTTTAAAATATTTTAACCAAGTGAATTTCAAACTTTCTAGAAAAGGTGATTGTTTTCGCAAGAAAATTTTGAAAACTAATCTTTATCTATGTATATGATGCAATTTCTGAATTGAAGATAAACTAGCTGTCAAGGATCTTTATTGAATAGTTTCTTTAACCTAGAAATAAACATCATCAAGGTGTGGCAATTAAATTGGAAAAACCTGTCTTGACTCATTCATAGATTATTTCTCAATCAACAGGTGTACCGTGGGAAAATGCGTACGTCACGGCAGCTGGCGAGCGGAAGGCGCGAATCGTGTCCCTCTTCAAATCGCATTCAGGCATCTAAGTCGATGAATTTTACTTTCACGGTTCTAGAGTTTCTTTATTTTTCTTACTTTGAGAGTAGAAAGGAGCATGGACACGGTGCACAAATTATGTGCCGTATTAACTGTGGTTTTTTGTGCTAATTGTTATCTAATAATTTTTTTTTAATGAAAGCACGTTTTAGTCTCAAGTTTCTAGGCCGTAAGTCATACAGAGCGGAAACTCCATGTTTCCGTTGTTTTATGTTGATATGAAGAATTTTGAATGCATGTTTAAAAATATCTTGAAGACATTTAAAGATTCTATCATTTTTCGATTATTATAATGCAGATTGTTTAATGTGATTATAGTTTACTGTGTAATTCATCGGTCCTCATGGAGATAATGTCCTTTTTTCCATTATCATGAACCCGACTTCGATTTAAGTTAAAAATTCCATTCATAAGTAATATCTTCCCTGAATGGCAAAAACATTTCTTTTAATGTTTTTTCCTCAATTTCCACATTATCAAACCAGCGTTATTTTTTTCTCTCCGAATTATTACATAAATATCTAGTGAAATTCAATACAAAAACTTGAAGAAAAAATAAAATTCCCAATATGAATGTAAATTTAGTCTAAAAATAACACGAAATATAAGAAGTATAATCTAAATCGAGACAAACTATTGAAAAATAAGTTGATGATACAATGATATCGGCAGTCTCTTTTGAAGTCATTTCGTAAATTCTATGGTCGATACAATGATCTCAAACACAATTTATCGTTCAGTCGAATGTCGACTAAAGTTGTTCATACGAAGTTTTACTTAGGCCATTATTTGCACACTGAATCGTCTTCGGATTTTTCAGTTTACCCGATCATGAAAAGGAGCACACGACGGGTGTGACTGGTCGACAGGGGATGCTTGTTCCTTCATGGTACCTGATTCCTCCTGTGATGTTTTTAGAGATCCGTGTTTCATCTGCTCACAATATGTATTGTTTCAAACGACATTCGAGTTTGATTACTGTTCGCTATCTTTATATTCCATGGCCTTAAGCCGTCTCCTTATTATCATTAATTAGGTCGCACATGCAGGTATTTTTTTAAATACGTGTAGATTTAAGAAGAAAATGAAGAAAAGAAGAAATGAACAGCGCATTCAAGGTCTAGCAATTTTACTGAAATATTACAATTATGCTGTGTTTGAATGCAAAGTATTTCCTCTGAATGGGGGATAGGGGACACGTTTTCTTACAATTTTTTCTCCCTAAGAAATGGGAATGAATTGTCCATGTGGATTTGACACGTGTTTGTTGTGCTTCCTGAAATCTGCCTCCCTCCCAATCTTCCGTACATGTCGCCCCGTCGTCTGCTGGGGAAAGAAGAAACCAGTAAATATTGAGCTATATTGCCATGTGTCTTTATCAAAACTTCTTTTTTTAATTTTCAGTCATATTCATTAAAGAACTCTCCGAGTAAACGCATGTACATCTATATAAAGTTCTTAATTTCTTTTATTGAAACTCTTTCAGGCAGAAGAATCGCTGTAATGAAAACGCCAAATGTCACAGAAAATCAAAGAAAGGGATTTCGCCAGCTTGTAGTTCATATCTCCTTTACACGTGGATGCGCGTGTCAAAAGTGTGTTTTTTCTGTTACTTTGTGTTAAGGCAAGTGACAGGATTAACGATGTTAGATACAGTGTGGTTGTTTTATTAAAACATATTCTCATGCTTTATTCTGTGATGAAAGCTTGTTATTAATTTCACTTTTTGGTATTTTATCATCATTATATATCATGCATATTCCGGATTACTATTCTGATGTACTCTCAATTTAGAATTTATATCACAGCTGATTACGTCTGATTTGTAAAGCGGACTATTGTTATTTTTGTCTTATTAAGAGAGTCTCTCATATCAATATACCTCAAACGCATGCGTGCTGGAACATGATTTCGGAGTATTCACTGTTACTTATGTTATTTGTTTTTTTTTTCAGTCTTTTTTTTTCAGATCTCATTTCAAGTCATTATAGATACCCTAAACCCGGTAAAAGTGGCATTTTATCATATATTCTATTTCGTGTTTTAGATACAAAATTAATTTGTTACAACCAAGCTTTATGATAAACATGATGACTTTAACTTTTCAATCGTCAACTTCCCTTACTTATGCAGCTATATACCTTCATCACCTGCATACGGGGTTTATATCTCTCAGTTGATTCGATATGCAAGAGCATGCTCTACATATGTACAATTTCTAAAACGAGGTAAATTATTGACAAACAAGTTGATGAAACAAGAATATCGGCAGTCTCGTTTAAAGTCATCATTTCGTAAGTTCTAAGGTCGATACAATGACCTTGTCAGCAAATACAATTTATCATTGAGTCAAATGCTGACTGACGTTTTTCATACTAATTGTTAGGCCATTATTTACACACTGAATTGTCGACGGATTTTTCCGTTATTTCCCGATCATGACAAGGAGCACTCGGCGGGTGTGACCGGTCGGCAGGAGATGCTCACTCCTCCATGGCACCTGATTCCACCTCTGATGTTTTGGAGGTCCGTGTTTCCTCTGCTCCTATTTTGTAATGTTTAATGGACTTTTGAGCTTGAATACTGTTCGTTATTTTCATATATTTCATGGTAAAATTAGGATATATTTATAATTATTTTGAGTTTTCTTTCAGGAGAGGTGATAAATTCTTTATTTTAGGAGGAAATGGTTTACAGGGATTTCATTTAAAGAAGGATGATTACATCATGCGAAGTTTCTTTTTAAAAGAAGGGGTGATGGCCGTATGGGTTTTTGTTTGAAGAGGGGACGATTGGGTCTTGTTTGAGGAAGGAATAATATTAGTTCTTTATTTTAAAGAGAACACGATAGTTTCTTGTTGAAAGAGGACTGGTATGTTCTTCATTTAAGAGAAAATGGTAAATTCTTGTTTGAGGAGCGGCGGTAATTTTTTGATTTGAGGAGGAAATCTGAGTTTATGTTTTAAGGGGAAATGATAAGTTATTATTTGAGGAGGAAAGGGTGAATTCTTGTTTGAGGAAGAAATGATGTATTTTTCATTTGAAAAAGAAATGATAAGGCTTTGGTTTGAGGAGGGGTGATCAGTTCTTCATTTAAAAATAGGTGTTAAGTTCTTATTTAAAGAGGAAATGATTATATCTAAGTAGTTTTGGGAGGATTGGTAAGTTGATGTATAAAGGAAATTTACTCACTTGAAATGAGGAGGCAATTCTTTTATCTGAGGAGGGAATGTTAAGTTCTTGATCTGACTAGGAAATGGTACTTTCTTGATTTTATTTGAGGAGGAAATAGTGTCTTTTATTTCGAGTTCACAGGGATATATTGAGTCGACACATGAATGTAAGTATCTATTGTTATTTATAAAATTTCATCGATATATTTGAATGATAAAGGCCACAACAAGTTCTTTCTTCCTCTCATGTAGAAGTTTTTGAATAAATTCTGCCTCATAGAATATAAAAACAGGTCGGCTAATAATGGAGCGCATTTACCACCCATCGAAATTCCAGCAGATTGTTGGAAGATCTTGTCTCCGAACAGTTACACTACATAGATGTTGCCAATGAGGAACTCCAAGAGTTTATACATGTGTGTAGAATCAGAGTGCTTCTTTACAAAGTAATTTTGGAGATGGCAAATCACGTGATACATTTAAGAAAATTTCCGAGTTCTATTTTTATTGTCAACTTCTGTTTGAGGAGGAAAAGTTAAATTCTTGTTTGAGGAGATAAAAAGTATTTTTTGAGGGGGGAATAAAATCTTGTTTGAGGGAATGATAAGTTCATGTTTAAGGAAGCGACGATAAATTCCTATAATAATTATTAACCTACATAATCACACAACGCACTTGTACATTTTGGCGCAAATAAACATCGATATTAAGGCAAAACCAATTCTCTAGTTAAAACCTGTCATTTTTTGTCATTTAAAACCAAAGAGGGATTTTACCTGTGTACAATTGTGCAACAGCTGAAGGTTTTAAATTGAACCGCTGAAGTTATAGCGTGGGAAGGTAAATCTCAGGTATGCTAGTTATTCGATGGTTGTCGCTCCGTCACTTCAGAAAGCCAACATCTGTCGCTTACCTACACATACAAGGACGAGTCGTGGAGATTCCCAAAATTTGATTTTCCCAGGGTATCTTCCTTGCTTCGACAGTTGACATCGATGACCCTTTGGGTCAATTATCAGCCCGAAAATCTAGAAAATCGAAATACCTGGATGTCAAATGCATGTATCAGATGCCTCTTTTGTTTGTATGTTTCACTTTTTTAATGTTGATTTCTTTGTCAATGGTCACCTGGCTTTGTGGAGAGGAACGGCAACTGGTTCTTAATGCTGTTAATTTCACTGTGTCAGATTGCTATCTTGTAAATTTATTTTAATGTCCAAAGTAACCTCACAGGTATTTGTGATAATACTGGTGTGGATTTATAAAATTAAAGATTTTTAACACGTTCAAAATCGTTTCTAATATCTATTATACTCTCAATTATCTTTTAGTTTTTTAATGATGCATGCAAATGGAAGTGCTTTTTCGTAAAATACTTTCGTTTACAGGTTTCTGCCGATTTTAAACATTTATTATTCTATATTATGTCAAGGACTGTACATTATTTTTCAAACAAAGAACCATAAAATAGTTATGGAATATTTTTTAGTGCATTACAAACAAACGTTTTTTTTTTTTAAATAGTAATTATATTAATTTCCTGCAATTAAGAACAGCAATATGGCGCACACTTCGCTTTGTTTCATTGTCATTACGAACTAGGGACAGAGATTGCAGTTATTACAGTCAAGTTGTTCAGATTCTACCCCATTACCGCTGAAGTTTTAATTCGCATCGCTATCCTTTTTGTACCCACTTAAACCCGCATCTACCTCGCAGACTCCCAGAAAATTCCTGCTGGTGGCAACATTCGCTCGTGCAAGGCGTGTGTTTCGCGTCGTTTTTTCCGACTTCGACAAAAAATCGCGTCTCGTAAAAATGAAAATGATGACAAGATGTCAGGCTAGTCGCGTGTCTAACCGCTAACTACATGGTCTTACGCCTCACAACTTAACCCGATAGCATCTCACAAGAATGCAATGTGTGACAATCAAATTCAATAATTGTCGGTGGTTGATAGGCGTTTACAGATATTGACAAGATAATATTAATAGTTTTCCTTATATGGATCAAATAAGTCTAGATTTTATTATTATTAATTATTAGAAAGTGGCCTTAGGTGCATTTTTGTCTCGATGAATATTAAAGCAGGCGTTTCAAAATTACAATGCGCATGATAACTTTTTAAAAAAATTTTTTTTTTTAATTTTTGAATTCAACAGCTTCATTTCCTTAACCTACACTAAGCTCTCAAATGTCAAAATTATATTATTTAAAATAGATATATGCCTTTAATCATACAATCAAACAATGACGTTGCGTAACTTTATCATTTTCTCAGGGAGACAAGGAAGTCTGCGCCTGGCTCCAAGAGAGAGCCCCAGTGAAGTTTTTAAGGGTACGGTTGTTTGGTTTTGCAGACCCTTAAGATCAAAGATATGAAAGATAATGTTTTTATCACAAAAATTTTTAAATAGTAGCAAGGCGAATAGTCCGGTATTGGTGTTATAGCTTGACATTGCAGTAGGTCAATAATTACATTTAAAACTGGAATATGTATACTATTTATAATACCAAAAAGCAAAATCATAGCTGCAGAACTGTAGCTCTATAAGTCAGAAAATTCGGACGGACGTACTAAGAGATACCGAATGTTCTGTCCCGGAAAGCTACAGTTCGGCAGCTATAGCAAAATCACTACCTCCTCCAGTGATTATAAAGCTGTTCTTCATAGACAGTTTAGTTCCATTTATATAAATATTACATGAAAACAGTAACATGCAAACTTAAAATTACAGTGTAACAAGCAGGAGGTGTTACTACAGAGTCTAGCTAGAGGAAGAACAAACTAAACGGGCTCATGTTCACATAACATCAAAGTATATCGCTAAGAGAAAAACAAATACGTCAAGAAATTACATTCTAAATATGTGCTATCCATGTCCTATTTGTTTAAAAAAATAATTTCATCAGAAGAAATTGTTCATTTCTATGAGTACAATTCCATCTGCATGTTTCAGTTGAAAGGGGTTGTTATAAATTATGCAAGTGTGTTTTTGTTTGTTTTTGTTTTTTTTAAACTTTACATGATAATAGTTTTAAAATATTTTTCACACTCAAAATGGACAGATCATGACCGTGAATTCTAATTAGGTTTAAAATCAATGTTTTCGGCATATTGGTTTTGCATTTATATAGAAGAAGAGGCTTTTTGTTAGCAAAAATTTTCATTAAAAAAAAAAAAAAACAAAAACAAAAAAAAAAAAAACAAACAAAAAACCTTACTTGTTTCGTTATTACTGTACATGAATTTGTTGATTAAAACTTAAAAAAGAAAAGGTATTATCACATTAATTTATCAGATAACTGCAATGAAAGGTATCATTTTCTCACCCTTTTTTAGCAAAACTAAGAATGCTATCAGGGCGTGTGAAAAAAATCATGTGAAATCTGCTTCCACAAATTAACGACACTGTTAGAAAAAATATTAATGACATCCTTTCATGTACACGTGCATTCTACACTGCACGCTTTTCAGGATCTGCCTAATGAATAGAACGGTCCCTATGCACGGGCATTGTGTCACGCGAGTGAAAAAAGATTCCCATTTCCGATCCAATCGTCAATTAGATGTTTCTTTTGTTAAAATGTTAGGCTGCAGCCTAGTCAAGTTCCAGATCCCGTGGGAATTCAGTGATGGAATATTGGAAATCGGTGTTTATATTGGAATCTATGGTTAGAACAGATTTAATCTTTCCGGCATAAATATTTTTTCTTTCTTTTTTATCATCGTTTGATGTATGGAAAGAAGTTTCAGAAGTGAATTTGCATGATTCTGGAAGTCTGTATTGTAGACCAACACATTATCTTTATGGGGACACCACAACGGTTTCTTCCGCAAGATATATTATTTAGACTTTCTTTTTTTAATTTTATACAGGAAGAGGGAAACAAGACAGTTCTTAAAGTCTGGATAAGACTTTTGTTACGTTGAATGAACACCTCACATTTCACGTTTGGGTATCCCCCTTAATTTTTCAATGTACTGTAAGTGGACTTCCACATTACCCGGTAATATTCCTTTGAGACGGTGTCGCTTTCTTATAGTTATTTTAGTCATTAATGTTAAGTGCATTCTTTGTCAGGTTTTCGTCTTTGAAGACTCGTCTCTGTGAGATTTGCACACAACAGGTCGGGTTACAGGGTAACGGATTTTAAATCCCCTCGCCAGTCTTACTCAATTCCTTTGTAATGAAAATGGCGGGAAACTTCTCAGGTGTGAATTTG
This sequence comes from Saccostrea echinata, assembly GCF_033153115.1. Classification (NCBI taxonomy): domain Eukaryota; kingdom Metazoa; phylum Mollusca; class Bivalvia; order Ostreida; family Ostreidae; genus Saccostrea; species Saccostrea echinata. The sequence continues at coordinate 8,369,705 of NW_026889772.1, forward strand.
ATTAACCGCACACATGGGCTTTGTTTGCGTTTGGTAAGGCTAAGGGTTGTCAAAAGTCTGATCTTGAGAGAGAATGGATACATTGGGAGATTAACTCTATTAAGATTTATACTCCAAATTGTCACCGGTGTTGTTTGTTTTCTTGAGTAAATACACGGATCAAGTGATAAAGTCTCGCTTTGTGCCGCGAGATTAGGTGACAATTGCTAACATTTAGAAATTCTTGAAGACAGCTAGTGTTTTTATCAATTAATACTTAATTATTAATGCGTCTGGCTTACGAATAGTTTTGGAATTTGCTGTACTCTGTTTTTCACGAGTATTCGGTCGGAAGTTGAAATTAAAATATTTATCCATATTTTTCAAATTCAAAAGAAAAATATAGAAAATAATTTAAGATAAATAATATGAAAAAATAAATTACGTAGTCAATAAATTTCGAAGACAAAATACCCTATTTCTTGATATTTTTTTTTTCGTTTAGGAGAATGGAAATGACGAGAATTTTCACCCTTACACATCCAGTGCCTATTCACTACACATATATTTAAATAAAGTATAAAAAAAAAAAGAGAGGAAAGAACACATGGGCATAGGATAACATTTTGATCTTGCATGTTAAAAATACCATTTTTAACTCTGTATGAATGGGCAATGGCTTAATTATTTGAACCTATAGCAAATACATAATGCATGCAAAGCTTTAAGTGGTCGAGTCATTCAGAGCCATTTACCTCTATGCTTTTGAATGAGAAAACATAAGCGAAATACATATGCAAGGATGAAGAATAATACATGTACAGTGGATGATTGATAGAATGCAATGACATCATTTTAGAGTACAGTTACCGTTTAATTTTTGGGTTTGGTTTGAACATATTTTATTGTTTAGATATTACAACAAAAGGATCGGACACAAGTTCTTAAAACTTAGAACGTCCTCTCCTTAATTTTAAATTTTAAATCTTAATTTTTGGGTATAAGTGAAGTAAAGTGTTCCATGCACATTTTCTTTCATTTTTATTTTAGATAAATCCTCTGCAATTGCCTCATAAATGTAATTTGTTAAAAAAAAATAAAAGGATATTTTCTTCATATTGTAATAGTTTTATTTAGGATTCTATAGACTAACGAAGAATCACACAATCGTGAAATCCATTAAATAGTTTATCTCGCATCTATACGTCAAAGTAAGCAAAGCACCTCAAGGTGTAAGCTTGCGGTTTGAAAATCGCCGACAAATTGAAAATCTGCTAATCGATTCGATAAGATGATTTTCACAGGCCGATGGGTTTGGTAAGATTGCCGATTGTTTTCTTTTACATGTATTGTCGGTATCTCGATTGATGCTAGGAAAATAACACGACCTGTTAATTCTAAAGTAAACATGCATTAGTATTTCCGGAGCTGGAAAATTATCTGTGATATCACAAAGTGGCTCTCAAATGAAGTCCCCGACTTTGTTGACAGCCAGTCTTTGAATGTATTTGAATGACCTTGAAAAAATTTTGTTCGACAAAATGTAAAGGGTCTGAAAAATTTATCTTAGAAGATTAATTGAAGATGAACTAAATATGTATTTACGGCTTTATGTAGATGACACTATTCTATTATCGGAATCCCCTGAAGATCTTCAGTATCAGCTTGAGATGTTCTTTGAAAACTGTATTTTTAAAAAAGAAAAAGAAAAAAAAGGCACTTGACGGTTAAAAGTACTAAAACAAAAATTGTTGTATTTGCCAAAGGTAAAGTAAGTAATAATATTTCATTTAACTTCGAAGGTGTTCCATTGGAATTTGTTGAAAATTTTAAATATTTAGGAGTAACATTTTGTAAAAGTGGATCTTTCAATTTGAAATGTATCAGAAAGTACAAAAGCAATGTATAATGTTCTTGGAAAATGTGGAAAACGGTATTTGTCAGTTGATTGTAAATTAAATATTTTTGACATAATAGTGAAATTAGTTCTGTTATCTTGTTTTGAAGTATGGGGGTTTAGTAATGTCACTCTTGATGAAAGACTTCATCTAATATTTTTATAAACATATATAAACCTAAAGGACAGATGATACAAACAAACAAACAAACAAAAATGGGATGCCTGGATTGTTATAAATTTTTGGACCTATTTTGATTGTAAATGATGCAAAAATTAAATTTATAACATATAAAGAAATTCTAAACTTTCTACGTTGTTTAAAATTCTACCTTTTTGCGTCAGTCATCTTTAAAAATCTTTACAATTTTTTAAAATCACTTTATAGGACATTAATGTGAAATCTTGAATAAAAATTTAATCTAAATGGTGTACAGTTCTTAAACAAATACTGAATGATTGTGGACTTACTTGTGTATGGCAACAAAACTCTGTAAATATTGCATGGTTAAAGAAAAAAGTGCAATGTTCTTGTAGATCAATCGAAGCAATTCTGGTAAAGTGACTTTTATAATTTACCAAAAAAAAAAAAAAAAAAAAAAAAAAAAAAAAAAAAATTCTTTATAAATTGTTTAAAAATCATTAACTTTTGAGATATACTTGCTGATTTCACCTTCTAAATTTTCTATGAAACACTATGTTTTTGTAACTGGAAATGCTGAGCTTCCAATTGAAACAAAAATAATTTATAATATTGCTAGAGAAAACAGAATTCCTCACTTGTGTTCAAGTAAAAAAAATTGGAGATGAATTTCACTACTTATCTAATTGCGCTGAAAATGATTTTAGACTCGCTTTTTTGTCCAAATATTATCACACAAATTCTAATGTTTTTAAGTTTGAACAATCATTTGATATAAAAAAACAAAACTTTGCAAACTTATTGGGATTATTATTGAGAGAGTTTGACTTTTTTGTTTTGGTCTGCTTTTCTTTTTTCTTACGTGTGCTTTATTGTAAATGTTCATAAAATTTTCTTAATTACAAACCATGGATATTTATTTCAAAAAAGAAAAAAAATCAGGAACCTGTTTAAAAAAAATGTTAAATTATTGTGCAAAGTCAACCTGTACTTGCATGATATAAATTTTAGCTCATTAAATTATTTAAAGCTGGCACATGTGGGGGTAAAAACAGATTTGTAATTATGTTGTCCGAATGAATAGAGACGCTAAAATGATTAAATAGCGTAGTTGAATATTTTATCTGTGAGTAAACATACGTTTCATTCATTGCACAGGTAAATGAGGATTCCTACGAGTTTTCCCACGGTATCGTGCCTTCTGTTACAAAACTATCGGTACTACTTTCAACATCTGCCGAGATTTTTTCCTCAAGCTTTGTTAATTAAGGCTTAAAATTATTTTAAAAAGCTTTTTATAGTGCTTGAATAATTTTATGCATTCATCTAATTTTAAAACAATTTTGGAGTATTCTTTCGTATGCAGTAAGCGTGTCAATCGAGAACTATTTTGTATCGCGGATGAGTAGGAGTGGCTACGATTACTACTCGAGAAGTATATAAAAAGGATTGGATTTTAGCGGTCTAATCAAAACGTGATATTCTAAGACTTAGAGAGGGGGAAAAAGTATCTACACTATCTTTGATTTGTTTCTTGGAATATTCCTAACTTACAACTGTGAGTAAATGAAATATCCTGAATAGCTTGTTTGTTTAATTGTATATTTTGTGTAATATCAATTTGTATTATTATATAATATTCTATTTTTACTTAAAATTGTTGCGCACTACAAATTGGGCAGAATTCATTTCTTTCAAAGAATAATTTTGAATGAATTATGCACTTCCTATTTTAGATGGTGCAGTACGTGAAACGTCAAACAAGTGCTCAAATGGTAGCCAAGCAGCACTTGAAACTTCACCTGAGAAGAATCCGAAATAAAGAATACTCTAGACTCAGAGACATGGTGCCATCTATTGCCAAAAAAGACAAAATCTCCAAGGTAAAGCATCAGAGTGTTAATTAAAGAAAAAGGTAGAAAAATCATTTCACGTCTCGATTCTTAGGAAATGACATGCCTATTTAATTAAGTGTGTACAATCATGGTAATTCAGTTTGACATTATTATACCCCAAGGGAACCAAATAGGCCATACAAACTATTCACGAAAGTTTTATATTAGTATCCTGCAGTGTTAAACCGTTAACCCTGTTTTGATATTTAGCGGTAGACATTGAATTAAGATATAGTATTGAACCTTAATGTAGGAAAAGTAATAAGATAGGCTGTCAGTGTGTCTGCTGACCAATCTTATTCACTTGTGTGTTCAAAAAAATTGTTTAAATTAAACGCTTGGTCAACTAGAAAAAGCTGTTTAGGAAAAATCCAGTCCGCTATGACACATAATGTGTTATTTGCATTCATAATTGGACCTGTCACGGGTTATCTTTACAACTTGCGAATCCTACAAGCTGTTTTGACACGACTCTAATCAGACCTATTGAACAATATTGGTCCTGCCAAATAAGCATTGACCAATCGATGAACGGTACATCGATAGAGATGACACTAATTATCATTAGTCCTTTCACTCGCGCTTCGACGCATCACAGCTGCTATTACACGGCTGATTTTTTTTTCTTGTGACCACGTGTGTCAAGGATGAGCATGTGTTTCCTTTCAAATATGCCTTTGACATATTGTGTATCCTAGCATCTGTTTCATGTCTTGGTCAGGTCGCGGCCATCACAGGATTAACAAGAATATCTAGGACAAAAACCACATTGTTATTTTAATAGAAATTCAAGATAAACAAAATCATGAAATAGCAAGTCAATATTTTGTAATTCAACTTTAGTTATCTGTTTTTTAAGTTTTCCCTATCCATTATGGTCAAGCTCGGTCACTACCAAACTAACAGAAATGCTCCTAAATAGTTAAAGCATTGAACAGCTGTTCATCTTGTATATTTTTAAGTCATGTTTAGGTATGTAATGTTGAGGTCACTAGGCAAGTATTTACCTGTGAAAACGAAATTGTTGACACAGGTGGAATGACTCATGCCAAGACGGAAAAAATACAGAGAAAATGACACATTATCACATAAGTATAACAGCTTATTCCTTTCATGCAGATGTGGTTGAAGAAATTAAATGTGCCTATCAAAGGCTTTGCAAATTTCTCAGTGATATAATAGATTGTGTTAGCTGTGAGGTTTGACTTTAATAGCTATTTTAATCTAAAGTTATAAAGGAACGACAAAATCATGCAGACTCTGAAGAAAAATATGAAAAATGGGCAAGTTTTAATCATGACTCACCGTTAGACCGAAAAATAGCAGTCAATTCTAACGAGGTGCTTTACATTACGATACATTTGATACACCTGTGGACGCCATTTCCTGCATTCGGCGCGCTAATCCATGATAATCGTAGATTTAAAAAAGACACAATTTGTGAAATAGCTAAACAAAAAAAATCTATATGAAACTTCGACATAATACTTTGTTTAACTTGAACAGATGGTATATTGTCCACTTTTTGTACGTGATGACGATAAATCAGTAATGTGTTTTCATTTCTTTTGGTATTGAATCTCAGGTGACAGTCATTGAAGAAGCCGTAAAATACATTGACGAGTTACACAGGGCCCTGTTTGAGCGGTTACATTCTAAAGGTAATATATATTGTTGTAATCGAGAACTCATTACAGGCATCGTTATGTCATCAGTAAAATAATGAAAGTGTAATTCAACCCGTGGTTTCATTACGATTTCTATAGCGGAATAAGGGAACAAAGCGATAGGTACATTAGGTTGCTTTTAGCAATGTGTGTCCACGGATATCGTTTTTTTTAAACTAATAGTGCAAACGATAGTTTTGAAACGCGCTAATAAAAAAAGAGGAAAATAGGCGAAAACCTCACCTTTCCAACGTGAGAAAGAGATACTGATTAATGTGATGATGTTAGCAATTTTAAATATCTTTGATATTGAAGAAAAATCCCAAGGCAACGTACCGCAAAAATAATAGAGTGAAAAATGTCGGAAGCAATTAAATCTCAAGGTATAAAACATCTCTATTTTAGCAGCTGCTGGAAACAAGTTGGTTTCTGATGAACACGTCAAAGACTTCATACACACCTTAATACCAGCGGACTTATTCTCCAAGACCCCAGCATTCAACTCCAACTTTGAAAAAACACAAAGACACCCTTCCTACATGTTACCAAAGAAACAAAAGGGGTTCGGCAAGCCACACTAGCTCTTTGGGCCAAATGTTTCACTGTGATATTAAAAACAATAGGATGAACCGACTGTGATATTTATGTTTTATGAATATTATTACCAATTTTATTGGATTTTTTGCCTTGTGACTTTTCCGATATCCCAGGCCATGGGGAAATACACAAAGTACCCTCAAGATCTCCAATCCTCAAAGTATTCGTCAGTGGTGCCTCATAGGTAATTGAACAGCCATTAAAATATATATATATTTTTTTCAAAGAGAGAAATATTTAATGATCTTGAAATAACTAGCATCCATTCCACAAAGAAACTTTATTATTTTATTCTCTTTTTTTTTTTTTTACAGATGTGGAATCGGCAGAGAAGTCCTTTAATTTACTTGTCTGGTTCCATACTTGGAAGTCTGAATACAAAATGAAACGGGAGACAAAATTGAGATGCACTATGAGCACATTCCGAAAACTTTGTGATCCATTACAATACTAGTCCTTTTATGAAAAATTATATTTGATATAATAAAACATGAAATATGAATTTGTGTTCGATTTCTTCTTCTTTAGCGCAGTACAGGCCGACCCATTTCCAGCCTAAGTTATGCTTTGGAATAGATTTTTGTTCAGATATGCATTTTTTAAGATACATATACTTGAAGTTTAGTGCTTGGATAAGAAAATACAGAGAAAACGAAAAGTAGACTTTTGTAGCAAATCTGAACATGTCATACTGTTCATCACCTTTAATACCTGTAGTTGTTGGAGAGGCAAGATTCAAAACATAAGTACTGCACCAGATTTTAAATGTATAAGAAGAAAATAAATTGCTGAACACTGTATTTTGACCACAGTTTCAATCGCACGAAACATTGCATGCAATATGACGTGTTCATGTTCTAATGTAGCCGAAAACGGTGTAAAGATGAGTAATTATAAAATATCACACAGGCACGTATCTTAATATTTGTGGCAAAATTAAAGAACGGGATCTAAAGTGAAGTCCAAGGTTCAAACTTGGCACCTGAATTGGCTTGTTCAAGTCCAGGCCACTCCGCTTTAATCTTGAAGTCCAGGGCTCAAATTTTCAGTTATATTGTTTGAATAATTATCGACTGAATGTTAAGCTCTGAAATATATATACATGTAATGAAAATATTTATAACGTATTTATTTTTTTTTTAATTTTACTTTTAAAAATATATATCAATTAAAGAAAATTTTCTTAGTTTACCTCAACATCAAACTGTTTCTAATAAATGAAATCTACTTTTAAAATCTCAAGTAATTTAAGATTCAAGGAATAGTCAGTTATTGTGCCATAACTGATACCACTGTCAAACAGGTGCGCCGAAAGAACAAACACATATAAAATGGAATCAAGATCAAGCTTTAAGTAAATTAAGCGCACCTGTCATTAGATTTGATGGGAGATTTAAAAAAATATATATTTACAAGATTGTGTATATACTATATAAATTACAAAATTTATTACAAGACGGCATATAAACTGTCTGTATTACTGTACATTATTTAACTTTATTAATACCTAGTTTCCACGAAAAATTAAATTATATAATATACGTTACCTACTGGGAGAAAAGATAATTTGACATTTGACAGGTTTAAACAGATTCCTTTCGATTACCATCTGTTGCCTTCGTTTTATCTACTAATGTCTTATATACGTTTTTATCTGTGAATACATAATTATTTTTTTTTTAATAGATTCCCTTTACTTACATTGTATTTTGTCAGAGTCTAGACAACTTTGTGTTAAAATATGAGGTGCAAATCAAAATTTATGAGACATTCCTCGTAGGACTGTACTGTTAGTTTGTTTTCTTGACATTTAAACTCACACCTGCTGTGATGGAATGATTTTATATAGAGTGCAAAGTCACGCAAGAAACAATTACTTATTGTCAAAATGCACCTTTTGATTTAAGGAACATATTTTTGGCTTCAAATCGCCACAGCTGTCGGAGGGTTTCACCCCTCGTCTGACTCTTTAGCGTCTTGTTCAATGTTGAAAGGCAAAGACATGCCCTACATTATCTTAAGATATGTACGAATGGCATAAATAAAACGTTTCAGCTGTTTTAAAAATTGTCCAATAATATTGTTAGCTTGTGTGAATCAGAGAAAGGAACGGGTTGCCAGAAATTTAAATATGATCATAAATGTCTCCTTTTGACTTGGTCTGCATTGAGATGATAGACAGAGACTAAAAATGAAAAACAGTGGCCATATGTTCGGATTTTCTTTCCAAACAAATAAATATAAATGATCTCTTGACCTAACTAAGAGTCGAACATTAATCTCTTGACTTAAAGTTTCTTCTGTTGGAAGACATTCATATATCAGCACGGATATCACTGTATGATACTTAATCATAAGCTGTAACTTCAGTATTTTGAAAAAAGGAAATCGAGTCAATAGACAAGCAATTTGAAAGAAAATGCATGTACATGTAAGATTCTAGTAAAACTATATTTGTACATAGAAGTAGTTACTACCGTTTCAGTTTCGGAGAAATTTAAATATAGATTTTCACTGCTTTGTTTTATTTCCACCCGCTTACCAAGTACAATATTCTACAGAGATAAATCTTTAGTCGAATGGGCTAAAAGTCTGGCAGATGCAAATGTCATATACATCAAATGCGGACAGAAATGACCACAGCTTCCCGGCATATGCTGGTCCTGTGGCACGTGCCAGCACGCGCTCTTGTCAGCGTGCCTGCTTAACGACACGCGAATCTGTGGTTCATTATGAATTTAATGTTGGACATTTATGAAGTCTGCATGTCCTACATTTCTTAGATTTGATTTATTCTGGGACAAATATTGTGTAAATGCTGTTTCAATGGACTGGGTTTTTAATGGCGCTACTCTCTCATTTCCACGGCACTACGTAGATTTTAGTAATACGGTTTTGAAACACATGCTAATGCAACACAGGTGGTGAAGAAACAAAATGATGGATTCAAATGGAGGAAACATCAAAAGCAATTTTCTACTTGACGAAAAAGCTCAGGCTCCCAAATTAAGGTACCATATGTCACCACAACTGCACACATAGCGTCATCTGCTAAAATTCTCTTGGTTGAATTTTCCCGCGTAAAACTGCCAAAAAAGGTGGTCTGTGACGTTCTTAAATTTCATCTGTCGTCTGCATCCAGTAGAATAATGTTAAACGGTAATCAATCCCCGATACCATGTGCACGTTAGAATAAAAGAATCAGATAGAGTCCTTAGCATTGTAGTTCGTGTGAATTTGGTCATGTGTATCGGCAGATATCGAGTGTTTATACAAAGTATGCTACAGGACTTTGATGAGACACCGTTTTAAATTGCAATTATCCTTGGAATGAAAAGCGCATTGAAGATAAAAAATAACAATTCAGATTAATATCAAGCATGTGCCACAGAAACCCTGTTTAAAGTAATCATTTAATGAGTTTTGATTACTGCTTTGTGACGGAGACAAGCACACCCTTCCTCAACGTTGGAGGCAAAAGTCTTTATAGTTATAATCAACCTAGGAAAACTTTAATAATTGATCTTCAAACTTTGAAAATATTTTTATGCATTATTTACAAACATCTAAGCTTTTTTGTGGCTTAGAGTAGTTTAAGGAAGTATGTAACATCAAACTTTCTTTTACTGGATCTTAAACGTCTGTTTTGAATTTAATTACATTTCTAATGAATTTTTTTGATTTTTTTTCCCGAGAAAATAATGTGAAATGTTTTTCCCCTTACATATAAGGAATGAATTGAATAGCTATACAAATTATACTGTTGTAACCCGTATATACTTTTAAAAACTGCGAAGCGGTTTATAAGAAAAGCGTAAACTTTCCAAATTAGGTTATACAATTATAACTCAGGTAGATATTAAATTTATTCCTTAAAAAAATTTTTGTCTTGAATTGTAAGACAATTTTCCTTCCAAAATGACACCAAGTTGTACAAAATTTAAGTATACCGTCAAGTGAATTGATACTTTTTTGGGATTTCAGATTGTGACGTAGGCAACGCGGATTATAATTTTTTATTTAATCAAATAACGCGTTATAACCAGAATTATATTATATAAGGGATAAATTAAGGATATACAACATACATACACACACTCCACACACACACACACATATTTACATTCCACATGTATTTTGTTTATAAAATGTATGGAAAGCAACGGCATTCAAAACACCATAACACGGACGGGGAGGTCAATAGGTTAAAGTACATTTTATTTTGACGTCACAAACGTTGAACGCTGTGCAAGTGCAATGTCATAATTCACGCTCACATTGAACAGAAGCTGTTGCAATGGCTCTTCCATTAATTGTAACTTATATGAAGGATAATACAAGGATTTTGAAATATAAATCACATCTGCAGACAAGGCAAGTAGTTCAAATCTTCAAATATAAGCATTGAATCATTATTTTTCGAAAAATGTAATCTCATAACTGCAACGGTTTATGCAACAAATTTTCAGTTGCAGTTATGAGACGACATCTTTCCAAAAATAATGATTTAATATATATATATATATATATATATATATATATATATATATATATATATATATATATATATATATATATATAAAATATAATATATATATATATATATATATATATATATATATATATATATATATATATATATATATATATATATATATATATATTTCTCATCTGTTCAGTTGAACAATAAATCGTAATAATTTTAGAGAAGAATTAAGTGCAAATTTGAAAGAGACGCATACAATCCTCCTCCAAAAAGTGCATCTCATGGTTTTTACAATAGTCATAAAAACAAACAAAAACAAAAAGCAATGCAACAATGGCAGAAAGCTTGCTATGACAGGACTTTTCAGTGAAATGTACATATTTAACCAAAGCTCTTACTAAAGGCAATGTATTTATAATTAAGTTAAGTTTCCGAGATGGAAGTTGTGTAAAGCAATCAACATCAATGCCACGTGTTATGCGCGTGTCGATAAAAACCGTATTGGGTATTTTTCTCCGAGGTAAATGGACAAAGCCAAAGGGGCACTTAAGTTATCGTCCCATTTTTTTGTTCTTTGTCAAACAATGTTTTATTTAAATGAAAAGTTCATGTTTCGAGATAGCTTCGTTGTGATTTTAAATACCTTGAGATTTTAACAATTCTAAAAATCGGACTTACATGTACGATAAAGTAAAAGCATGTTTTGAATATTGATTCGACGATTTAGTGTGTTGGGGAGGGGTCACAGTATTCATGCAGGTAGAAAAAAAGCAATTAACTTATGGCGATGCTTGTAACACAACATACTGCGCGACTATTACCATTCAGGGTACTCGTGGCTTATAAAGAAAGAATCATTGGCAGTTGATACGTACATGCATTTGGTTCAAAAGCTTAACATGCTTAATATAAGACATTCATAATAAATTATACCGACTTCTACTGTAAGTTCTTATGTGAAGTAAAAGACTTGGACCACATTTGTCATCATGATGAAAATCGGATTTTCTACGCGTGCCAGATACCAACGGAGAAAGGCTCAACAAAGTTCTCAGGGAACTGGCTGATATGGGTATGTTGGAACAAGATAGAAGGAATCGAAGAAACATACAAAAAACAACAACAACAACAAAACAAATACAATTTTCTGATGTTGAAAGAAGACCAAAACATTAGACTTAATTGCTGGTACAGCATGGGAGATATAGGCGGAACTAGACAAAAAAGACTAGTTAAGAGAGAAAAAGCCACACAGTTGACCAAAGGCTGCACCAGTTTGCAGGACGCCATTAGTGTTTATGTGAATGATCACATCTACACAAGTCCTCCTGATGGTTTTACCCTGGAAACTCACTAAGTCCCACTCAGGCCAGACACTGTGATATGGTCAGTATAAACTAAAAGCGAATTGAGTGCATCATTGGATTGGACCAGTTTCCAGGAACAGCCAATGAAGAAGGTTAAATACCTGGAAAAAGTTCGTCCTAAAGAATTATGTTGCAGTGATTTCTTGAACAAACAGTAGTTTGAGTTTTTGAGGCGAGACGACAACGGCTTCTAAGAAACTGGACCAGTGAAAAAAAAAAAGACCCCCCCCCCAAAAAAAAAAAAAAAAACCCAAACCAAAACAAAACAAAAAGACAAAAAAAAAAAGAAAAAAAGTCAAGCTTCATTTTACTCCGTAGAAAGACCAGAAAGTTGAACTAAGTGCCTGATGAATAATGTGGACTAACATAGAAATATTAATGATCAAAAAGTCCTCTGATTGTTGGCCACTACAAAATGCAGATTTCAGCTTCAAAGGGACAAAAATTTGGTGAGCAACAAAATGTAGAAGACAAACCTTTATAAAGCAGACTTCGTTGAAGAACTAAAGAAGATGAAGATGACCATCAGTGATCCATCTCATAACGTAATTACTACTAAACAGAGAAAACCATCAGTGACCATCAGTGATCCATCTCATAACGTAATCACTACTAAACAGAAAAAACCATCAGTGACAATCAGTAATCCATCTCATAACGTAATCACTACTAAACAGAGCAAAAACCATCAGTGACCATCAGTGATCCATCTCATAACGTAATCACTACTAAACAGAGCAAAAACCATCAGTGATCCATCTCATACCGTAATCACTACTAAACAGAGCAAACCATCAGTGACCATCAGTGATCCATCTCATACCGTAATCACTACTAAACAGAGCAAAAACCATCAGTGACCATCAGTGATCCATCTCATAACGTAATCACTACTAAATAGAGCAAACCATCAGTGACCATCAGTGATCCATCTCATAACGTAATCACTACTAAACAGAGCAAAAACCATCAGTGATCCATCTCATACCGTAATCACTACTAAACAGAGCAAACCATCAGTGACCATCAGTGATCCATCTCATACCGTAATCACTACTAAACAGAGCAAAAACCATCAGTGACCATCAGTGATCCATCTCATAACGTAATCACTACTAAATAGAGCAAACCATCAGTGACCATCAGTAATCAATCTCATAACGTAATCACCACTGAACAGAGAAAACCATCAGTGATCCATCTCATAACGTAATCACTACTAAACAGAGCAAACCATCAGTGACCATCAGTAATCAATCTCATACCGTAATCACTACTAAACAGAGCAACCATCAGTGACTATCAGTGATCCATCTCATAACGTAATCACTACTAAACAGAGAAAACCATCAGTAATCAATCTCATACAGTAATCACTACTAAACAGAGCAAAAACCATCAGTGACCATCAGTAATCAATCTCATACCGTAATCACTACTAAACAGAGTAAAAACCATCAGTGACCATCAGTGATCCATCTCATTACGTAATCACTACTAAATAGAGCAAACCATCAGTGACCATCAGTAATCAATCTCATAACATAATCACTACTAAACAGAGAAAAGCATCAGTGACCATCAGTGATCCATCTCATAACGTAATCACTACTAAACAGAGCAAAAACCATCAGTGACCATCAGTGATCAATCTCATAACGTAATCACAACTAAACAGAGAAAACCATCAATAATCAATCTCATAACGTAATCACTACTAAACAGAGCAAAAACCATCAGTGATCATCAGTGATCCATCTCATAACGTAATCACTACTAAACAGAAAAAACCATCAGTGATCATCAGTGATCCATCTCATAACGTAATCACTACTAAACAGAGCAAACCATCAGTGACCATCAGTAATCAATCTCATAACGTAATCACTACTAAACAGAGAAAACCATCAGTGATCCATCTCATACCGTAATCACTACTAAACAGAGCAAAAACCATCAGTGACCAATAGTGATCCATCTCATAACGTAATCACTACTAAACAGAGCAAAAACCATCAGTGACCATCAGTAATCAATCTCATAAAGTAATCACTACTAAACAGAGCAAACCATCAGTGACCATCAGTAATCAATCTCATAACGTAATCACTACTAAACAGAAAAAACCATCAGTGATCATCAGTGATCCATCTCATAACGTAATCACTACTAAACAGAGCAAACCATCAGTGACCAGCAGTGATCCATCTCATACTGTAATCACCACTAAACAGAGCAAAAACCATCAGTGACCATCAGTAATCTATCTCATACCGTAATCACTACTAAACAGAGCAAACCATCAGTGACCATCAGTAATCAATCTCATAACGTAATCACTACTAAACATAGAAAACCATCAGTGACCATCAGTGATCCATCTCATACCGTAATCGCTATTAAACAGAGAAAACCATCAGTGACCATCAGTAATCAATCTCATAACGTAATCATCACTAAACAGAGAAAACCATCAGTGACCATCAGTGATCCATCTCATAACGTAATCACCACTAAACAGAGCAAAAACCATTAGTGACCATCAGTGATCCATCTCATAACGTAATCACTACTAAACAGAGCAAAAACCATCAGTGATCCATCTCATACCGTAATCACTACTAAACAGAGCAAAAACCATCAGTGACCATCAGTGATCCATCTCATAACGTAATCACTACTAAATAGAGCAAAAACCATCAGTGACCATCAGTGATCCATCTCATAACGTAATCACTACTAAACAGAGCAAAAACCATCAGTGATCCATCTCATACCGTAATCACTACTAAACAGAGCAAACCATCAGTGACCATCAGTGATCCATCTCATACCGTAATCACTACTAAACAGAGCAAAAACCATCAGTGACCATCAGTGATCCATCTCATAACGTAATCACTACTGAATAGAGCAAACCATCAGTGACCATCAGTAATCAATCTCATAACGTAATCACTACTGAACAGAGAAAACCATCAGTGATCCATCTCATAACGTAATCACTACTAAACAGAGCAAACCATCAGTGACCATCAGTAATCAATCTCATACCGTAATCACTACTAAACAGAGAAAACCATCAGTGACTATCAGTGATCCATCTCATAACGTAATCACTACTAAACAGAGAAAACCATCAGTAATCAATCTCATACAGTAATCACTACTAAACAGAGCAAAAACCATCAGTGACCATCAGTGATTCATCTCATTACGTAATCACTACTAAATAGAGGAAACCATCAGCGACCATCAGTAATCAATCTCATAACATAATCACTACTAAATAGAGAAAAGCATCAGTGACCATCAGTGATCCATCTCATAACGTAATCACTACTTAACAGAGCAAAAACCATCAGTGACCATCAGTGATCCATCTCATAACGTAATCACAACTAAACAGAGAAAACCATCAATAATCAATCTCATAACGTAATCACTACTAAACAGAGCAAAAACCATCAGTGACCATCAGTGATCCATCTCATAACGTAATCACTACTAAACAGAGCAAACCATCAGTGATCATCAGTGATCCATCTCATAACGTAATCACTACTAAACAGAGCAAACCATCAGTGACCATCAGTAATCAATCTCATAACGTAATCACTACTAAACAGAGCAAACCATCAGTGATCATCAGTGATCCATCTCATAACGTAATCACTACTAAACAGAGCAAACCATCAGTGACCATCAGTGATCCATCTCATAACGTAATCACCACTAAACAGACCAAAAACCATCAGTGACAATCAGTAATCAATCTCATACCGTAATCACTACTAAACAGAGCAAACCATCAGTGACCATCAGTAATCAATCTCATACCGTAATCACTACTAAACAGAGCAAACCATCAGTGACCATCAGTAATCAATCTCATAACGTAATCACTACTAAACAGAGCAAACCATCAGTGATCATCAGTGATCCATCTCATAACGTAATCACTACTAAACAGAGCAAACCATCAGTGACCATCAGTGATCCATCTCATACCGTAATCACTACTAAACAGAGCAAACCATCAGTGACCATCAGTAATCAATCTCATAACGTAATCACTACTAAACAGAGAAAACCATCAGTGACCATCAGTGATCCATCTCATACCGTAATCACTATTAAACAGAGAAAACCATCAGTGACCATCAGTAATCAATCTCATAACGTAATCATCACTAAACAGAGAAAACCATCAGTGACCATCAGTGATCCATCTCATAACGTAATCACCACTAAACAGAGCAAAAACCATTAGTGACCATCAGTAATCAATCTCATAACGTAATCACTACTAAACATAGAAAACCATCAGTGACCATCAGTAATCAATCTCATACCATAATCACTACTAAACAGAGCAAAAACCAGAGGTGGGATCAGACGTCGAATTGCAATGGGCACTTAATGCTTTTTTATTTGTCCACCTGTTTTTATATTCCTGTGAAGCAGATATTATTCCAGAACTTCTACATGAGAAGAAGAAAACACTTGCTGTGGCCCTCGACATTCAGATATATCGATGATTACTTTTTATCATTTGCAAGTAACAATAGTTAGAGTACTTGAAATAAAAGACACCACAGAGTTTGCCACATTTGCTTCACTTACAACTGAATTGTGAGACAAACGAGATGGCTTCAGTTTTTCCACCATCAATTTTCATTATTTATGTAGTAATATCCCACTATCAACTGCATAAAGTGTTTCTGTCTCCCAACTTATTCGATACTCACGGCATGATCTGGATATCATGAAATATGGAGATAACGAACAGTATTCAAGTTCAAAGTCCATTAAAACAATACAAATCGGGAGCAGAGCAAACACGGACCTACAAAAACATCAGAGGTGGGATCAGGTGCCATGCAGGAGTGAGCATTCCCTGCCGACCGGTCACACCCGCCGCGTGCTCCTTGTCATGATTGGGAAATAACGGAAAAATCCGTAAAGTTAAATTCGTCACGTTTATCATAAAGCTTTGCTGTTAGATTACCATTAACGTCTTTTTCTACTAAAATATCCAAATATGAAACAGATGTGTCAGACTCTGTGGTATTTTTTATTTCAAGCTCACTGGGATATATCATGCCGACATATGAATGGAAATAACTATTGTTAATTGATAATACGTCGTCGATATATCTAAAGGTCGAGTTGAAGGCCACAGTAAGAGATTTCTTTTTGTCATGTATAAGATTTTGAATAAATTGGTTTGAACATATTTTATTGTCTATAAACTTTACAACTGGGATTGGGCAAGAGTTCTTAAAACTTAATACGCCCTCTCCCTACATATGAATTAAACCAAACATATTTACATATATGGGTTTCAGCTTAAAATGAATAAAACACAGAAAAGCATAATAATCAGAGAAACATTACAATACACAAGCTGTATAGAATTTGCAAGAATAATTATTGCATCAACCAAAACGAACTTACTTTTTAATAAATGTTTGTACAATGGAAAATAAGTATTCGTTTTCAACATCGCTTAACCTTTCACCTCCCCAGAGTAATGTGTGAATATCAACAGTATGTAATTTTCCCATTCGCAGAAATGTATCGAAAAATTCTTTTCTGGCTTCTGTATATTTTCTGCAAGAGAAGAAATAATGATGAGTGTCCTCCACTCCTCCACAGGAACATAAGGGACTCAAAATTACATTACATCGAAAAAGATCGCTATTAAGTACACAGTTGTGTCGAAGCCTTGTATGTAATATATTTAAGCGTCGATTTCTACCAAATTTCTAGCTTGATACATGTAAGATCATAATTCAGTTTGTTTTCGATAGTATTGACATTTTTAGATGACTGCTGAAGGGAGTTATTATCTGCAGATAATCTACCAAGACTTGTCATTTCTTCAGCAACATCATTTACATATATAAGAAATAACAGAGGTCCTAACACTGAGCCTTGAGAAATACCCGCATATAAAAGTTTTTTGTCAGATAAGTTTCTGTATGAAACTCGTTGTGATCTACCCTCTATGTAACTCTTTAACCATTGAAACAGATTTCCTTCTATACCATAAGGTTCTGAGTTTAAACAAGAGACCCTTATGCCATCCACGATCAAAAGCTTTAGAAAGATCACAAAATATCATGCAACAATTTTCACCGTTGTCAATAGCTTTAACAATAGTATCACATATTTCTATTAGTTGATATACAGTGGAGTGACCTGGTAGAAATCCAGCTTGGTATTTATAAAAAAAAGTATGTTATCATAAAAGTGATTATACAAGTGTTTAAATATGATTCGTTCTATTACTTTACCAATACAACTTAACAATGACACGGGTCTATAATTAGACATAATAGAAGGATCATCTTTCTTAAATAAAGGGAGAACATTAGCAACTTTCCATTTACAAGGAAAAATACAATCAACTAATGACCTGTTAAACAATAAACATAGCGGTTTTACAATAGTATACATTGTGGATTTCAACATCTTGTGACTAATATTGTCTGAGCCTATTGCTTTGTTTACAGGGAGAATTGAAATAATATCTATAATTTCTTGTTCACAAATACAGATAGTATCAAATGTGCTATTGCAAACAGAAAAAAAATCTGGTAACACAGCTTCGCCATCGTCAATACAAGTAATAGAAGCAAAATAATCTAAGTTATTTGTAGGCCCAGGATTTGATTCAGTATCCCCAGAAAACAGTAGTAATATGCTTATAAGTTGAAAAAGAAAATTGACATGCTGGAAATATACTGCGTATTTCATGCAAACTTTGAATTTTTGTTTACAACATTGGTACATGCACTTTCAACAACAAGGAGAATAAATGTATAAATCTGAAAAAAACAATGTCATTGATTTGATTGTGCATCTATTTCGGAGGTAAAAAATTCCAATTGCAGCTCGATGTTGATCAAGAGTATTACTCATGATCGGTAATAACTAGTGTTTTGGGTTGGTAAGGGAAATAAAATAAAGCCGCAAAAAACAGCAACGTTGTATCTTGCAAACATATAAATATTGATATTGTCTAGAAAAACTGAAACCCATTGTAGATGTAATCAAAATAAAAAAAGATAGTAAACAGAGAATAATGAACTAGGACTTGTTACAAGAACAAGTACTTGTAAGTCAGTCATAATAAACATATATACAAGACTGACCATGTATGTAAATAAACAAAGCGTGTCTAACAACATTGTTCAGAGAGCAAAACAATACACTGGTATTGGAGAGTATGGAAATTTTTAAATTAACCTGTTTTGAGCATGTCCATAATATTAAAAATGTAGATTCTGTATTTTACATGTGACATAAATATATAGGCAGGTGCTTGATATATTTAACCAATTAGTTCTTAGAGGTCATCCAGCGAGGTGATTTGAACTCTGTCTCCATCTCTTTCGGTTTTGACAAATATTCTACCCTCGTATGTCCAGAAACTATCCATTTTTTTTTTTTTTTTTTTTTTTTTTTTTTGCTTTTTTGCTTCTATAATTTTTTTGACCACAAATTGTCTGTACTTAGTTAAGTCTTCCGTAATGAAGATTTTGCTCGGGTTTTGTGGATTTTCCTTTAGGTTTTTTTTTAGCACTAAAGATTTTATTTTTGATTTTCAAGTTGCGAAAGCGACAAATTATTTGCCTTAGATTTTGATTACTGGGGTTAGGGCGACCGATAGGATGGGACCTATCGATATCGTCAGCTACGATGGTAACCCCCATTGTCTTACAAATACCAATGACAACTTCGTCCGTATTCTGAGCTTGTTCGTTTGTTAGGTTGACGTTGTGGAAACGAAGACAAGTTCCTCTGCCGAATTGTTCCAGGTCGTCAAGGCCACACTCGAGATCACTCACTCTTTGTTCTAAGTCAGAGTTTATTTCTTTAACACTCTTGATTCCATCAGCTTGTTTTTAATTGTTTCTTGTTGAGTTTTGATGGTCTCTGACATTGAATGTAAACAACTTTGTATAATAACTTGGATATGGGGTGCTAAAGCTGTCGCAATAAGCGGAACAAGCGATCCAATGAATGCTTGTCTACTGATAGTCTTTACTATGATATCATTGATAGCAGATGATGGTGCCAAATCATGAATGATAGATGAAGTGTCCTCAGATGTATCAAGAGACCCTACTGTACCAAGAATAGGTGAGGACGTAGCAAAGCCCTGGGATAGGGGATTGGTTTGTACAATGGGACTAGGTTGTTGTCTAGACTTGGAAACGTTATTAGAAGACATTTCTAACCCAGTAGATGAAATGTTGGGAAGAGATGATGAATTGTAACGTCTTCTTAAGGGTTTTTGTTCTTCAAAAGAACTACCAAAAGAATAAATTCTGCTTCATATGAATACAAAAATAGGTCTGCTAATAACGGGGAGAAATTGGTACCGACGGGAATTCCAACAGATTGTTGGAAGACCTGGTATCCAAAAAATCACATAGATATTGTCAATCTGATTTTTCAAAATAAAATTGATAAAATACTTTTTTCTTTGACCGTTTTGCGGAATAATGACTTATATTTATGTACTGAACAATAAAATTAAAATTGATTAATCCATGTTTTATATTTATGTGCTGTAGGTGTGGCCCCAAATTCGAAATGCTCCATTTTTCTCGCTTTTTTCGCGGTGATTCCACATTAAATTCTCTAATTTATTTGCTGAATTAAGTACATATACAAGTTCTAACACAAAAGTGTGAGCTAGTGGGATAATCCAGTACCTCGATGGTAGAGCACTGGGCTGACATGTCAGAGGTCCCGGATTCATTTACATTCGGAGACACAAACTTGCCCCTCTTACATTTGGCGCCCACTTTGGAACCCGGGTTCTCTCTGGCGGGTGAAAGTGATTGCCCGTTGGCACTCCAAAAGAGATGAGGGTATCTCATTCCCTCGAGGGGGACAACGTGGCAGCTACGCTGTAAGATACACGGCAACCTATTAACTTAGGATTGTGGGTTATCCCTTTAGTTCGATCTGTAGAACATTCATTTGGACCGGGTTAATTCAGAGGCACAAATCTGCCCCTGTTACAAAAGGTTTAGAAAAATATACCACAGTTTGCATCACATATAACGAGAGATAACTCGATGTCTGTTGTAAACGTAAATTTAAATAAAGCAATTATAGTGAGAGTTATCTTAAAATAAGGTGTAACATCATTTAAATCAGTAAGAAGCTACTGGATGAAGGATTATTGTTATTAAGGTGAGCGATTTTAAATGATTCTGACATTGGAAAATAAAAGAATATCTAAGAAGTGGACTTGAAAATGTTTATCACCTCACAACTTGGTGTAAAAAAAGCTACCGGAGTCTGGATCCTTCACCAGAGAGTCAGAGCAATTTCAACACCAAGCCTTAATAATTTTGTAATCACCTGACTGCTAATTCTGGGTATTCTCAACAAGACTTTGCAATGGATACTCAGACAGAAAATTTTTCAATTGCACTTTTTCAACAACGGACGACAGTCGGTACATGTAAAACTCTACAGTTTGCCACAAATGCGAGATACATGTAATGTTTGAAGTATCAAGGTTCTCTTCCATTTTTTTTAAATAGCTGCTTGTCCTAAATAAAAATAATTAATAAACCAGTAAAAATTCCCGACTGATAAACTTTAATTCACATGAATTACATGCAATATTCTAATGTTTCTAAAAACTGTTTTATCATTTTTTACTACTGTTTACAGTGCCAACATGTGCAGTGTACACGCTTCTTGGCCATATTAAATCTCAATACGTGTTAAATTTTCATTTTCACTCATCGAATATTTGATAGTTATGACGTCTTAATCCTGCAACAGATAGAGCATAATAAAGTAACAAGATTTGCTTTAATATTATTCTTAGAATTTTTAAATTCATTTTTTGGAGTTGAAATAAATCTAAAATACTGTGGATATTATAATAACCAAATTAAATTACATTGTATGTGATACAGCTAAATATATGCTTATCAATATTGATAAAACTGGTCCCTATCGAAAACAATTTAAAACAAATTTTTATTTTATATATATATATATATATATATATATATATATATATATATATATATTTTTATATATATATATATATATATATATATATATATATATATATATATATATATATATATATATATATATATATATATCTCACTAGTGAAATAAATTCCATATTCAATTATAATTATATATCGACAATTGAATTTTCGGTTTTTCTTTGATTTTTCCTTTTCTGTCTTTTCGTAACACAGTTCATAGGCTTTGAAGACATAGAGCTTGAGCAGTTGAGACGCCAAACTTCAGCTACTGTGATTGATTGAATGTTGTACTACGTCCCGTTCGAGAATTTGTCACTCATATAAAGACTTGACCATATACCGATGAAGAGCTTCAAATTTAGACCTCTCGGTACTCAGGACCATTGAGCAGTGAAGTTCTTTATAGTACCAACGCCTACCGTGACACGGGACCCTTGTTTTTAAGCTCATTCGAAGGACCCGCAACTTTCACTTCGACGTGCCGAGCGCTTGGCGAAGAAACAGTTGCTACCTATTTTTTTTCGACTAAGGTCAGTCGCGGCCGTGATTCGAACACTAGACCTTCCGATCACCTTAGCTACTGTGAGGTTGATAATATCAAGTTGTAAACAAATTTCAACAACATATTTGGAGAAACTTTGGCAGTTTTAGTTTCTGTCAAGATGATCTGTTTACTCTCTCTATCTTATATCAGGCCAGGGAGTGTTTTTAACAACACTCTTCGTGTAGGGAAGGAAATACTACTGATATTCTTTCAAACTGTGACAAAATGTCACTTTGACATTAATTATTCTTTCACATTGTGACAAAAAAAATTCAATATATAAATTACAGTATTTCATTATTGAAAATGTAATAAACATTTGTATTACTTAATTTAATTAATCAATTCCAGTTGTACTTCAACAGATGAAATTTAACAATATATCTTATATATATATGTTCAAACATGCCTCCGTCCTTTAGTACTTTCAGTATTTTGATAAAAACTGTGTTCACTGCCCTTGATTCCAGTCACTTCCGCTACGAGATGCAAGCGTTTCTAAAGTGAAAGTAGAATTTTCTTTTTAGCGCTGAATATAAACACTGAAACAGAGAATGAGAGATCATCATCATGGCTTGGTGCTCACATAACGAAAAGGATCAAATTCCGTCCCGTGTTTCGAAGTGGAAAAAATGTAAAGCGATTGAAAAACTCGGAGTATTTTATGCTCAATGTGCATATGCAGATCCAAACGATATTTTAGAAAAGTTAAATAATAAGTTGACGAACAAAAGGCAGATTTCGCCTCCATCAGAGAGCATGGCGCGAATAAAGGAATTTCTAATGGAGTATGTGAATTTTAATATTGCTGATGATGAAAAGAGTCTGAGGATCAACTCTGAATTGACTAGGAGACACGTAACAAACGTTGAAGCGTGCATGCAGAGGTTATCATCCCTCAACATTTGTGAATATATGCAGATAAAGGGCATTCAGGATCATGAATTGGAATTTAAAAGGTACGGATTGCCATGATGTATACAGAGTAATGGCAAAGAAAAACCTTCAATACATCAGGGAATTCAAGATATAGAGGTTCAATTATACAGGGCTTAAAAAGATTAGAAACATGTGATATTTTTACAAATAGGAGGTACCTTGTAGAAGCTATTTTAATAAAAAATGTTACAAAATTTTTCTCCAACAGATATTTTGGCTGGTACAGTCATGAATTCATCTGGGTAAAAGGACCATGTAATGGCAATTTTGAAAGGTGAATATATACAGAAATGGTTTTGACAGCCCACTTACTTTGACATTTCCATGTTATTTGAGATATCTACAACAAATGCAGTCATGCCATGGTAGTATGAATTTTAGCAGCTGATCCATACCATATAGGCACTTGTTTTGAAATTATTTTAAAAACCCACATCAAAATAAAATCACAAGTTATCTTATCTAACTCCAAATTACAAAGGAATGTACATAGCACTTTTTGGTGTGAAACCAGTTTTCCAGTCAGCACGCAAAGTTTGGAGGTTGTTTACACAGAGAGAAGACAATAAAAGCAAGCAAGCCATACATGATTTTGTACATGTATATAAATTGTTGTGGAAGAGAATGGTGATAAACTATTGCCCACTGTGTTTACTTTGAAAAATTCTGGGAAGGGGGAAACTTGACAGTATTTAGATATGGGGTGAAATATTTATTTCAGAAACAAGTGCCTGTGAACTGATCTCCACAATCCTTTATGCATGTTCTCAGTGGATTATATAACTTAAATTTAGGCCTTTATACTTGGCACTCGGGGCCATTGAGCAGTGAGGGATCTTTTTTGTGCCAGCACTTACTGCTGCACAGGACCTTGGTTTATACGGTCTCATCCGAAGGACCATTAACATGCCTGTTCTACATGTTAATTGGTGAACATGGATGATTATATTGTATTATCAATTTTGTAACTTGATGGATTTATGAAGAAGTTCTGTATCTTTTTCAGACTCCTGATAAAAGTGTATGCCAAGTCTCAAGATTTTTTGGAGATGATGACCAAGTTTTTAAAAATGATGTTGCTACCTATCAGGCCATATAAAAGTGCATACACAGAGCTAATAAGACATTTTTCAAATATGTGTGATCTGTCATCAGTGTAAGTAAAACAAATTAATAGCAGGTTTTGAAAAGAATTGATAGTTTAATCAAAAAATAATTTGTCATATTTTCTAAATGTAGTGTAGTTCTACCATTGAAAGGTGGGGGAGGGGGTGGAAGGGAGAGAACTTAAATTGTGGAGCTACATAGATCTCTTTAAACATGGTAAACATGGCGAAGGAAAAATAATAAGTATAGAAAGCAAATCTCATTATGTTACATGCCAAAGGTATCTTTCTCAAAGATGTACTTAAGCCTATAATGATGTATAATATCTTGTAATTGCAGATTATCATGCACTCAAATTTAGTTTGTTTTGTTTTTATGTTCAACTTGATAGTCCAGGAGATAGCTTTCAACGATTAATCATTCTGCAAGATCAGGCCTTTCTTTGTCTGCCAGATATCAGATTTTTCCAAGAAAAACCAGAGTCAGATCTAAGAGATATTTTGGTCTCTACAGTTGCTACGGTAAGTCTTTGTTCTGCTTAGATAACAGCTGCATGGTTTTGAGGACCAGTGCGTTCATCTGCAGAATTTTATTTATTCTGATTGATCAATTGGCCTAGAAATACATATGCCATTTTGACAGAATATAGATTCAGGAATTTGCAATAAAAATTTCCTACCAAAAATCGACAGACAACAATTTGATGTTATGATCAAAAACTTGAGACCTTTTATAAGAAAAAAAATATACAATTTTTTTCACACGTTAATATGTCGCTTTCCAATTGGCTTAGAAATATGCCTTTTTTACAGAACATAGATTCAGGAGTGTAGATTCTAAATTTGCAACAAAAAATTCCTGCCAAAAATAGACTCATGATAATTTATATTTCAGCGGCGATATGTGTATGCATATAATATATGACAAAAGAACAGTGTTTTGAATAATTAACTGATGCTTTCAAATAAAAAGTTAAAGTTTTAAAAAGTAATCACCTATTTACCTACCCTAATTTTTATTCCCACATAATCAAAGTTTCAAGGGTTTATAGTTTTTTCCATGTCTGTCCATCTGTCTAGCTGTCTGTCTATTTGTACGCAAAGACTTTAACTTTGCCCATAATTTTCGATTGGTTCAGGCTATGGCTTTCATATTTCACATGTCTTCCTTGTGACAAGACCTTTCTTCAGGTACCATCACATTTGACCTTTTGACTAAGGATGCACGATTTTTTTGGTATACCGGTATATTGTGATTTTTATTACGTGATACGTATCGTGATACAGAGACTAAAACACTGGTATTTGGTACATAATTATAAATTCCATAATATATATTCATTTATTTCTTCGAACTATTAAATAAAAATTACAGGAAGTCTAAAAAATGTTGAAAAAAATTAAAATGCGGTATACAAACATGCTTTTATACTATATAAATAAAAAAGGAAAAAAGTGAAGTTATGTTTTATCAGCGTATTTGTAAGAAAAATTATAGAAATTCATTTGAAGTTGTATTAAAAATCCCATGTAAAAATATCGTGATATTATCATGATATTTTGGGGGGAAATCGTGATATATCAAGATACAAAATTTTTGCTGATACCCATCCTACTTTTGACCTTGACCTTGGAGTTTGACCCAATTTTGTAAAATTTTACCCAACTTTAACCATGGCCATAGCTTTTGAACAGTTGGTGCTAGGTCTTTCATACTTCACATGTGTATTTCTTGTGACAAGACCTTCCTTTGACTCTTAGACCTTGACCTAGGAGTTTGACCTACTTTTGTTAAAACTTTAACCTTGGCCTTAGCTTTTGAATGGCTAGTGCTAGGACTTTCATATTTCACATATTTGTGAAAAGAGCTTCCTTTGAGAATCAGCAACTGGAACCCTTTGTCCTTGACCTTGGAGTTTGACCTTATTTTGGAAAACTTTAACCTTGGCCATAACTTTTGAACAGTTGGTGACAGGGTTTTCCTTCTTCACATTAGTATTCCTTATGACAAAACCTTCCTTTGGAAAACTTTAACCTTGGCCATAACTTTTGAACAGTTGGTGATAGGGTTTTCCTACTTCACATGAGTATTCCTTGTGACAAGACCTTCCTTTGGATACCAACAGCTTTGACCCTTTGACCTTGGAGTTTGACCTAGGCTACTTTTGAAAAACTTTAACCTTGGCCATAACTTTTGAATGGTTGGTGCTAGGGCTTTCATATTTTGTGTGTATTTCTTGTGAGAAGGCCTTTCTTTGAACACTATTAATTTTGACCATTTGACGATGACCTTGATGTTTGACGTACTTTTGAAAAACTTTAACCTTTTCCATATCTTTTCAATGGTTGCTATTAGAGCTTTCATATTTCACAGATACATTCCTCGAGACAAGACCTTCCTTTGGGTACCAACATGTTTGATTTGCATTTGAGAAAGTTTAACCTTCACTATAAGTTGCCATATAAGGGCATCATTGTTTCACAAACACATCTTGTTTTTGGTACAATACCAAAAACACACATATTTTTTTCATTTGGCCTGAGTAACCTGGCCACTGGTCCTTTTGTTATTTGATATACCTGGTTATTTGTTAACTTGTATTTTAGTGTGAAAGGAAAAATTTGTTGAATCCAGAGACCAATTTCAACATAGAAAAAGCAGTAGATGACAAATTACTTGTTGAACATGGTGGAGGGTTGCTCATAGAAAGCCCATATTCCTTCTTCCAACCACATGTTCTTGGAAGTTTATGCTTAAAAACTGAGGTAAGGCCCAGTGTTGATCAAATCTAGGGTGCTTGGACTGTTTCAAAAAAAAAAATGTTTGCTACGAAATTTAGGAGATGTAAACAGTTCATGCACTGGACACTTTTAATCTTTCAGCACTGTGTTTTTTTGTGGTGTGCATGAGATGATAAACCATCCTGAGAGCATATTAGCAGCAAACCAAAGATGTTTTTCTTTATTTTGTATGTCAGGCATAACCTCTGCTCCAAAAACTAATGCTGATTGAAGTATTTCTAGATTTTTATCATGTACAGTACAATGTATATACTTTTAAATGTACTATACTTATCATACTTCGCACCGCAATTGAAGTTTAAAAGTTGGAAGGGTATATAGGAATCACCTTGTCTGTGTCTGTCCATGCAATTTTGTAAAGGCCATAACATTGTAATAAAAAAAAAAACATTGGAAGCTCATACTTGGTACAATGATTGTCCATGTCCTGAGGGTTTGTCATGACCTTAACTCAAGGCTATTCCAGCAAGTTCAAGGTCACTAGCTGAAAAAGTATAAAATTCATGTCTGGTCTACAACTTCCTAATGGACAAACATTGAAAGTTCATACTTGATACAAAGATAATAACCTGAAAGTGCATGTGTGATGACGTTGAACCGAAGTCATTTGATCAAGTTCAAGGTCAAATTTATTTTGTTTATTTTTGCTTTGTCAATATTTTGTTATGGAGAACATTATAAACTCACACTTATCACAAAGATTGCGTATGACCTGAGGGTATTATTGACCTTGACCAAAGGTCATTCCAGCAATTTCAAGGTCACAGGAAGAAATACCGGTAATGTATTACTTGTGTCCAGTCCATCATTTTCTAATGGAGGCTAATTGGATATTGATACTTGTCACAAATATTGCTTGTGACTTAAGTGTGTGTCATGATCTTGACCAAAAGCAATTTTGACAAAGTTACTACCTGAAAAATTGTTAAATTCATGTATAGTTTAATTGGAAAACACTGAATATTCGTACTTCACACAAATATTACTTCTGTCCTGAAGGTATGTCATGACATTGACCCAAGGTCATTTCAGCAAGTTCAAGGTTCATAAGTAGAAACTTCAAACAAAGATTTAGTGACTGTGAGTTGAAAGTATGACATAATCTTGACCTAAGGTCATTCTTGCAAGTTTAAGAACACTGGCAGAAAAAATGTGAAATTTTTAAAAACTTTATATCTTCCATTTCAATCATCAATATAAAGTAGAGACTTAGTGCTT
This sequence comes from Saccostrea echinata, assembly GCF_033153115.1. Lineage (NCBI taxonomy): Eukaryota > Metazoa > Mollusca > Bivalvia > Ostreida > Ostreidae > Saccostrea > Saccostrea echinata. The sequence continues at coordinate 8,398,387 of NW_026889772.1, forward strand.
TCATGTCCTATATAAAAAGTTTAATCTTACAGTCCAGGTATTGACAAACAGGCCTTGTAAAATTTCAGTGTTCTTGAATTCTGCAAAAAAACAGGTGTTTTTGATAATGCAAAGCATTAAGATATGAGCCCACCTTTGTCCCCCAAAGTAAAATGTTATATAATATTTAGAAATAGATCTTTCATCATATAATTCCACATTTTTGGATTTGAGGTTGGACTCTATGCAATAATACACTGAAAATCAAGATGCGTTTGTGAAACACTGATGTCCCCATATGGCAGCTTATGGCAAAGGTCAAAGTTTCTCAAATGCAAGTCAAACTCCAGGTCAGGACTCAGGAGATCAGAAATGTTGGTACCCAAAGAAAGGTCTTGTCTTGAGGATTATTATTATTATTTTATGCGGAGTCATCAATATTTCAGCCATATTTCGGCGGTTCTTGTCTTGAGGAATATACCTGTGAAATTTGAAAGCCCTAGTACCAACTGTTCAAAAGTTATGGCGAAGTTTAAAGTTTTTTATGCCCCCGTATCGAAAGATCCCGGGGGTATATTGTTTTTGTCCTGTCTGTCCGTTGTCAACTTTAACCTTGCCCATAACCTTTGATTGGTTGGAGCTATGACTTTCGTATTTCACATGTGTATTCCTTGTGACAAGACCTTTGACCTTTTGACCTTGACCTTGGAGTTTGACCCACTTTTGCAAAATTTTATGAGACTTTAACCTTGGCCATAACTTCTGAACAGTTAGTACTTGGGGTTTCAAACTTCACATGTGTATTCCTTGTGACAAGACCTTCCTCAGGATATCAACCTCTTTGACCCTTTGACCTTGACCTAGGAGTTTGACCTACTTTTGAAAAACTTTAACCTTGGCCATAACTTTTGAATGGTTGGTGCTAGGGCTTTCATACTTCACATATGTAATCCTTGTGACAAGACCTTCCTTCGGATACCAACAACTTTGACCCTTTGACCTTGACCAAAGGAAGGTCTTGTCACAAGGAATAGACATTTAAATGAAAGTCCTTGCACCAACCATTCAAAAGTTATGGCCAAGGTAAGTGTTTTTAAAAAGTAGGTCAAACTCCTAGGTCAAAATCAAAGGTCAAAGTTGTTGGTATCCAAAGAAAGGTCTTGTCACAAGGAATACATATGTGAAGTTTGAAAGCCGAAGGCCCCAAGCACTAACTTTTGAAAAGTTATGACCAAGGTTATAATCTCATAAAATTTTGCAAAAGTGGGCCAAATTTCAAGGTCAAGGTCAAAAGGTCAAATATGATGATACCCAAAGAAAGGTCCTGTCACAAGGAATACACCTGTGAAATATGAGTCATAGCTCCAACCAATCAAAAGTTATGGGCAAGGTTAAAGTTTTTGCAGACAAACAGACAGCCTCCAGACGGACAGACAGGGCAAAAACTATATTCCTGAATCTTTAATACGGGGGCATAACAATTTAAACTTTTGACCATTTTTGAAGAAATTTTCAGGATTTGGTAGTGGTGTTCCAATCATCGATTATAATCGAAAGTCAGTCGATTGTTGGCATAATCCAAGCACTCGATTACAAAATATTTATTCTGATTAATCGGTTAATTTTTTTTACAAGCGTAATAGTTTTTAAGCCAAATATTCCAGCCGTGACTTATTTATTAACTTATTATACCCCCCGCAAACGAAGTTTAGGGGGGGTTATTGGAATCAGCATGTCCGTCTGTCTGTAGATGAGATTTTGTCCGGACCATTTCTTGGAAACTGTTGCAAGGATTGTCTGAAAATTTGTACACTTATTACTTGCCATATGAAGGTGTGCACCTGGTATTTTCATCATGATTGGATAATTTTTTTGCATTTTACAGGTGTTCTTTTCATTTTTATTATGTGCTTTTGTCCTGATCTGTTCCCAGAGACTATTGTATAGATTTGTATGAAAATGTGTACACTTATTATTTACCATATGAAGATGTGCACCTGGTATTTTCAACATTATTTGGTAATTTTTCTGCATTTTACAGGGTTTTTTTTTTCTTCTCATTTTTATTGACTTGGCCATTTCGGGTTCATGTCCAAGGTTTGAGAATCTAGAACATCTGTACAAATATGTGAACTACAGCTTAAAACTACTCATTAGAACTAAAAAAAAAAATCACAAAGTATTAAAAACAGTTTTTACATTACACAGCAGATAGTGTAAATCCATTTGTCCCTTGGGAGTAATGAGTGGAGATGCATCCAGTTAAAGATTAATGAGTTCAGTGTGGGAAGCTGTGAGGGCATCTCTGATCAAGCAGGCCTTATCTATATCTCCTGGGAATTGGGTAGAAAGAAATAAAGATCTCTGTTGTCTAAGTCTCTTAATTGTAATTTTATGTCTGTCAAAATATAGTTACTGGAACCAGCCTTTTATTTTTAAAATGAGTTTGATATAAAGGTATTAAGATCAATTTGATTTTGTATAATTAATTATGATAATTTTTTTCAACAATCAATTTGCAGAGTGTCATGTCTCACAAAGATGACAAATAGTTGCAAACTATTTTTCCAATGTAATAAAAAAAACACTGTAATTATTAGACTAAGTATTGATGTTTTATTAGGCTGCACCTTAGTTTCATTCATTAAAAAAAATACAATGAGTAATTAAATTTTCACTCTAAATGTTTAAGCAAATTGTGAACACCTTTCACATCTAGAAAACATTAGTGATTTGGTACCTTCTCTGAAAAACACAGCGGGGGGTATTTGTCCCCTTTGGACAGTTCTAGTTTGTGCATTGTGATGGCGTAGACGAACACACAATTGTTTCCATCTGGGTAACAAAGCACATTCCCGGGTATGGACGAACTTTGGGTTCTACAAAATGAACGAAGGACCAGCTGGACCACCACAGAAAGCAGTCATTTACCCATTCTTACCACTTAATTAACTCAATTGATAGACTTTGTAAATGTCCAATTATAATCAATAATTAGTTAGTTACAGTCACCTGATCATTGATTATGAAATTCTTTCCGATTCCCATCACTAGAATACGTTCTATTTCCACTATGGAAGAGTTATACTTCTTAGTGCGCTCTTTTGTGAAAAAGTCGGAAAATGTACAAATCTCGCGGGATTTCTGGGACAAACGTAACATAAACATGTAAACAATATGTTGAATGTCGATGAACAATTCCTAAGAAAATGCAAATGAAATATTTTATTGTTGTGGACTTTATATACATCAAGAGTAGGAATGACAACGATATCATGTTGATCGTATGTATCTATTTATCGTATGGTACATCTAAATACAATATACAGATGCCTCGGAAATGTCGTATTTTTTATTAATGGATAATAAATTTAGGGTTCTCGCTCTCTTACATATATCTTTTAGTTCTTCTATTCTTTAATTGTGTAGACCATGTCGGTAGATTCCAGGTTCTTCAGTAAGACATAAGTCAGTAGTAAGGTTTGACGAAGATTTTAATTATTGTAATATATATGTAACCGGAAGTAGAACTCTTTAATGAATAACTTAACAAAGTTAATAGCCAACTTGGCTTAAAGCAGTAAACTGCCTCCAGTTATGATTGTCAACCCAGGTAAGGGGATATCTGAACTATGATCAACGCTAAATGAAAACACAGTTGTAAGTTTTATAAATTTAATAAAGTGAGAATTAACCTTTGTAAATGATAACAAATAATAAATAATGATCAAAATTTAACAAACAGAAAAGTCTTTGAAATTTGCACAGGATTAATAGGGCTTTATCAAAAATGTAATTTAATCTGGTAGGTGATTCACAATAATCTCAATAAATAAATAAGTAATTGAAAAATGTAATAGAAAATGGGAGGAATGTGGAAAAACTATGAAAAATAATTTATGTCCCTACTGGGCTTCCATACTTATGAAAGTTGTCAAAAATCCTATAAAATGAATGGATTAGAAAAGTGTAAAAAGAATGAGCTACATCACCCAATATGACTACTATCAACACTCTAGAGTTGAACTGAAAATATCAATGCTAATTCTAGGTTCTAAAAATAACTGACCCAGAAAATAAACAACACCCAAAATAAATAATAAATAGTGGTTCTAGAAAATAAACCTGTTATCTACATATCCCTAGACCAGGCAGGACTTGGAAAGGGAAACTTAATTTACTTTAAATAACCTACATCCTAACCTATCCTATAACTTTATTCTATAAAACCTACATCTAACCTATCATAAAGTGCTCGCTCAGCACGTGCTAAATGAAACCTATAATGCCGTGTACCTTGAGGTTGGCATAAAATCAGAGATAATGAGCCATGAGGCTTATCCCTAACCAAGTGAAGTAAACTGCTCGAACACGGGTTTAAATACCCTAACTAGGTCCAAAATAAAAACCAATGACTATCAAAGATCCTAAAGCTAAGTTAACCAATCAGAACACAGCTATCAAAAGTACTACGGAAAGACTGCCAACATGGATGACACTTCCTGTTTAAAAAGTAAAAACATGTGGAATGTCAACACATGTCCTAACTTATAACAGACACATAATAAAGGGGTTTTACGTAAGTAACAACTGAAAACAAATGATAAATAGAATAATCTGACTGAAATATCAGCAAATACTTGTAAAATATTATTTACGAAACGATGGCTATGAAATAAAAATCTAAATCACTACATTCCTCCCCCCTTAAAAAAACAAAATTTACAATAAATTTTCGTTTTCAAATATGATATATATTAAATGAACAAAGTTAATGTTTATATCCGCCAGGAGGAAACCTCTCATCCCTAGGGTTGGAGTTGTCTGGAAGTGTGAACAATGGTTCCTGTGAAGAACGTTTCCTTGCGCTTGCAGCTAGGTCCCTAGCCTGCTTGTGAATGGCTGGTAGCGGCATCAGGTAGCCCTTGGGATCAACATATCGCGGGTTGGAAGTGTAACGCTTCCTAACACAAAACTGAAGATCCTTATGATCCTGATGGATATGACGATACATGTCATTGTTCTTGTAGAAAATTTGACAACAAAATAAACTTGGACAGTCATACATGCGCACATGTCCTTATGGAAACTCAAATAATGGGTTCTGTAACTTCCAAGTTTAAATGAGTTCAAATGAGGGCGAGACGGACAGTTCTGTATCGGGCATAGCTGACCTGCCTCCGGCCACACAGCAGCCACTGCCTCCTCAGCTTCAAACTTTTGTAGTTCCAAAGGGTCCACACTTATATCTAAAGTATCCATCTGTTAATTTTGGAGAAAATTGTAAAACAAAGATTAGAAAAGTATTAAAGCAGATTAATCACCATCAATGCAAGTCCTGAAGTCAATTTATCTCTATGAAAAATAACTTTTAAAATTAAAATCTTAAATTCTAAGACTTAATTTAAATAATGTCTGAATGTATGGAAAGTTAATCAATATAGTTATCTACCAAATTCAGAATCCACTGAATAAAACCCCCCAAAAAATGTTATCAAGTAGCGCGCAAATACTTATAACATAATCTAAACAAGGGATGACCATGCATCACCTCCCATAGATAAACTATAAGCAAAACTTAAGTGTTGATTTCAGCACAGTACAAGGGAGATAATTTAAAGATCATCTACGGTCAGTATTAAACTATGAATACCAAGCTCTCAATGATTCATATCTATTATTACTGTTGCTGAATAAGCCGAAAGAACTGAAATATACTGTTTTGACTTCTAGATAACTATAAATCATTGCCAACTACTGTGTCTTATTAAATAAATAAAACATCTATCATTGACCTTGTATCCACTAAAGTCAAAATCAGTGCTAACTTGAATGTTATTCTCAAAAGAAAATAAATGACTACCAAAAACTAACTCATTAATAAGTAATAAAGATCTACTTCTTAAAACTAGAGTGAGATATTTCAAAAATTAAATATCACTTGTCATCACTACAAAAGGCCAACTCAAACCTTTTATATATTATATTCTTATTATATATAGAATTCAAAAATAAAAATAACTATTTACATAGGCATTTAAAAAAAAAATAAAATGCCTAGATGCCTGGTCTCAAGGAGAGTAGATAACAGGGGGTTTGATTGTTCTACCCCACCTTGACTGTCTAAGGGGTTCAGGACTAGGTAAACTAAAAACAGGAGGAACAGTCTCCTCAACTTCCTCTTGATCATTAAAATCTACAGGAGTATGATCTACAGGGGGTTCAAATGACTTGTCAAGGGAAGTAACTACTGTTGTCCAGTTTCTAGGAGGTAAAATGCCTTCATAGGGTTTTAACTGATCTACATGTACCACAATGAGAGGGCTCTTAGGGTCTTTTTGAACTTGGTAAGTCACATCTGTGATCTTTTTAATAACTTTATATGGCCCTACCCATCCTAATCCTAACTTAACACCAGCTGAGGGTGGATACCACCTCCAGACAAAGTCATTTTCTGAAAACTCTCTAGGTTTTAATCCCCTATCATAGTATTTCTTCTGTTTTGATGCTGCCTGTCTAAGATTTTCAGACACAAAATTGTAAGAATCAGCTAAAACTATTCTTAACCACTCTACATATTCTACAGGGCAAGTGGGAATAGGTGAAGAAGGAGGATTCCCTAACATAAGATCAAC